>NC_040905.2:85566050-85875341 GCF_004126475.2 Phyllostomus discolor | reverse complement strand
CTATTACAAATATGTTCAGGTACTCACCTTTCTCTCTTCTTCAAATATGTGTTAGCAGCAGTTGATATCGCAAAGGTTGAGAGCAAGAGGAGACAAAGTGGAGAAAATGAAGAGGTGACTCAACATAGAATTGGTAGTTCTAAGAACTGCTATCAGCTCCATCCCTCTCTAGGTATCTGATCTTGAAACTATTTAACTCTTCTTAACTTTAGTCTGCTCAGCCTTTAACTGTGAGGGCCTTTAATTGTATGACTTTAAAACATAATGATAAATATCAAGTGAGAAATGAAGAAGTACTGTAGACAAGTATATAGCGTTATATAGATACCTATTGTTATGTACATACAGTACACACACAACAGCCCTCTGTGTGTATCGCGGTGCTAATGTTCACCTATACATCTGGGGAAAGGAGGAAGCCTGTGCTGTATTCCAAACTGATAAACTCATGTCTATTCAATGCATAGGATTTGTACATTTTTATACAGTTCTTTTCACCCTTGTGTATGAAATGTTTGCTCTTTCTGTTAGGTCTGAGATTGTCTTATTCACCTCCGACTTCCCTGCACCTAGTATACTGCTCAAGAACATCCTGCTAGAAGGCGAGCCAATGTAATCTTCAATAGATATCTTCAAATGAAATTATTAAACCTGAATTGTATAGCTAATAGATCAACTTTTCACTAGCTCTAGAGACATAATTTTTTATTTACTTCATACAAAGCAATATTTGATCGAAGAGGTTAATCTCCAGTGGGTTTTCTTAGTTTGTATTTTTGACTAATTTTGATCTTTTTTGAACATGCATAGGAATATTCTTAGCCACATTCCATTTCTTCAATATGTACTTGCTAGACACCTACAATATCAGTTTATGACACTGAATTAGGTCTTGTTCAGGGAAAGAAGTACTTAAGAGGAATCTCCCATCAATAGTTATCTGACCATACAAAATACTATGTGCCTATGCATCAGGAACTCAGGCCAAAACAGTACATTAATTTAAAGGGAGAAGAGATGTGGGAGGGTCCAGGAATGATTTCATAGAGCATTGTAGGAATAGCTAACATTTACTGAATGCTTGCTAAAGGCCAGGCATTATTTTAAATGTTTTACATATTTTACTCAGTTAATGCTCACAATAATACTTGGTTAGATATCATTGTATTCTCACTCTAAACACAAGAAGATTGTGGCTGAGCTAATAGCAGAGGCTGAACCTACAGTTTTACTCAAGTACCTGCACTCAATTACTATACCATGTCTTTTGTAACTGAACGTTTCAGGGCTGAGTCAGCTATGACTGCTCAGAGAAATGGACACTGATAAGGGATGGGTGAAGAGTAAGAGCAAAGGCATGGAGGTAGGATAAGAACAGCATAGTTGGGACGTAGGGTTCTTTTTTTTGGGCAGGGGGGACGTAGGGTTCTTGCTGAAAAACAGTGGAAGTCAAATCTGGAAAGCTCAGACAAACTCATACTATGAATTCCTGAGTAACAGATGAATAATCAGACTATGTTGTTTGGGCTGTGAAGACCTGTTACACATTTTCAGTAAAGCTTGCAAACAGTAACACAGTGGAATGAAGAGGTTTGAAATAGGATCTGTACCTTCTGGCCATTGAGGCAAATTTTATTTTTTCAGAAAAATCGAGTGTGCCCCTTTCTGCAAACCCAGCTGTCAGCTGCCTCACCAGCATCCGTTGCATTCTCCCTAACAGTTCCTGATTTCCATTCGGGCATCCTTGAGTTCCCATGGCTAAGCCAACCAGTGACGTTAAACCCTCTGATAAAAGGGGCAGTCAATTTGCATTAATCTTAGGACTTTACCTTGCGGTCTTTAGGCAAAGGATGGAGTGGGGTATAGTAGGATCCAGCTGTGAATGAACCCAGCACACAGAGCCGGTAGAGCACAATGAGGAGAATAATAAATGGAGTGCAAACCCTCTTGAATCCCACCTGCCTGAAGCCCATTCAACTTGTGGACTTTTCAGATATGTGAACAACTATATTCTTTTTGTTTTAAAGTCACTTTTAGTAGGTTTTCTGTTACTTGAAATAAAAATCACTCTAAGAAATACAGTGTCCAATGCTAAGGATTTCCCCTTGATTTGAGGACCTACAAAAACTCTGACTGAGCTAAGAAGCACAGCTCAGAATGTTGTCTTCTATTTTTATGACCTCCCTTCTTCATGACCTCTGCACCGGGACAAATCCCAGTGATTTTTTCATAGTTCAGCTCTGAAGCTTCAAATCCCGTGTCAGTATCTCCTGTCCCAACACTGTTGAAGACTGTGCTCTCTGAGCTTCTAAAGCTCAGGGTGACCAAGGAATGGCTGTATATCATACCCAGGGCTCTCACATCAAAGCACCCAGTGGAGGCCTCATCCTGTTCAAAATGACAAATTAAAATGAATCCCAGAGCTTTATTCTCTAAGAACATAAGACATGTTTTCTTTTGGAACATTTCATTGCACTGTCTTCAGAATCAAGCTTTCTAAAGAATGTTATTATACTTTGAGCTTCTTGACACATTTCCTAATAATTTGAAGCTTCTGACACTTATACAATAAAAGATTGTGCTTCTGGAAAAAAAATCAATGAATCTTTTTGGCAATCATCCTAAATCTGTAGAGATTAAATTCACTTCCCAGACATTGCTATTTCATATCAAACATAGAGTCACGCAGTATAATTAAGATAGTTGTGGAACCATATATTTCATGCCCTAGCTGTCTGCTTTAAACTATCTTGGGAAGTTGAGAAATAATAGGGAAGCTACATCTTAACCAGAATAATTACACTTGCTAAGCAGAATGGGATGAGCAAGAGCTTTATAAAAGAATAAAACAAACCTACCAGAAAACCAATAATTTCTGTATCCATTCTGATATTATAAACCTTGCTGATAAAAAAAAAAAAAAAGAAAGGAAAAAGGCTCACCTCCAGTTACAACTCCCAGGAGAATGGCAGTTATTATCCCCTATTGAGTTGGTACTTACCATACAGAGCCTGAACAATTCATACAGAAAAATAAACCATAACATTCCTGTTTATTATTACTTCAGCTGAGAGGTGGTGACATTAAACAGTTCTGCACTGCTGCTATCAATCAGCGGGCTGGAGATGTTCTCAGCATGGGGCTAGGACTCCTTGGAAACCAGGCTCATCAAAGCAACCAGCTGTCAGAATTCTTCAAATTAAACTGTTATTACAGTAGTATTCATTAGTCAGTTACTAGCTATTAAGATATTTTTATATCAGCACCATTGACTTTGGCTGATGCTTTTTAATATGCAAGATATATATAAACATGATTCAGTGGCTCATGGGAGGATGACAGACTCTGTTAGCCCTCGGTGTCCACTGTCTAAAAGCTGCAGCAAAGGGCGCCGGTCTTATCCATGAGCACACGAATTTTTTTGGAAGCTGGATGTTTGCTCCAGTGGTTAGAGTGGGGAGAGGGGTCATAATAATATATTTCAACACTAGTATTTGCCCAGCAAAGTGATAGCTTAACATCAGAAATTATAACTCTTAAAGCTGTTACTGAGCCGCTGATGACAGTGGTTTATGCTTCTCCAGCTCGAGGGTTTGGGTTTCCTTTCTGTCTGAGTCGCTGGGCACGTGTTGAAGTTTTGCTTCAACTCCAGAGTCAAACAAAGGATGTCAAATGGGGTGTGTGGAGAAGTAAAGAGGAAAGTCAGTATACAAGCTCTGATAGAAAAAATATGACAAGAGTTGGGTTCTTATTAACTTAATAGTGTCCTTGGCATTTGGGAAAGTTCTTAAGCCTCTGTTTCAGTTTCAAGGCAAATTTGACCTAAATCATCTAGAAAAAAAATTGTGTTACTCACTGGTCTAGAAAGATTGATATATTACTTACATGCATAGCGCAAACTCATTCACACGTAGAAACCACAGACCTTCTAGTTTTCCCCTTGCTTCACATTAATTCCCATATCACATATAGAATGCCAGATTGGTCAGTTAAAAATGCAGAATATTCAGCCCAAATTGTTTCTTTTGTAGATGAAGACAGCAAGATTCAGTGAATTAGATTACTGGCACCAGCCTTCATTTTGTTTTCCTCCTCTCTTTTTTCAAAAATATCTTGGGGCTCCCCATTCCACCTGGAAGACAGGCCATTTCCTTGTCCTCACACACATAAAGGTGACAACAGACAACATATAAGCAACCTCTGCCTGCACTGCAAGGAAGTGCAGGGTTAGCTATTGTCTCTGATACAGAATCTGAGATGCCCAAGATTCAACACTGGATAGGGCTTGATTGGCTCTGTGGGAACTGGGATGAGCCATTTGACATCATCTTAATAGCTTGTGAAAGTATTAAGTTTTCAGGAATTTTGTGAGTCATTGGCATTATGTTAAAAGTTTGCAATGGGCCATGATGGGGCTATTTACACCACCGAAATTGGTAAACATGAAAAATCAGGTTGTTTCTTCTGGAGACTGGTTTGTTATTCATTTACCAGCTTACCGCTGGCTTGCTGCTGAGCCTCCCTTGCCACACCAGACCCAGGAGAATGTCCTCTGCTCATGAACTTTAGCACAGCTACCTCATTAAAATCATTCAGTAAACAAATAGTTACTGGCCTGGCGCCATGGCACTCACCTCTAGTTTTAGGTACTCAGGAGGCTGAGGCAGGACAATCGCTTGAGCCCAGGAGTTCTAGGCTATAGGATGCTATGCCAATCTAGCGTCTGCCCTAAGTTTGGTGTTAATGTGGTGACCTTCCGGGACTGGGGCACTATCAAGTTGCTTAAGGAGGGGTTAACTGGCCCAATGGAACAAGTCAAAACTCCTGTACTGATCAGTAGTGGGATCTCACCTGTGAATAGCCACTGCATTCCAGCCTGGGCAACATAGTAAGACCCCATCTCTAAAGAAAAATAAGTTACTGTCTATGAGTGTTTACCACATTTCAGGCACTCAGGCCACCTGCTACCACTTGTACAGAACAAGTAAGGACTAATATGAAACCCACCATCTGCCTGTACACCTCAATGGGGGCCTGCATCTGCCTGGAAGAAGAAATACTTAATAAATCAGTCAAAGTGACTCAGAGAGCTATGGGACTATGGCTTTGTGTCTGCAGCCCTGTGTCTGTCTAGAGTGGTACTTTTTTCTTATTTTTGCCAAGAAACATGTGGGCCACCGTGCAGTATGCTGAAGACACAACAATGAACAAAATCAAATGTTGCAGAGCTCACATTCTAGGAAAGGAACTAAATGAACATGATGATTTGAGAGAGTGACAGAGTGAGGAAGCAAAGTGACCAGGAAGATGTGAGAGAGATGGAGGGTGGTGGGAGCAGAGCTTCTGCGGCCAGGAGTTCAGATCAGGACAGACTCCTCTGCGGTCTGGGTAAAGAGCACCCCAAAAAGGGAGCACATGAGCAAATGCGCAGCATTGAGAGTTAGCTTGTGTTCCTAAAGGACAGAAGACAGTTGGGTGACTAGAGGAGAGTAAGAAACAGAGAGAAGGGTACAAGCAGGGGACAGAGAGGTAAGCAGTGGCCTCGGCTGACCATGGAACAGAATTCGGATTTCATTCTGTATGTTGTGAGAAGCTACTGTGTTAGGCCTCTTACGGTGTTAAGCACAGAAATGATTTCCATTTGTAGACCACACAGGGTTTTGTATGGAAATTAGGTTGTGAGAAAAGAAAAGAACATGCAAAAGGTCAGTTCAAGGCTGGGTGTTGCTCTCCCACACCTGAGTGCACACTTCTCAAACCGGGGCTGCTTCTCTGTGTTTTTTATTTATTTTAGAATTTTGCTTCTCAAGCCCAATCCAAACCTCCTCACTCACCACCACTCACCTGACCATGGGCTCAATTTCAACTCTGTGTCTGGTTTTCCTTGAATTGTTTCTAGATCACTGTTTATTAACAGCATAGTGTGGTGGGTTTACTCGAATAATTCAAGAGATAATCTAAGGAACACAGGACAATGGAAACTGAGCACCAAACAAAGGAAAAATATGTCTTCTATGGCAAAGTTGATTTTAGTTTGAGACCTGGAGTTTATTATGAAATAACAACCCTTTCAGGGCTGAAGGTCTGTTTTCTCCATCAGTGATTCCCAAATCTGAAGGCACGTTGGTGTTACCTGAAGGACTGTTAAAATACCTATGCCCAGGTCCTACCCCGACAGTTTTTTATTTCATTCATTTATGGAGAAACCAAGACACTGAAGTGTTTTAAAAGCGAGCCAGATAATTCTAATGGATAACCACGCTTGAATATTACACTTCTGAATGCCTGGGCACTCAGCCAGAAGAAAAGGAAAAATGATGACGGACTCTGTATGGAGCAATAGCAGCAACACCTTCTCACCATTGAGCATGGAATGATGGAGAGTGGCACTAATTTTTTTCCCATGAAGGATGGACAGCTAATTTGGCAATATAGAGTCCAAATGGTAAGAGAGTATGTCTAGAATGGAGTATATGCGCTAAGTCTAAATGTAATCCATCTCAAAAGAAAAAGTTGTAAGCCATCACAAATGCTACACTGTTAGAAGTGACTACTTGCTAAGTAGAGACTGATTCTACTTCACTCTCATCCAATTGAAAATACACATCTAAAGTGGAATAATGTGAGAGACCTCTCTTATAATAGCAGCTGCCACTCAGATACTCAGATTTTGGAAAGAAACACATACCCAAATAAATGTCAAAAGAGCTCTCTTTCCCCCTTCCTACCACCTGGACCCAACATCTCCAGCTTCCAGAAAATGACTATTAATTAGGAAATGATCATAAAATCAGATTTGGGAAAGTCCAGGAAAGGGAAAGACAATTTTTCTCCCACTGCCTGTCAAGCATGGTGAGAAAATCTTCCCAAACCATCTCACTTATCATCAAAATAACCCATTATTTTCCTTATCTCCATTTCGTAGTTGCTGAAACCAAGGCTTCTAGGTGAATGAGTTTTTTCAAGGTCCCACATCTAGAAAACAGCAGAGAAGGCATCAAACCCTAAAACCCACAATTCTTTGTATGGTACTATGCATCTTCTTCAGATGATATAAGTTGAGGCAAAGGGGCGGTAGAAATGGGTGACATTGGGGAAAAGATATTTGAAAAATCTGGAAAATTAAGAGGTGAAGATAGAGAAACAAATGCCAGAAAATTTTAAAATTTTCTTTCCCCTCCTTTGTGGAGGGAGGTCCTGAATTGGGCCAGACAGGTGGGAGTTTCACATGGAATGTGGGCAGAACCCCAGACTGTCAGAATGCTTCAGGGAACGAACCCAGAGTGGTGTGAACGAGCAGGTCCGCCCAATGAAGGATGGAAGGAAGAGCCAGCCGTCTTAGAAAAGACAGCTCTACTCCCTCTTCCCCTCTCCCATGAAAGCATTCCAGAGAGACCTGTTTTCAAACGGCCCTGTTTTCACTTCTGCTTCGTCAGACTATTCCATTCAGGAAAAAACTCCCATCTTCTTATACATAGCAGAGGCAAAAGCAGGTTTACAGTTGTTCATATGGAAAAAATACAGTAATTAGTGAATAATAATGCAAGAATAAACTTTCCTGTTTCACTTACAGCTGCAAGCCTACTTTTGCCCACCCCTGTATTTATGTGATGTCAGTTCATCTGCCCCAGAGATATGGGAGAAAAGGGCTTTGGAGTGTTTGGCCTATTTTTTTGTTTTGTTTTGTTTTTACTTTGCAAAGTGATTTTGAGAGTGCTGAAGAGTAAAGCTGTTCTCTTCCCCTGAAGTAAACATTTGCTGGAACGGACCAA
The DNA here is from genome assembly GCF_004126475.2 of Phyllostomus discolor. Lineage (NCBI taxonomy): Eukaryota > Metazoa > Chordata > Mammalia > Chiroptera > Phyllostomidae > Phyllostomus > Phyllostomus discolor. Next base: position 85,867,569 of record NC_040905.2, on the reverse strand, counting down.
GGAAATGGAAGCCAATGTTTTCTACCTGCTGCAACACTTTCCTGCTGTTTATTTCAAGCCACTTAGACACCTTGCTTGTAGTTAAACAACAATTTCATACAGAACTCTGCCTGCCATTACAAAATCATCATCACAATGGCTTTTTCTCAGCAAATGAAAAACTTGACTTTAGCCATTGACTCCAATTACTAATTAACCTCATGCCAAACTATAGAAATACAATGGCACAGGAAAGAATATTTTCCTGAAGTTTTATGGATGGTTTCCAACATCTTTCTTTTTAACTTTTAAACTCTCACAGTGATTCTCTTTAAGATCCTATCAAACCACTTTTCTAAGTCTCTGTGAAACCCAAGTCATTGTGAAGACAGGGACTCTTCCTAAATGGCTCAGGGGCACCTACATCCCACCCATCCATTCAGTGTGCATGGGCCTTTTTCTTTGTGTTAGTTTGAGTCCCAGTGAACAAAGCAGAAATCAAATCAAACAGAAAAACACTCCTTGCTGAAGGGTGGGCTGATGGCAGAGGCAGCCAAACCAGTTATCTGTTAGGGAGGCTATTTGAATCCTGCCACCTCATCGGCTTCCCGTTGTAAAGGTTGCTTTGGCCTTTTCACACACTTGGAGAAAACCCTATTCATTATGTTGTCACATCTATGAAACAGAGCTCTTGGATGACAACACCGCTGTAAGACAGAAGGTAACCTTTGCTTCGCTATCAGGCAGCTAGGGAAGTGCGCTCATATCTCAGGGCTGAGAGTGATGTCATTGAAAGATGAGGCTGCTTAAAGAGAAACCGCACACAAAACCAGGGCCTCTCACTGCCTTCCTGCCAACAGGAAGACATTCCACCCGGGAGCCAATGTCCTGGCTGGGTTGGATTACTCCTACGTGGAACAAAAGGTGCTGATAGCTGCCAGGAAACCAAACTGTGATATAAAAGCAAGTGTGTCATGAAGTTGTGTTTCCTCTGGTTGTGCTCTGTTGCCCTGAGCAAGAGAACTTGATCTCTGTAAATAAAACACTAAGGCAGAAGACCAAATACAGAAAAGGCTGGAGACTTTAGTTTACTTTTCCAAATTAATAACCCTTCCAAACTACAACTCCTATCTCAGACTTTGAGTCAGTAGTTGGCTTACTCTTTTATATACTTATTTTTTTTTTATTGTTGTTCAAGTACAGTTGTCTCCATATTCCCTTCACCACTCCCCTGACACCCATCCCCAAGTTGGCTTACTCTACCTTAACCCATAATAAAAGCAGATTTTTTCTTTTTGAGAATACCTCAAAAAGTACCAGAAATCTTTTTTTATAACCTGCCCTCTTCTGAAATAAGTATTTTTAGGAGTATGCTAGTTTTAAGCTCAATATAAAATATTTTTTTGAACTCTCACCCTCACCAACAGCTGGCACTTCACTTTTCTAGGGGTCAAGTTTGCTTCTCATTCTAGGTAACTCTGGAATCTTTAAGGATTCATTGTTGACTTTGTGAATTTTTTGGACTCGATGGTCCTTTTCCTTCTCTCCGTTGCTGCACCATCTCTATGTTACTGTTCATCTTCTCTGTGCCAAAAGGAGGCCCAGGGGAAGGGCTCAAACCAGCCAGCACGGCTCCTTGCAAACAGGCTTGGCAAAGGCTTTGATGGGTGACACACTGGGGACTCGGCTGAAATGAGATTTGAGAAATTTTCATGGATTTTTCCTGTTTATTTTCCCTGCTCTCACTATTTCCCATCCAAATGCATAATTGAGATATAATTGTTGTATCTATCTGCATCTAGCCGCAGTGCAGTCTATTTATGCAGTGTGACTGTAAAAATGTTTGAAGTAGTGGAACATCTGGGAGGGAAAAGAGGTTTTGATGCTGGTCTAAACTATGGATGTTGTAATTTTTATTTTTCTATTCAGTGTTTGTAAAAGTTAGATTGTCCACATTGTTGATACAAATTGTATACTGAAATCATACAGAGATCATTTCTCACAGCATGCATACACCATGCCCCAGGTCTGTGCGATATTTAAAACTTTCCAGGTGATTCTGAACTAGACCCCTGATTGAGAACCAACAGTATAAAAAATAATTTATTTTCATATTTTTAAAATGTTATTATTGAGTTGGCCAAAAGCCCATTTAGTTTTTTCCATAAAAGACATGTTTTTCATTTTCATCAATAACTTTATTGATTTGGATATTTTGAGTATGTTGGCCATCTGTTGCTATTGGCTTCTAGTGGGTAGAGGCCAGGGGTGCTGCTAAACACCTCCCAATGGCTAAGACAGCCCAACAGCAAAGAATTATCTGGCCAAAATGTCAATAGTACCAAGAAACTTCGCAAACCACTTTTGACACGCTCGATTAGTCACAGCACCCTCTCTATATACTGCACAAATCTTTTTATGCATTTCAGTTACATTCTTATCTTTCTTGAAATAATAAAGCATAATATACCAAAAATGCTGCATGTTTTCTTCTATCTTCAATATTAATATGGCTTTACAAAAATTCACCAATTTCAATAAGTTTTTTAATGCATGCTGATAAAGACAGCCATCACAATACAATCTAACAAAATTGTTTCAAATGAAATTAAAGACAACTAAGCACTCCTAGAGCCATTGTATAGAAAAAAAAAAAAAACAAATGAACATTTTGGCCAACCCGATACTTGAAATTAAAATTTTAGTTACTTCTCTCTATCTACTATCCATTCTTAAAAGAATGCTATGTAGCTTATTTAAGCAATTTTCATTTACATTCATATTTCCATGGATAAAACTTTTAAAAGATTCACTCCCTTAAGCGGCATGTTAAGATTCTGATTGCTCTATTTGTTTTACTTGGGAAAATTAGATTTCTCAATATCATCAATTAGAGAATAGACGTAAGATTTTGTTGTCAAATGCTGAACTTTATTTTTTAAATTTTATTTTAATTGTTGTTGCAGTACAATTTTCTATCTTTTACTCCCATCCCCACCCACCCACCCAACCCTCAAATGCCTAACTTTAAAATGACACACTGCACAGTGAAACAAAGATTGGATTAGGAGTCAGAAATGTGGGTTCTGATCCCAACTGTGTGCTAACTCGTGGGGTTGGTTTAGGTGAGCCCCGGGGTCCCTGTTGGCTTCAGCCTTTGTAATCCCATTTACACCCTGAGCCTGTGTGAAATGGACTGGCAGTTGCTAACAGAAGCAACAAGACATGAGAGGTTGCCTTTGCTGCTTTCCACAGGACTGCTAGAGCTGTTGAGTCAGGAATACCCAGGAGCTGAGTTTCCTCTGTCCCACCTGCCTTGGCAAGTAATGGCTTGGCTCACCCGACGTGTCTTCTAGGTAGCAGGCCTTGGGCTGTGAGTCAGCTCGCTGTCAGCCTCAGTCCTGTTAGACTCATGACCCCTAAAGGCATTAGTTCTTAACTGACTGACTGATGACGACTGACATGTATATACAATTAGCTCTTTAGTTTCACTAGCCCTAAAGTGAGGTCCATATGTTCTGATCCAGACATGTGTGTTAGTGTCTCCTCCCATGGCAGAATCACAACCAGGCACGAACAGAGAGACACAGACGTGTGGTTTTTAGGTACTTTTGCAGTCACGCAGAATTGCACCTTCACTGACTGATCCATTCCACACTTAGATTTTTTTTTTACTTTATATTTTAACTATAGTATACATACAATATTATTTTGTGTTAGTCTCAGGTATACAACATAGAGGTTACACAATCATATATTTTACAAAGTGTTTCCCCCAACGTTTCCAGTACCCATCTGACACCATACATAGTTACTACATTATCAACTATATTCCTTAGACTGTATTTTACATCCATCCCTGTGACTATTTTGTAACCACCAATTTGTATTTTTTAATCCCTTCACCTTTAACACTCACCACTTCTTGAATATGGTGATTAGTGAGTCTTGGATGGGGGGATTTTTACACCTAGCAGCCCCCTCCCTGGTTTAGAACTAACAAAATAAAGAACTGTTTCCAGGTTCTGGGTTCTGCTTTTGTCTATTCCTGAACAAACGCTGCCATGTGTTAGTTCTCATTGCTCTATGACGTGTTGCTATCTGACAAGCAATGTTCCACCATGATTGTCTCCTTGAGAAGTTTCTCAGTATTTAGGGGATTTTGCACTTTCCTTAAACTTTAGTAAACCAGGTGTGTTTTTTTCTTATGTTTCACAGAAGAACACACGTAACAGGAATAGGATATTATACACATATTTGTAGAATGACATCTCTTAAAAAAATTTCTTCTCTGTGAATATGGTATAGCAATTCATTTACTTAGGTCTTCTATAACTTTCTTCAACAATGCTCTTACATTTTCTCTGTAACTCCCTAAAATATTCTCTGCTAGAATTATTTCAGTTACACAAGACTGTAATTTCTAACTACCTCCTTCTTGTGTATAAAAAATGAAACTACTCTTTGGGTGCATTTGTGGGGAAAAAAGACCACACACTCAACATTTTTAGTAACTGGATTATGGGAAGGCAAGGAGGGCAGTGCTCACCAGCTAGTCTTATCACACAAAAATGACAGCCTTTTAAAAACTCTATCTGAGTGTATCTGAGACCTGCCACCCACCCATCAACCTCACTTCCAAAATTGCTTAGTGATCCACTGAAAGAGGGTTTACTTGTTTATGCACAAGTTAATAAACTCTAAAAGAGTTAGCTGGCTGAATCCACTCAAAAAGAGGTGAAATGTACATTCAAAAGTAAAGGGAGTTAAGTAACTTAAAGGAAATTATGGCATTAAAGGTCTATAAAAAGAGTAACAAAAACTATGCAAAGGAGTAAAACATTAAGAAATAATTTGGCTAGTTGAGTTTTTAACTTTTAGAATTATATGACATCTGTTGATAAAGGAAAGTTTTTCTTAGCTGCACTCAAATATCATAACTGTCCCAATTCATCTTTTGTAAAAATAATCACATTCCAAATAAGAAAATGATATTATAGTGATAGTGAACAAAAGAAGAGCTAAGAAGAAGTGTGGTTTCAGAAATAACAACATGTTACTCTATGCTATCTCCCTTCTTCCTAGCCAGTCTCACTTCTCTTCTTCTATCAGTTGGGATATTTTACTATATACCTACTGATAAACGGCACTACACTAAGAACATATAAGAATAATGTAATAACCCTCCACAAAAGAACTTAAAATACTTTTGTGGAAGTAAGAGATATCAATATAGGATAATTATCACATGCATAAATATGCTAAATATAAATAAAATATGCATAGACAACAGGTTCCAAAACACAAATACTTGTTTGCTGAAACACAAAGCAAAACAAAAAGAAAGAAAATCTTAAGAGTTTTTCCACCTGGCTGGCGTAGCTCAGTGGATTGAGCTCGGGCTGGGAACCAAAGTGTCCCAGGTTCGATTCCCAGCCAGGGTACATTCCTGGGTTGCAGGCCATAACCCCCAGCAACCACACATTGATGTTTCTCTCTCTCTCTCTCTCTCTATCTCCCTCCCTTCCCTCTCTAAAAATAAATAAATAAAATCTTAAAAAAAAAAAAAGAATTTACTTAAAAAAAAAGTATTTGTTAAAAAAAAAAAAAAAGAGTTTTTCCAAAGAGTTCTATGAAATATAAGCTGAAGAGACATGGAAAGGAGACTATATTGTATAAAATCCAATGCTTATAATATTGGATTTTCTGGTCTATCCCAGGTTCTTTTAGGCCTAGAGCACCTGCTTCAGAGGGGTAAGAAGTAAATGCGAAGGATGTAGTAGAACATTATTATTGGGTTGGCCAAAAGATCCATTTAGTTTTTTCTGTAAAATAAAAGACATTTTTCACAATCACCAATAACTTTATTTATTTGGATATTTTGAGTATGTCAGCTATCTCTCACGTGGTATAACACTGATGATTCTCAGTTAATGTCTCGATTTGATCACTATCAACTTCAACTGGTCTACCTGACCATGGAGCATTGTCCAGCAAGAAATCTCCAGCACAAAACTTCACAAAACACTTTTTGACACATTCAGTCAGTCATGGCAACTTCTCCTCACACTGCACAAACATTTGTATGCATTTTAGTTGCATTTTTACCTTTATGGAAATAATAAGCATAATATGCTGAAATGTTGCATATTTCCTTCCTTCTTCAATATGAAAATGGCTGCACAAAAATTCCCCAACTTTTTTTAAACGCACGCTGATATGACAGCTATCACTGTACAGTCTAACAAATTGTTTCAAATGAAGTTGAAGACAACTAAGTGCTACTAGAGGCATCTTATGAGAAAAAACTAAACAAATTTTTTGGCCAACCCAATCCTTCTTTTGATCCCTCCTTCAGTGAGAAGGAATGGTGTATTTAAATATTTTGTTCACCATTTAGTTTACATTTGCAAGAAAGGAAATGATTGTTCTCCATTGCTTTCATGGCTTCTCTGTCATGCCTAAGCTTTTAGACCGCATATTATTCATTGCTTAGATGTGCCCAAGTTAGGCAAAGATATTATTCTTCCAACTGAATTAAATCGATCTCTCCTAAGGATATTCCAGCCATAGGAAAATAAGTCCAGCGTGGCAGAAGGCTTTGTTTTGTTCATTCAATAATGTTTTGTGCATGGTTGGCACCTAATAAACATTTGTTAAATAAACTTTAGTTTATTTAGCCCTGTCACGGGAAATAATATTTAACACATCATATTAGGAAAACCATATGAAACGGAAGACGCTAATGGTGCACAAATGGCTGCACTCTGTGAGTCCCCTTCCTTTAAGGCCAGGTCAGTCGGTGATGCTTTTGTTTTGTTTCGTACGTGTCTCTGGATTTCTGGCAAACCGTTCCCTGGTTTGTCAATTTTTTAAACTAAAAGAAAACATTTAAAAAGAAGAGGTTTCAAGTAGATACGTATAGTAATTTCTCTATGTAATTATTCAATATTCAGGAAAAATAGTTTAAAATAGAGCAAACTTGGACATTTTCAGGTAAATAGTATTTTTCAGAGTGAAAATAAGTAGGGAGCTTAAAAATGTTAATATCAGTTTACGTCTTTCTTTAAACAAGACAAAAAATAACTTCCCCTTCCATGCTGTCCACGTGCAACACAGAAGTGATTTGTGATGTGGAGACACAAGTATAATTTCAACTTGATAAATAATATGTGTTCCTGTTCTAACATGAAATGTCAGTCAATCTTGACCTTCAAAGTTCTCTGATACAGAATTTCGACTTCAGCCTTTGTTCAGAGTTAATGGCCATAACAATGAAATACCAAAATGTATTTTAACATTGCAGTGGTTAGAATTTAGAGATGTTCATAAACCAAAGGAGAAGGTTTATGTAAAGAGGAATTTACCATAAACACACCCTGGCCCCTCCCTGGTTTTGTGATCACTGTGCCCCACCATGCTGTGGTGCCCCATCTGGTTGGTGAACACAAACTGGCCATAAATTCCCCTACCAACTCTTCTCCCTCTTGAGAGCCGTCACCCTTGTCACCTTCGGGGACTGTCTGCCAGAGATGTTGGGGAGCATATTAGTTTCCTGAGGATATTATAACAAATTATTTCAAGTTTTGTGGCTAAAAACAACAGCAATGTACTTTCTCACAGTTCTGGAGGCCAGAAGACCAACTTCAGCTTCACTGCACCCAGATCAGCAAAGCCGAACTCCCTCAAAAGGCTGTCAGGAGAATCTGTTCCTTCCTTCACTCCAATCTCTGTCTTTTCAGTCACACTGTCTTCTCCTGTCTGTCTTATCTCCCCGTGCCTCTTCTAAGGGCACTTCTAATGGCATGTAAGGCCCATTTGTATAGCCAAGAAAGTCTCCTCATCTTAAGATCCTTAACTTCACTACATCTGCAAAAACTACCAATTAGCCTTCACAGGTGCCAGGAACGAGGACCTGATACCCCTGATGGCCATTGTTCCGCCCACTAGGGGAGAGTCCGCCTTGTTCGGTGTGATCACGGCAGACCAGGCATCACCCAGATTCAGCCCACAGATAAAATTATGACCTCCTACTTAATCTCTTTTTGGGAGATCGTTTGATCTCCCAATCTATCTTGCTTCTCAACATATTTAGAACAGGGACAGGGAAGGAGGGTGCTATTTATTGGGGGCCTCTTTGAAACTTTGTAAATGAGAAAAAGTAATGGCATAGATAATCATAGGCTGACTAATTGAGAAACACACCCCTTTTACCACGTACCAGTGAAGAGTTGGAGAAGTCAAAACCAAATGAGATAAAGGAAGGGAAGGTGAGGCAGAGCATGGAGATCTAGACCTAATTGAACCACCGCGTGCCCTTGCATTATGCACAAGGAAGTATCTACATATGCCACCTGAAAATATCTCTGAATTAATAATTTATATCATGATTATGCCTCTAATTTCCTACCATATTCTACTAAATAGACATTGTAATGAAAAGCATATTTTATTTACAATTATAGTTTACAAACCCAAATGTAAACTGACAGTAATGAGAAGAATGTGTCACTAAATCCATTTTAATGTAAATTACCACATTTAAAATATTCTGAAAGCAGGAAGGGCAGTTAATGAACCTAGTACTGATATCCTTGTCAGAAGTGCCCGGCTGAAACCCTGATCTGCTGCTTCTGACTGGATGATGATCACTTCCTCAGCATTTAAGTGTTTATTGTTTCTCTTCATGCTACTCAAATTATAGCAGTTTTTCTTCCCTGCCCTGCTCCAAGCTATCAGTAAACCTGATTCAAATTAAAAAGGAACAACCAACTCTTCGGCTATAAACACAAATCTGTCTCCCAAGCAAGCGCTCCCTTACTGTGCACTTAGCAGAGGAGGCAATGATGTAACGAAGGTAATTATAACCTGAGCTGGCTGGTGTCACTGCAGAGAAGGGCCTGTCAGCGTTTCACTGTGAATAATAATACCGTTGCCTCTGCTGATGTGAAACACCAAGTGGTGGGTTCGTGGACAGATTTCAGTCTAAGAATGCAACTTTTAATTGAAGACTGTGCTGCAAAATGGTATACTTGCTGTAACCCTGTTATTATAATGCATGAAGTCTTTTTCCCCCTTATGGTAGCTGCTCTGGAACTGGATGCTACTCCTGGGTGTAAGAAAAGAGCCATGAGAAGAATGATTCAAACTGGAGGCGAGACAGTGAAAAAAAGCAAGTTTATAGAACATTTCATTTTTCTTTCATTTTTATTTCTTTCCTCAAAAATGAATTCTCTTGGTGGAATTTTCGCTTGTGCTTAATAAACAGGTCAATGCTCACCTTTAAATTCTTATGGAAAATGAATGATTCAAGAAAAAGTAGTTGCAATCTCTATCACATATAGTCATCTTCTGAATATATAAAGAATACTTAGAACTCAATTAAATAAATACCAACAACCCAATAGGAAAGTAGGAGACAAACATGAACAAACATTCAATTAGTGCAAATAAGCATGAATGTAAAGAAGCTCAACCTCATTCATAATAAGAGAAATGCAAACTGAAATTGCACTGAGGTGCTCTTTCTTACCTTTCAGATGGGCAAAAATCTCAGTCTGGCAGTATATTCTGTTTGTGAAGATGTGAGAAAACAATCTCATCAATTGCTGATGAGAGTGCAAAATGTTCTAAACCCTGTACAGGTATATTAGCTTTCTGTTGTTACTGTTACAAGTTACCACAACTTTAGAGGCTTAAAACAAGACATATTTATTATCTTATAGTTCTGTAGGTCAGACCCCCTGCATAGGTCCCATGGGGCTAAAAATCAGTGTGTCGATGCAGCTCTGATCTTCATTAGAGACTCCAAAGGAGAATCTATTTCTCTGAAATTCTAGAACTGAAGTCACCATTGTCTTGCTCATTTAGGTTGTTAGCAAAATTCAGTTTCTTATGGCTGTGAGCTAAGGACCATTCCTAGGTCCCAGGGCTGCCTACAATCCTTGGCTCATGACGTGTTTGTCTATCTTCAAAGAGAACAATGGCAGGGCCTCCTCATACCACATCTCCCTCACAAAGTCATCTGCCCCTTCCTTTTCTGTTTTAAAGGCTTCACAGGATTGTGATGGGCCAAGAGAATCTAACTTTGCTATCTCAACATACTGAACCTTAATCACCCTTCCAGGTGTTTTCGATGTGTGTGAGATAACATACAAACAGGTTCCAAGGATTAGGATATGGACATTATTTTTCTGCTTCTTTCAGCTCTATTGAGATATAATTAACAAGTGAAATTGTAAAATATTTGAGGTGTACAATGTGATTATTTGATAAATATGTACCATATGATAGGGCTCTCCCCGATATGGACATCTTTGAGGGACCATTATTCCAATTAGCACAGAGGGCCAATTGTCAGCATCTCCTTTATTACAAAACCATATATATTTGACTCAATAAGTCCACTTCTGGAAATGTATTTTACATATAGAATTGCACAGACAAAAGGGTCTCTGTACGAACTAACTATTCTTTGCAGTGCAGTTTGTCATTATGTGTATACATATATTTTTTTCCACCCCAAGTATGTACCAGTAGGGGACTAATTAAACTATAATATATCCTCTTAATGCAGCCATAAAAGCTAGTATGAATAAACTTTGTATTGTTTATAGAAACATTGCCAAAATATACTCTTACTAAGTAGAAAAATCAAGGTTATATAATATATGTCTGTGTGGATATGTGCATATATATACATTGATGTAATATATATACTGTATTTATAGTTGTCTATTAATAACATAGTATATATACATATAAACTACATTTATATTTGTTAATAACAGAATATAACATAAGAAACTAATAGGTGTGAAATTACCTATAAGGTATAAATAGGCAGAAAAAGCTAAGACCAGAATGAGGATGGAAATATGATTCCTAATTGACCACTTCTTAATATCATTTTGATATTAAAACCTTTTAATTGAATTACTTATATAAAAATATAACATTAAAGTAAAGAAGTGAAAAACTAAAAGCCACTGGATTTGGGGGAATATAATGTTGTTCTTTACCACAATAGCTTTTTAAAAAAAATTTAGGCATTAAAATGCATCTTACATAAGTTAACAGGGGCAGGAACACCAATTAATATGAAAGTTTATATAATATTAAAGTTAGAAAAATGGTCAAATGTAGAATAATCAGCAGTAGGAATTTTTTGTAGCATTGGAAATAATGTGAGTTTAAAAAGAAATATTTGTACAGTAAATGTGTTTGAATGCCCAATGGTAGTTTTCCTCTCTTACTAACATGCTTTTTGGTTACTCAAAATTACATTTTTCATAAAAAGTTAAATGCCATTAATTACAAATTTGACATTTCAGCTTGGCATGAGTTTCCAGTCTCTGCCAAGCATAAGAAAAGCAGGTGAACCAAAGCACAGTGGTCCTGCACCAGAGTCCGTGCTGGGGTCAGAGCCCTGCACGTCTCTGGTTTTGTCAGTGTTTCCCTAACAAAGGAGCCAGGGCAGAGCACAAACTGCTAAAACTTCACCTCAGTGGGGAAATCTGAAACTACTTACAGAAGGTAGAGCATTTTTTTTGCTGCCTTGTTTTCCTGTAGGCATTCAAAGGACAGAGTCTACAGAAATAACATACGGGTTCTTAATCACTTTTGCCCCTCCATGATGGGATAAAACTCCAAAATACATCACAATCTTAACACAATTGAGGGGATTGTCCCAGTGTGGTGGGATTATGTGATTTTTATTTTCTTCTTTGCAGATGTGTTTTCCAAACCAATCTGTGTTAATTTATGATAAGAAAGAATAGGTTATTTAAATTTTCATTATAAATAACTATCTTTGTGTGAATTGCTCATACTCTATAATAATAATTTTAAAGCCTATCAAATTTTTATCTGACACGCATGCCTATCAAGTTTATGATATCCAGCTTCCCGACCTGATTCTGTCCCTTCTCATTATCCTCATCAGCCCACTGCCTGTGCCACTTTGCTCTCACACTCAATTAAAAATGAAGTCAGAAATGAGAGAGAAAATGTGTGCAGTGTGTAAAACAGTGAAAGACAGGAGAATGACTACTTTTCTGTTAAAAGCACACTCTACAAAACCAAAATGTCTCCCAGAGGTAAAAGAAGGAAAGCAAAATCACATGATCGACTGTCGTGTTTTAATAGAATATGTCTTATGGTGTCCAACATATCACCTTTGTACACCTACTTCTGTATTGATTGATTAAAAAATCAGCCCCATGAATATAAGGAACAAAAGTTCCTCTCAAGGATTCTGCTCAGCCTGGATGCTCAGGTACCTTCTTCATTTAAAGTCAGAAAAGCATTCCCTTCACATAGCATTTTCTTTCATTGTATTAGAAGAAAATATAATGCACATTGTTTAAAGCATCTGTCTTCCTAGGATAGTATTAGAATATGATGACATAAAAAAATAACCCCCAAAAGAAAGTATAGTACCCTTTTGCACCATCGTCACTCTACACATTATGACCGACTATTATCCTCAAATAGTCTCTGTCATAAACCATCTCTTTGTACTAAGATTTCAAAGTAAAGTCTCCCCAATCCTGGCCAAAGACCTACAGACACAGCCCAGTGCAGCGGGGAGGACCCAGCTGGTGAATCAGACTTGGATGCAGATTCCACTCCCTCAGTTCGCTCTGTGGCTTCGGGTAGGTGTCTAGCCCCTGGATCTTCAGCATCTGTACCAGTGCCAAGTCTGTCCCACAGAACTGTTTTGGAGACTTGAGGAGACAACAACTTTAAAGGAAATAAGAGTGTTTGGCATTCAAGAAAGATCCCTTTGCCCTCACTTCTAGCCTTGGGACTCTTACAAAATTAACCCAGCAGGAAATTAGGAATTTAAGAAGTACCTGCTGCTACAGAAAGAAATTTACCACAGTTTACTTCAAAGCAAGAAATGACACTAATGTATTCTCAGTGGAGAAATACATTATTTATTCCCACAACCTCAAATGCTCTGGAATTCAAATTTGTATTGGTAGCTAAGCAAAGTCTGCATATTGATATCTGAGGCAGCACTTGAATGGATCCCATGGCCACTGCTCGTGAGGAAGATTTGGCATACGTAGAGTGGCCACACTCGTACAAAGACAAGTAGGAATTCAAGTTAGAGCTTAAATGAAGCCCGTATATAACCTACCCATGATTTAGAAGGGGAAAAAGGACCTGTATACACAGGTATACCCATCTGTACACCTTTTTATAAGCCTGTGGTGACGTGGCTCATAAACATAAATTACTGGTTTCAATTCTATTGTTTTACTTAGACTCAAATTTATGGACCTTATTTGGATTCTAGGTTAGACATCAGAGTGTATGAATACTATTTACAAAGTATACTGTCATCCTAATGAAAACAAAATGGTCAAGATGGATCAGTATATAGATCTTCTTAGACCCCATTATAGCAAAGGGAACTAGAAATTGGAATTGGAATGGATGTGGGGAAAGAGACAAGCTATGTTTGATGTGAACAGTCCTTTCTACTCACTTACATCTTTTGAGGAAACAAATAGAAAAACCTCATTAAATCAATGAGTCTAGTCAAAATGGTTCAACTTTCTAAGTAGCTCTGATTCCTTAGCCAAATATTGTAGATACCTTCCTGTTGTTTAATTAAAACATCAAGTTACACAAACTGGTCCAGATAGTGGTGATTCATGCTTTTCAAATGAGTGAGGTTGTACCTGTTGTCTTGAGTGGGATTTAGACAGTGAAAAACAATACCGAACAGTATAATCCCTACCTGCTCAGAGTGTCCATCGGTTTACACACATGTGCACACACACAGAGACACCTACACAAACACATTACACACATTGAGATTATTTGAAATTGTTTCCCAAGTCAGTCCATAATAAGCAAATCTCACAATGCCAGGGGTAAGTGGAGAAAGCCACGCAGATGGAAGTTTATCACTGCTGTGGAGCCACAAAGAAATTACAGACTCCCATGCCTTTCTTAACATGGGAAACTTATTTTTCACTAGAAACCTAAAAGTAACAAAACATGCAACCCCAACTTCATTCTGAATCAATCATCTAACAACTCCACCTTAATGATCCTCTTTGAGGTAGATTTCACATTGTAAATCATGCTAAAATCTACTCTGCCAGATTGCACCACACTCTCTGACTTAGCCAGATGAAAATTAGAATATAGTCTGTTTTGTTACATCACTGAATCTACTTGAAACAAAACCCTGTGAACTCAGGAAGGTCAAAAAGAAACGAACTACAACAAAGGAAAGCTTGGGTGAACTTTCCAGAACTTCAGAGGTAGTTCATTTTGTTTTATAATTACCCTTGAGGAAGAAGATCAAATACATTTTTATTTTGCCACTCCGTCAAGACCATAAATAGATCTTCACAGCACAAAGCACACTGCAAGTGCACACGATCAGACACAATTTGCTTGTGCCTGTGACCAGCTCTATGCCTAGGCTGCAGCAGGTACACAGAAAAGGGCTGAATGGAAAGTAACTTTTACCTGTTACCCACAGTTCTGTCCATTTTCTGTCTTTAATTAGCTGCATAGAACTGGTTTCAATGTCAAAGAAGCCTCAAAATCCAGAACATCGTTTTGCTGTTGCTATCTTTTGTCCTGTTCTATTTTATAAAACAGTAAATGTTTGAGGTCATGCGCCAGGCATTAGGCTAGAGGTTGGAGATACAGGACATGTAAGGTGAGTCCATGACCTTAAGAATTGTTGCAACTGTTAAGGGAGATCATGAGGCTCTTTTACAAGTGCTAAATTCCAGGTGAGACCAACCCTTGGAAAGCTTTGGTGGGACACCTCACACAGATGTCACTTCTCCCCAGGACATCCACTGATGAAGCTGTTTGTCTCTTGTACACAGTTTTAATCCATTAATTTTATGGTAAAATAGTAAAAAAGTCTCAAACACATTATTTGGTGAATGTAAGAAATGAATATATTACACTACCTAAAGGAAGGTACTGTGTAGCACTATGCATTAGATTTGTGTTTAAATGTTTTGGGGGGGTTTTACTCCTGATTTTTGAGTCAATAGAGAAATCTCTTCTCTACTGGGGTGGGGGCGACAACCACAACTAAATGTTTCCAATTCAATCATTATACTTTCTCCTTACACAAATTTGACATAACTTAGTTAACCAATGCAAAATTATAATGTGTTTAAAGCACAGAGAAAATAATTATATTCAGTAACAGAAGTGGAAAACTTTTACAAATATTAACTAAGTTTTCTATAAGTATTTGTAATGTTGGAAGAAAATGAATAAGTAGTATTTTACATGTTTATGTGATATCCCAATTAAGAATAAATTTCTTCAAGTATGGGATATTGTTAAATTATTGAGATTCATCATTTTTCAATATCAAGGCCATTATTACATTGGTTTTTATTGCTGTTGTTCCTGTTTGCCTATTGAATTATTTTAATCCATTCTATGAGCTATTTGCTGAGGCAGATGATAACACGGGTATGATGTTAAAAAGAAACATTCTTATATATATATGCATGCTAAGTTTACAAAGATTGGAGGGTTTTGTTCATTAATACTTCATATATTAGAGCTAGGGACTAGCCTCAAATTTCAAAGTTCCATAGAGTTCTTTTGTTACTAGTTCTTTGTTTAAGCTGTCATGTGTCTTGAATCACGGAAAATATGGGTAGATAGTTTTGTTATTAGATTCACCAAACGCCTTGCTCTTCCTGTATAAAACACCCATTAACTTCAAGGGAAGTGTTGCAAGCTGAGGAAAGAAACCCTGAAATAGGGGTGTTTGGCTCTCTTTTGAACTTTCTGGAATTCAAATGTAAGTGTAAATTTGAGGTGTTAACTTTGAGAAACAAAGTAATTTTTTCTCTGATATTTAAGAATAATTTTTACCACCTTTAACCACTATATGCTTGCTGACATAATAATTATAAAAATTAAAATTCATTGAATGTTCATTACCTGGCAGGCTGGTGATTAAACATGTTTTTATTATAGGTCCCCTTTTCATTTAATTTTCACAACTCAGTGAGGTGGGTACTATTACCTCATTTTACAGATGAAGAAAGTGAACTTTAAAGTAGTTAAGCAACTTCTCATAAAATCACACAACCAATAAATTGCAAAGCATTTATTGGAACCCTGGGTTGGTTGATTTGGAGCCTTTGTTCTTAACCTCCCATAATATTCTACTTAAGAAAATAATTTTTAATTAGGAGAAAGAAGAAAAAAAGACTATACCTGCCAAACAAGAAATAGTTAAAATTAAATTCACACTTTAAGTAAACTTTAGGAAGAAAAGTACCTACTAGGTTTTCTTGTATACTTTACCAATATTCAATATTTTGCCAGTAGTTAGATATATGTCAAAAAATGGGAAGGGAAGCATTTGAGGTGTTGAGGATAATTCTGAATTTGAGAATCTGTCTATGTCTACCCAAATTAAATCTTTAATTTTAATATGCTTTGAATTGTCAAACTAAATTTTGCCTGTGAATTTTCAAATGCAAAATACGTATTTGCATGTATGTCATCAAGTAATGCCTTAACTCTTTTTTTTTATTTAATTGTTGTTCAAGTACAGTTTTCTGTCTTTTACTCCCATGTTAACTCTTAAATTTATATAGTCAAAGTCAGTTGGACATCTTTAATATTTTTTGAATATTTGATAGATCAAGGGACTATATGTAAGAAGTACAAAGAATACAACTAAAACAAACACCAGTGATACCACCAGCAAACTCAAAATCTATGGCCTTGCCGACACCAAGTATGTCATCAGTAGTTAGCTGGCTCTACGCCCCTTCACTATGTCTTTTTCAACTCCCTGCTGCCAAACAGGTAACTACCATCCTGAATTTCATTTTATCATTCCCTTGCTTTTTTCTTGAGGTATAGCTGACATATAACAGTATGTTAGTTCAGGTATATAACATTATTCAATATTTGTATATATTGCAAAATGGTCACCACAATAAGATGGAGTTAACATTTGTCACAATATATAGTTACAAACATTTTTTCTTGTGAGCAGAACTTTAAAAATTCACTATCTTAGTAATTTTCAAATATGCAGTATAGTATTGTTAATTGTATTCACCATGTTTTATTTATTTTATCACTGGAAGTTTGTATGTTTTGACCTTCTTCATTCATTTTACTCACCTTCCCTGCCCCCTCCACCATTTCCTGCCTCTGGCAACCATCAACCTGTTTTCTATGTCTATGAGCTTTCTTTTTGGTTGTTTTTTTTTGTTTGTTTCATTTGTTTGTTTTTTGTTTAGATTCCACATATAAGTGAGATTATATAGTGTTTTCTTTCTTTGTCTGATTTCATTTCACTTAGCATAATGTCCCTTAGGGTCCACCCATGTTGTTGCAAATGGAGTTACTTTTTCTCTGGTGGAATAATATCATATGTGTGTGTGTGTATGCCTATATGTGTATTTGTGTGTGTATATGTGTACATATACATGTGTGTATATACGTATGTGCAAGATATGTGTATGTGGTGTATATATATACACACATATATATGTATATCCATATATCACATTTCCTTTATTCATTCATCCATCGATGAATACTTAGGTTGTTTCCATACCTTGGCTATCACAGATAATGCTGCAATGAACATGGGGATGTACATATCTTTTCAAGTTAGGGTTTTCATTTTCTTCAGATAAATATAGCATGTCCTTGAATAATGTTTCATTCAACATTGTCTCATTACAATGTTGATGAGATGCTGTAGGAACTTAACCCTTCTCTATGTCATTAGCCTATGGTAAATTGATTTCATCACACACTATATTGTTTCACCACAGTTCTAGGAACCTATCGACAACCTTAAACGAGGACTCAATGCATCCAGAAGGGGAATTGTAGGATCACTTGGTAGTTCTATTTTTAATTTTTTGAGGAATCTCCATACTGTTTTCCTTAGTGGTTTCACCAATTTACTTTCTCACTAACAGTACCTGAGGGTTCCCCTTTCTTCACATCCTCAGCAGCTCTTCTTATCTTTTTGATAATCCCCATTCTGATAGGAATGAGGTGATATTTCATTGTGATTTTGATTTGTGTTTCCCTCATGACTGATGATGTTGAACATTGTTTCATGTACCTGTTCATTATCTGTCTGTCATTTTTAGGAAAATGTTTATTAGGGTCTTCTGCAAATTTTTAATCAGATTGTGTGGGGGATTTTTGTTTTTATTTTTTGCTTTTGAGTAGTATGAGTTCTTTGTATATTTTGGATGTTAACTGCTATCAGATAGACAGTTTTTAGATATTTTCTGATATTCAGTATGTTGTTGTTTCATTTTGTTTATTTCCTTTGACATGCAGACACTTTTCAGTATGATGTAGTCTCAACTGTGTACTTTTGCTTTTGTTGCCTTTGTTTTTTTCCTTTTCTTATGTGCTTTTTCCCTTTTTCTAAGAAAAATGTTAGCATATGTGTATATATTTCTAAACAATATATTTCTTAGTTTTGCTAATGTTGAGCTTTCTAGAAATGGCCTACCAATATTTACATAGGTAATCTTTGTGGGCTTGTTTATTCGTTCACCATTGTTTCAGAGATTTATTCTTATTATAAATGAACTATGCTTCTTTTTCATGGCAATATAATATTCCCTTTCATGAATATCCATCTATTTTATTAATTCTGTTAGTGATGGCATTTGTTTCTTTTTTCTTTCTTTCTTTCTTTTTTGCTTTTATAAATAATGTTCCAATGGATATAATTGCACATCTCCGGTGTTATTTCATTCGGGCTGCTATAACAATACCATAGCCTGGATAACTTATAAACAACAGAAACTCGTTTCTCACAGTTCTGGAAGCTGAAGTCCAAGATCAGAGTGACAGCATGATCAGGTTTTCCTGAGGGCCTTGTTCCAGGTTGCAGACTGTGAACTTCTTGCTGTGTTTTCACATGGTGGAAAAGGAAGGGAGCTCTCTGGGGGTCTTTTATAAAGGACACTAATCACATTGAAAAGAATTCTGCCCTCCTGACTTAATTATCTTCTAAAGATCCCACCTTTCAGCACCATCACCCTGGGAATTAGGTTTCAACAAATGAATTGGGGTGGGGAAGCACAAATATTTATTCTATAGCATCTCCTGTGTACAACTATCTGTTTCTAGAGCAAAATTTAGAAGCTATTAATGAAAACCCAGTTTCCGAGCTAAGACTTATGAATATTTTTTTTATTGTAGAGAATGTTTTCAAAGTTGCATTGTACAATGAAAAGTCATGTTCTACCATTAAGTGTACTTTCTGCTTAGTATATTTTATACTCATGAATTTTGGCTGAGGAATGACTTAAACATAACATATATCTGTAACAGCTGAAAAATGCCAATAATATCATTTGAATTTTTGTAGCCTTTTTGGTCAAAATAAGAAAGCCTAAAGCATTTCATTTGTTTAAGAGGTTGTAAGTACTAAACTCATGCTTGTTCGATAAGGAATCTGTTGCCATACTCAGTCTAGCAAAAGGAATGTAACAGACATTTTACATATACATATGTATAAGTAATGGAAATACCACTCAAAGCTGGGAAAGATGATTTAAAAAACCGTGCTGATGCCAGGTGTGTTGTTTGAAGCTATAGTCTAATTGCTTCCTTTAATGCTCATTGATATTAGGATTGGTTTCTAGCTTTAGCTATCCTTAAGGAAAGAAAAAGAACCATAGAGTGCTTCAGTGGTTTAAAACCAGGTTCAGTGTTTTAAAACCAGGAAACTTCAGTTATGTTCGCTTCAAAATGAAACATTGATCTAAATGATATCAGGCATCAGAATGCTTTTCATTGTAGGTGACAGAAAACCCAAGCTAAACCCAATTACACAAAAAGGCAAGGTACTGGGTCATGTTACTGGAAAGTCCTGTGTAAATCTAGTTTCATCTGTGGCTTGATTCAGGGTCTCAAACAATGCCACGAGAAATGATCCTTCTCCCAACATTGGCTCAATCCTTATCCCTGTTGGCTGTCAGAACTATATCACCCAGGTTCAGGGCTACAGGAAAATGGGCATGCATTCCTCTCAGCAATGCCTGCCAAATATCCTGCATTTCATTGACTCTGACTGGGTCACACAGCTACCTGTGACCCAGTCTCTGTGGCCAAGAGAATGCAAGATTCTGATTGGTCAGGCCCTCCTTATCTGCCAGCTTCTGGTCAGGGAAGAAATCAACCTTATCTAAACTTTTGAGCTATGTCTGAAGAAGAATGTGGTTCTCCAAGGAGAAAAAGGGGTGTGCATCCTAGAAGAGCATTGAAGAGATACAGAGCAGCTGATTTTCACTTCAATTTTTTAAATTGTATGGTTCTGCAGAATTTTATGTCAAATTCTGTATCTCATTCCAATTACCTTTCTCTTTCCCTTTGTTTTCAGCACACCTATTTCATGTCCTTAAAGCTGAGGGGACAGAGCATCAGCCCCCTCTCTGTCATCGTAGATGAGTATATTCTGCACGCTTTCATTCAGTGTAACCCACTGTGGCACTCCGCAGCTGTGGAAAGGAGTCTGACATTCCTGTAATCTCCCTCCAGCAAGTCTTAAGGGAATAGTTATGTCATTCAGTGGATTCAGCGTGTCCCAGAGCAAGTTTTAAGCATCTTATATTCAAGATTTCTCTTAAGTTAGCTTATAATTATCTCAGCTTTGATTTCAATTTTCTTTCATCCTCACAAAATTCTGTTATTTCATGCCATGGGAGCTCTCCACCCTTAGCACTGAAGCAGTTTAAAATTTGACATTCTACTGTAGCTGAAAATGACTACCTACAAAAAGTCCTCACACACTGATACTTGCACTGGCTTGTTCCTGTGAAACACGTATGAAACATATGCTCATTAGTTACAGGAATCCATTTAAATGATAATGTTTTCCTATGGCCAACATCAAATAAACCTAGGGAGTAAACAGCATTGCAACGTGGTAAACAAGCTCTGAAGTGCAGCTGAGTGTGAAGGTGATTATCGAGGAGCAGAGCTAGTGGGTGCAGGGTAAGTAAACCAATCTACTGCCTGATAATAATGTAAATTTCTCATACAGTGCACTCCATTACTTCTCTCTCAGTCGGCTGCCACACTCTCTCCTGCAGGTTAAAGAAAAATCCTAAGCTCTTACTGGCAAGTTCAATGTTCAATAAAAGCAGAGAGGTATTTCACAGGGAGAGGATGGACATGAGGATTTGGCGTGTAGCTGGGTAGCTCCATAAGGTATAAATAGGTCCAAGAGTATCATGCTATTGCTGTTGTCTTCAGATTCAGAATATCACACATTTATTACACAGACCAAAGCTACTATTATAAACTTTACCAATGGAAGCTCATTTTAAAAACCTTATTTTTTTTATCCTTTAGTATTAAGCTTATTTTAAATAGTTCCATAGTACTCAGAACAATACAGGAAAAAAATTAATGCCAAGTAATGTTTGGTAGGCACTAGGTTAAACACTGACTAATACGAAGAATACAGTGGACTTAGAATATGTGAGTTGGCGTGAAATGATAAGAGGGGAGTTTGCCACTTGACAAGGGGAGGAAAGTATTCCCAGCCCAAAGCATCATGTGCAGAGAAATAACAATATATGACCCATTTTAAAAGTAGCAAGTTAAGGAGTGAGGGGTGGGATATATTCATTTTATTTCTATTTCTTTTAAAAAGAGTATGCTTGAACATCTTTTCATGATACATCTACCAATTTTTAGGCACAGATATTGAAGAAATTTTTCTATGATGCTAATAGATTTGCACTTTTCCAGGGACTTTAAATTTTGTGTCTTTAAAAGTTAAGTCTTTGTAAAATCTAGGTGATAAAATGGAAAGAAAAATGACTAAATTATATTTTCTTATTCTTGTCATTTCGTTTTATTATGTTTTTTATTTATATTCTTAATTATTATTATACTCTTGAGGCATGTGGATAAAAATCACTTAGAGTGAGAGTGAGTCCTCAAGCTTTAGTCCAAACCTACCAAAGAAAGTCAAGAGCAATAAGAATGGAAACTCTCATGGATGGAGTACCAGATGGGACAGGCAGGGCCACCCACAGTTAGGCGCATGAACTCACTGAAATCAAAGTTTATCCATGATTTATATCTTCCGATTAATTCATTACTTGGATTACTAAAAAATGGGTTGGATTAAGAAAATGGTTAACTTTCATGTCATTCGAACATTTGAATATTTATCACACCCTGATTCTACAGCAACAATACAGGCTCTTACTCTGTCATTACTGGATTGAGTGGTAATGGAAACCAGAAAGGCCAAACAATGTACAATGTTTCCAAAGGGACAGTAGAGTCCCCACACAGGTCTATGTGTAGGTCTGCCTTGCTGCACTGCACCAGACATAACAACCCCACAGCAGGATCTGGCTGGTCTTCGTGTGTCATTCTGTAACCCTGCGCATGACCTCATTCCAACACCAGGTGTCAAGGGCAGGCTGAACTTCAGCATTTCTTATGAAGTATTAGGTATATTCTGTTAATACCCTGCCTCAGGGAACCCCATACCACCATGAAAACCTGTATTTTTGTTTAAAATAAAACTACATTCTCTGTAACAATATTACTGAGAAAATTATCGACATAGGATATGAACAATTTGGATTTTTGAGAGAAAAGATCAATCAGGAGCAGAAAGGGATTATTTCTGCCAGGGGCACTTCCTTTTTTTTGTTTTTAAATCTCTGGTGTTGCAGACAGGCAGAGAAGGTGTCGGGGAACACATGCTTGCTTTCAGTTTACCCTCTGATTAATTCAGAGGTTGCTCTTCCTTTAGGAATAACTAAACACAAATAAAACTGGACTTGAAGGGAATATTTTCATACCACATTGTTTAGTCGATCTCATGGAATTTGGTTTTGATTCAGTTCTGCTTTGTTTTTTTCCTTAATGAGCCACATTCAATATGTATTCCTACACATACAAACAATGAATTGTGCAACTTCCGTTCTTATAGAAACTTCTGTTAGGATAGAAAATCCAGCTATGTGAAATGATAATGGCCTTGATAGCCTTCTCCTAGTCTCTAAATTTGATATCCTATTACAGGGTTATTTTGTAGACTTAAGTATTTTCATGACTTCATTCTGGAGATTAAAAGACCCTGCTTTCAGATTGTTAAGAAAAGAATCCTCCTTTTTCTCATTGCTTTTTCTTTTCTTAGACTTGTAATCCAAAAGTAAGAGAAGCCAAAACATCATCACTATGGAGACATCCGTGCCTCGTTCTTGTTTTCTCTGGCTCTGGAGAGTAAGTCTGTGCAGTGCGCACGACAGTGTAATTGATGCTCTGGTGCAGCTGCCATTGGATCTTTCCTATAAGAAATCATATTAGCCTTCTTTTTTCACTGTGTTTAGGGTAATAAGTCATCCTTGACATTCCCCATTCATACAACAAAATGTCTGTGTTACAAAATCAGCCCCAAGCTTATCCAATAATTAATACCAGATTTGTAAGTGACACAGATGATGTCAGGTTTTTGTATTAAGTAGGACCTTCCTTGATCCCCAGCATTTACTGGTTGCAAGCCTTTTGCTAACAGATAACATCTGCCAATGAGTAATAGTTGGTTTCAGGGAAGAACAGCTTTTAGTGATTTTATTCCTAGGAAGTTCACTACACTGACAACACTTGAAGCCAAATGCTTTAGTTTAACCACCATAGAGCAAGAAATGGCCATGCAATCTCTTCCACAATTTTTTAAGCCTTGAGGGAATCACATTTAAGAATAAGAAGGACTACTGTTCAATCCTTAGCATGGACTCACTTCAGCAATCACTAACCAGCTCACTGCCTTTATACTTTTGGGTAATGTCAATCTGTTGGTCAGGAAGTAGAAAGACATTTGATGACCAGGGTCTGATACAAACTGTCTAGATCACAAAATAAGTAGTGAAAATACTCCCAAGTCAGTGAAGCTTCTTACAGTTAGAATGGCAGGTTACAGATAAAGGGAGGAATCAACAGTGATCCATGAGTATTAGATTTAGAGACCTCATTAAAAATCATTTTAGCTTAATATAGACACAGAAGGTTACATATAGGAACATTTATAGATGCATGAATAAACATGGGTGAGTATACGCACACATATTTCCTTGCTCAGTCAACTGGGAGCACATAGAAGTTATAATACCAAAGTAGCAACCAGCATCCAGACCTTATTTTCTACTTCTGTTCTCCAGTAAAAAGAGCCAGGTTCTCCTGATTCTAGGACTTGAGTAAGAAACACACAAGATAAGATTGGATTATCTTGTGCTTCAAAAAGTAAAACAACAACAATAAAACCTCACAATGATAGAGTCGTGTCAAAGGAACATAGAAACATAGAAACCAACTGAGTAAATTCCAGGTGATCAAAACAGTAATTTAGGCAATATAATAAAATAGTATAGGATTGTAACACAAACTATAACATAAACATCCACGGATCCACACTGATATTAATGAATGAGTAAATAAATGGAGGAAAATAGAGAAACCTGTGAAGAATTCCAAAGAGCTCAGGTTGCTCTCCCCCCCTCAAAGAGGCAGGCAGAGCTTAACTCCCTATCCCTTAAGTGTGGGTTGCACATAGCGACTTTTTTCACAGGACGCAGTGTAGAAAGGCAAGTGGAGAGGGAGGTGAGACTAGGCTGGCCAACAGTAGCTCATCCAGGTGGTCAAGGTTCACAGCAACAGTGGTAAATCAAGGATGATGGCGCGTGTCCTTGATGTAACGTGATAAGAATGGAACTTGTCCTCTGTGGTCTTTCAAAACCCTGTAACCCTTATCTAAGCATGAAGAAAACATGAGCCAAGCTCCAACTCAGGGGCATTCTACAAAACACATGAGCAGTATTTCTCAAAACTGTCCAGGTCATGGAAAACAAGGAACATCTAAGAAACCATAACAGCCGAGAGAAGCATAAGGTGACATGACAATGTAAATATTGTGTGCTGTAATGGGAATCCTGGATGGCAATCGTGGAACATAAGAAAGGACATTAGATAAAAACTAAGGAAATCTGAATAAAATGTGGGCTTTAATTAAAATGATGTGTTGATACTGGTTCATATACTCCAAGTGCACCCTAGTAATGTAAAATACAAATAACCAGAGAAACTGGGCCTGGGGCCTATGAGAACTCTGTATTTTCTTCACAACTTTCTGTAAAAATTCAATTTTATTATAAAACTTAAAAGTTTACTTAAAACTTTAATAAGTTAGGGTTCCCTAATTTATTTTTTGTTATTCATATGGAATTAGTCAGATGTCAATATTTTTATGACATGTAGGCTAAACTATTATTCTCTGTTGCCCCACAGATTTGTGAATTCATTCTTCTAAGTACTTTAATCAAAGCTTTAACTTAACCCTGAAAATTATCTTTCAGTTGTTAGGGAAATATTTTCTTTTTCCAAGTTGTTCATATGCTGTCATTTTGGTTATTATATCATCTCTGATAAGAGACCACTACGGCTTGACTCTCGGTTTATTAAAACTCTATGATGATTATCCCCCTAAAAACACTCCAAACCCTGGTCAGTTTCACTCCGAGTGGTAATGAGGGTGGCATGTGTCACTGCGAGCCTAATTCTGCCCATTATATCCCTGCCTTTCCATTTATGCACGTCTGAAAGTGTTATCTGAGCTGGAAGATCATTCTGTAACCTTCAGATTACTGCTGGGTGGCTTCAGCAGAAAAGGAATTACCAGTGCATTAAATTTGAATTAGCTCTGAGAAATCATGCAGATGTATGCATGGAACATTATAGCAATACTGTCTCCCAGGCACAGCAGAATTGCTTTTATGCAGTTTTAAAGAATCACTTGAGCAACCCTTAAACTGCACACATGATGAAGCTGAGCCAGCATCTTCTGTATTAAAAAAAAAAAAAATCTGCTGCCCAAATCTAGCCTTTCAGGAAGTTGTCTTTCAGAGAAACCTGATCACACAGGGACTGCTGCTGAGTGGACTGTTTGGGTCTTAGCCCCGCCATGTCAGAGGGCCCCGGCGGAGGGACTGCAGGAGTGTCACTTAGACTAATGATTATGAATTATGCAGAGGGTCATATCCTCTTAGTTACAAGTCATTTACACGGTCTCCCTCTAGACTGCCTAGCCTGCTTCATTTTTTTTCCCTCCTACTAGGAAATAACTCATTGAATAGATGTTCAAAGTTGAATTTATTGACATTCCATTTTTCTTCCATAATGCCAAGCTTGCAAAACAACCACATGGAAAAAAAAAATACAAGACATTTACCCTCGGTGAAATCATAGCAGTAAAATGTCTTGGTGTATTTTTTTTTCCTTTTTGTCTGTCAGGCTGCTTCCCATTTTAAAGGTCTGACAGTCCTAATATCTTCCTCTCTGTCTCTCCCTTCTATAATCAGTTCAATTGAAAAGGTGGTGTACAGATGTGCACAAGGGGAAAGAGGCACGGCCGATGCTGAATCCACCCATCGCCATCTGCAATGTGCATATATGCACTGTTTCAGTGACCTACTTAGAAGCAGGGAACACCAGGAACACCCAAGCATCTTATTCTTAAAAGGTTTGTCAGATGTAACTGTATTTCTAGGAATCGGAGGCTCTGAGCCTATGCTAACGATAAGAAACATGTCATAGAGGCAATTCTGTACATTTTAACAGGCACCTTACTATGCATGACGGCATAGATGGGTGGGAAGTCAGCTGAAGTAAGGGACCTGCTTGAGTGTTGCTTGCTGACCTTAGACTTCAAGGGAATGTATGAGGAGTACTGACCTCTCACCAAAAGTGGACCATCCATAACCGACTTCAAAGTCAGAGACGATTCCTCATAATAAAGCCAGTCTGGAGCAGGGAGAAGACTCTTTTCCATATTGACCAGGCGTATTTTGTCTCCATGGCTGAGTGGAGCAGAATCTGTCCAGACTTCATAAGCAACCTCAGAACCAACAGGTCTTGTTATTGTCTGTAAACAGGTGGTTATTCAGCCAGGCCAAGTGCCATTCGATGCAGGTTTGTAAGGCACAGCTACTCTGGCAGCCAGACTTTGAAAGGGAGCCCTGCTTCCAGAATGGCCAGGGCCGTGTAAAAATAACTTTAAGGATAGCGCTCTGGAATGTTGCTCACACTTCCAACAAGTTGGTTGACATACATGATGGATGATTCAGTGACAGCTTGGGCAGCCACATTTGGCTGTTTTTGAATGACCTGTGCTGTTTGTACATATTTCTTGCAGCTCAAATGTTTTCCCCTATAGAAGTTTACCATCAAAGTGCACCAGCAAGCACACATTCCCATTATATCTGTATACCCCAAAAATAAACTAAGAAAAGCTCCCATGCAGTGGAGTTAAATGTCACTTAAAGGCCTTCCATGGCAGGATGATTCATTGAGGTAACAGCCAGCGGGATCCTTTTAACACAGAGCTTCAACTATGCCACGCCTCTGCTCAAACACAAAGACCCCTCCCAAGGTGCTAGAGTGACCTATCGGCTAACAGCTCTGCCCCTCCCCATCTCTATGACCCCTCTGCCTTCACTGTCCCATCACTCAATCCCATGGCCACACCACCTCCTTGCCTTCCTCAAACAAGCTGTACTTGCTCCAGCCCATGAACCCTGCTTCAAGGCTCTGCCCTCTGGAATCCATCCACAGGCTTCTCTCCTCACTTCCTTCAGGTCTCAGCTCAGATGTCATCCTGGAGACAATCTGGGACCTCCCTATCGCAGAGAATAACCCTCACCCACACACAACCTATCACTCTGCACTGCTTTGTTTTTCTAAATAACACTCACCCCTTGCAAACACATGGTATATTTGACCAACTTCTTTGTCCATTTTTATCTCCTCTGACAAAAATGGCAAGTACATGCAGGGTAGGGACTTTGTTTTATTTACCACTTTATTTCTAGAATCTAAAAAGCACTCACCATATACAGGGTGCTCATCCATCAACATTCATTGAATTCCAGCAGGGGTGTCCAACCTTTTGGCATCTCTGGGCCACACTGGAAGAAGAGTTAGTTGTCTTGGGCCACACATTAAATACCTTGTGACATGTAGTCACACACAAAAAAACTCAATGGTTTTGTTAGGCCACATTCATAGCCATCCTAGGCTGCATGTGGCCTATGGGCTGTAAGTTGGACACCCCTGTATGTGTTTTTTCTTTGCATTTGTTCCTTCTTGGCCTAATATTTCACACCTACCACATGCACACACACGCACACACACACACACACACTCCTGTATGCATACATATCCAGCTCAATTAATTTTAAAAGGCTTGTTGTTACTACAGGTCACAAAAGTGCTATTGTGCCCTGGCTGGTATAGCTCAGTGGATTGAGTGCAGGCTGTGAACAAAGGGTCACCAGTTTGATTCCCAGTCAAGGTACATGCCTGGGTTGTGGACTGAGTCCCCAGTATGGGGCATGTGAGAGGCAACCACACATCGATGTTTCTCTCCCTCTCTTTCTCCTTCTCTTCCTCTCTCTCTAAATATAAATAATAAAATAAAATCTTTTTTTAAAAAAAGAGATAAAAAAGAAAAGTGTGATTGTGAGACAAAGCACAGACACAGGATTCTCAGATGCAAAAGACAGAAGCACTTCTTCCTAGCAAAGATAAAAACAAAAAATTCTTGAGCCCTGAAGCAGGAAGAAGACATCCAATATACTTGGCCTATGGCACATATGGCACATAAATGTGGTGGAGCACAGGCCCATGGGTGTTGTCCTACATGGGTTCCCTGGGCCTCTGTAACTATGGTACCATACTGGGCAGTAACCAAAGGCTGCCAGCAGAATCCGTGATGTGTTCCTTATATTTTGTAACATAGACATATATATGATAAATGATAAAGAATTTACATTCTAGGGCATATATTCAGTTTTACTTCAAATATAATCTTACCATTTTTAAAAATACAATATTCAAAGTATAGAATATTCATGTTGTTATTCCGTATATACATATGCTTGCACCAGCTAGACTCTTAAGTGGCCACAGTTAGGTAAGCAGCTCCTTCATTCAGAGTTCTGTCTGGATCTGGATGTGCAATGTGCTATATTAGAACACACATTATTTTAAGTGGAATAATTTACTATTTTTCTTTTTGTGGCTAACTTATTTCACTTAGTTAATGTCCTCAAGGTTCATCCATGTTACAGCGTACAAGAGGGTTTCCTTTATAAGGCTGATTAATATTCCACTGTATGTCTGTATCGCATTTTCTTTATCCATTTACCTTCTGATGCACTTTTAGGTTGCCTTTGCCCTTTGACTATTGCAAATAGTGCTGCAATGAACATGTGTCCAAATATTTCTTCCAGATTCTGTTTTCAATTCATTTGAATATATCCAGAAGTGGGACTGCTGAATCATATGGTAATTCTATTAATTTTTTGAGGACCCTCAATACTGTTTTGCATAGTGGTTATCCATTATACATTCCTACCAACAGTGCACAAGTGTTACAATTTTTCTACATACTCACCAACACTTGTTATTGTCTGTTTTATTTTTTTAATGTAGTGGCCATCTTTACTAACAGGTGGGAGATACTTGTGTTATTTACTTGCATTTCCTTGTTGATTAGTGATGCTAAGCATTTTTCTCCATGTCTGTTGCATATTTGTGTGTTTCCTTTGGAAAAATGCCTATTCAGTTTTTTGGCCAATTTTTTTATTGAGTTATTTTTGTTTTGGGTTTTTTTTGTTGTTTGGGTTTTTTTTTTTTTGGTTTGTTTGTTTTTTTTTGCTATTGAGTTGTAGGAGTTCTTTGCATATTTTGAGAATTAACCCCTTATCAGATATATGGTTTGCAAAGGTTTCCTTCCATTCTAATTGTTGCATTTTCAATCCTTGGGTAACTTTCTGTGCTATACAGAAGCCTCTTGGTTTGACGTGGTCCCACTTGTTTGCTTTTGTTTTTGTCACCTGTGCTTTTGGTGTCACACCCACGAGATCATGCCAAGACCAACGTCATGAAGCTTTTTCTGATGACCCAACAACTCTTACCTAGAGAGCATCAATATTTTACCCTAAAATCCTTTGAAACCCCTGCTCAAAACCCCCACCTTGGTTTTTCCTCTGTCTCTCAACTGTCATTGATCCTCAGTCAATCCTAACCAAGCCTCCACAGGAAAAGAGCAGTCTTTATAAAACTTGAAATTCTCAGCAACTTCTGACTTTACTTTCCCCACTTCAAGTTGCTGCCAAAACTTTATGAGATGGAGTCTCCCATACAACAGCCATCAATAAACTCACCTCCATCTTTCCTCTTTGTGACATGTGGGGAGCCCAATCTCAGCAAGAGCCACATCTGTACAGAAACTTGATTTATGTCAGAGTTGGCATGGCAGATCAGTGAAGAAATAGACTATATTTTTTCAGTACACAGTATTGAAATAATTGACTTTATCCTAATAGATAATCACTTTATACTATACACAGCAACCAATTTCAAGGAATATTAAAGACTTACATGTGAAAAACAAAGCTAAAAAATATTAGAAGTCAACATAGAGGCATATCTCAAGATCAGGAAGGTTTCTTTTTAAATGATACAATAATCCAAAAATACAAATAATAAAATTTAACACCATTAAAATTAAAAATTGTAGTCTGTCAAAATTTACATGAAGAAAATGAAAAGAAAACCCACAAATTTGGAGAAGGAAACTAGCAACATATAACATAAAGAATCAAGAGTAGAGAAAGAATTCCTACTTGCCGAAAAGAAAAACAACAATTAAAAAAACAGGCCCATGATAGGGAAGGAAAATAAACATATGAAAAGATAAATGTATAATCAGAAAAATGCAAGTTGAAACTTTATCAGGAAACAATTTTACACAATAGATTAATAAAAATTTAAAAGATACTATTGAATGTTAAGCAAGGATGTGGAACAGAATTGTACACTATCCACCTGGGCTTGGAGATGTGTAGAACCACTTTGGAGGATAGTGTGTTATCTGACATATGACCTACATCCTATTTCTTAACAAATTTTAAAGTGTTTTTCTTATCTTTATAAACATTTTCAGTTGTTTGCTTTATAAGATTGTTTCTGAAAAGCAGAAGAGCCAAACATAGAAATATTTTTTTAGAAAGCCTTTTAAGACTTCAACTAGTCAGTTCTTCCTTTTAGTATTCATTCTCCTACCAGCCTGTAGTTCCTCATCAAGAATTTAGTATGTCAAGGATGGAAAGGAGCCTGAAAGAGAAATTGCTATTTTGCATGCAGGGCTCTGCATCCTAATCTGAAAGGGTCTGGAGATTCTATTTCTCCTTATTGTACAATCCTGAAATGAACACCAATGAACATTGAAAGGAGAGGAGCAACACGCACACAGCAGTATGGCAGTCACCAAAATGGGGGTAGGAGCAGGTAGGAGAGGGTAAAGGTGGGGGGGGTGGCGATATATGGTGACAGAGGGAGACTTGACTTTGGGTGGTGAACACAAAACAACATACAGATGATGAATATTGTTTATAGAATTGTACACCTGAAACCTATATAATTTTATTAACCAATGTCACTCCAATAAATTCAATAAAATTTTAATTTAAAATAAAAGAAAAGAGGGGAGCAGTGATTCATCAGTGCCCTGAAGTAATTCCAATAGCTGTGCAATCTGTCTCTTTGTCATTTGGGTAAGTGGATATAGGGACACATCCTGTCAAGGTCTCCTCCTTTCCTTCTTTCACCAAGTGAAAGAAAAATCCAAGAGAGGCTTTTTCCCCCTTCACACTTGCATGGGAATATTTTATTTTGGCTGAGTGAAGGCTCATTAAAAGGCTGCTATTTCTGCATTATTTCTGCTTTGGGAGAATACTGCAGATTTCTCTTCTACTAAATTATAGACCTTTCAGGGAGTCTTCACACCCTGAATGCAATGTCTTGTAAGAAATTTGCACCAAACTGATGCTCTTTGAGTTAGGTCCATTCAGCAAATATCATAGTTCCAAGTGGCTATACCTAAATTGCAGCACCTGATCTCTGCCTTATTGCTAGTGAACAGGTGAGTAGCAGGAGTTGTTGAGTCATGTTGTGTCTCCCGGTGCGAAGACCCCAAGGAGGAGAACAGCACGGAAAGGTCTGAATCAGTGCTAAGAGAATTTAACTTTTGTACAGTCTCATAATTTTCTCCACTTGTGATATATCTCCTATCTGATGTGTGTGTGAAGGGAAATTCAATGCTCGTTGTAAATAACAGCATAATGATATTTTTAAAGAGAAAAAAACATCTGGGGAAATAGTTTTCAGCATATCTTAAAAAGACTTTAAAATTATTGATACTTTTTTCTTCTAAATAGCATTCCTGTATATCAAGCTGAAGGCATGAGCTTCAAGGAAAATAGGGTACATGGCTGTCACATTGCAATCAAATTAAGTAAATGGTGCCCTAATGGCCTAAAAGAATTAATGTACCTTCAACATGTGAGCCATTTCCTTCAGGGAAATAAGGTCCTTATTAATCTGGACAAAAGATTCATGAAAAAAAGGCAGGTATCAGAAATGCGATCCCCATTTTGGGAACGGAGCAAGCAAGGCGGAGGAAATTGAAATGACTGACCTTTGTCATAAAGGGAGACGAGTGTCAGAGCTAATTACATAGACCGTTTTGGCTTCCTCTTTTAAATTGTCACACTTCAGCAATTAGAAATCACTTACGCTCTCAGTGCTACATTAATTTGTACTTAGACTCACAGACTCAGAGGCTGGTCTGCACAGAGACAGCCTTGGAGGCCAATCTCCTCATTTTTCAGATGAGGAAACCAACGTCTGGGGATGTGATAAACCTTGTTCAAAGTTACACACACACCCCCAAAACTGAAGTCTGACACTAAATTTAAAATTCCTTTCCTTGGTGATGCTGTATTTTGGATAAAAGCTACTCATTTTAGTTTTTAAGAAATTATTGTCTATAACAAACATGTTTCATACACCTGTGAATTTTTAAAGCAAGTTGGGAAATTTTAGAATGTGTTCACCTCATACACCATCACTTCCAGGACTCCTTTTCTCACACACACACACACACACAAATACATACATGAACTGAAAGATACCAATTCTTTAGGGTGCCTGTAATACTCAGTACATGCTTGCTCATTGCATTAAATACATTTATAAAATTTATTTACATACCTACCACCCCTACTGTACTGTTAGTTCTTTGAGGATAGAGACTGGGTCATACTCAGCTTTGTACCCCAAAGTCTCAATACAAAGTAAGCACTGTAGAAATACTAAATGACTTATTTACCCTTTACATGACAACATTCTATTAATGATCCATGACTATATCTGAAACCAATTAGTATTTTAGGTGATTTAATAAACAACATACCTTGGCTCTTCTGGAGAAAGTTCTCCTAAAAGAATCAAACAGCAGCATCTCTTCCCTCTGTCTTAAAAAAAGAAGCATCCTATGGCTTGGCAAATCTAACTCCTCCATCTGGTTATAGAATCTTAGTATATCAGCTAGGCGTTATTTTATTAGTCATTCCTGGATCCTCAGTCTCTCCGCTCATATATTGCCGTCTGACTATCTATAGACAAAACTGACTCTCTTCCATCTCTAAACCCATAGTGACCTATATTCCCTGTCTCTACTTCCTGGCTGTTTATTTCTTCTCTCTACATTATATACTTGACTAAAAAATGAATGTATGGATGAATAGATATGAGAACTTTAAAGCCTGAGCAGCTGGTCCCATTGAGCCAGCAGGCCCCATTGCCTCGACCTGTCTCAGCTGTTTTCCTGGACACTCCCATGTCTCCGTGGTTTCTCTTGATTCCCATCAGCCCTAGAAGTGAAGACTGGTGCTTGCTCTTGGGCTTTGATTCTGACAGTGAAGTTACATTAACCTGGGGGAGGGGCAGTCAGAGGGAAACTGGGGTAGATTTGACCACTCTGGTAAAAACTTAACCTTATATAACCTACTTTCCAGGTACCTAAACCAAAACACAGGCTTTCCTTACAGACAACTTTTAAAAGTGGGTCCGAGCATCACCACAAATGAGATAAAAAAATAAAACCTTCTCAAGTAAAAGAAGAAAAAAAATAAAGGAAGAAATTCAGTACATTGATTGTTTAATCTAGGATACCAGCATGTCATTTGACATAGAAAGCTCTTATTATCCCCTCTACCCCAAGTCTGAAAGTTCCTAAAGCTGTTCTGTGTTAGCCAGTATGTCCAGAGAATACATGTTCTTGGTACTGGCAGCTGGTCCCACAACCCTGCTCTGAACTTCTCTTGAGTCTCCATCCCCTCCTTTTCAACCTGCAGCCCAAAGCATCCTCTGCTCTGGCCACAACAGCCCTTCTGAGTTTTTGTGCTGTGAGTCCATCTTCTTTACCTTGTGAGCTGCTCTCCAGGACTTATGGATCACAGCATGGCCACTAGGATGGCCACATCAGTTACCCTAGTGTGGAAATACCAACAGCAGCTGTTGCCTATAGACAGAGAAGAGTACAGTATACTTAAACCCCAACCGAGGCACCTAATCATCAGTGTGAACTTGGTCAGGATCTTTGACCTCAATAAGCCTTAGCATCCTCACCAGAAAAGCTAAATATAATAATAACTTCTTTGAGTATTGCAGGGTAATTTTGATTCAAGTGCCAACAAATGATATATGCTAAACAAATAGTTGTTTTAGTTTGTGTGATGTCCAGTGTTATTGTAGCAGTGGTTTACTACAAGTGAAAATGTGTATATCTTCTCTGACTTCTGCACAGTATCTGACTGCAATAATTAAAAGATGCATTACATGCATATTAGCCTTGTGAAGCCATGGGCCAAATTTTCTCACTATTATAAATTTCAATCATTGTATAAGTTTAGCTTTATGTAAGATGCATTTATTAATTTCAGGAATAATTATTGTATGTCTTTGATACACAAGATGTTCTGCTAGCCACTGGAGATAGAATTGTAAACAAGATAAACAGTATCATGGAGTTTAGAAGCCTGTGAAAGGATTAACAAGGACAGGGTAGGAATTACAGCCAAAGCAAACTGTATATGAGAAGGCCGATGTGTCAGAGGATATTTCTCTGCTAAGTGACCGTGGTTCCCCTGATAGCACAGGAGGCACAGCTGTAGTCTTGACTACAGAGTGACGGATGTGGCAAGCCACATTTGAAACCCAAGAAAGTGAAACAGGACTCTTGCAGGCACTAACAGTTATGATCCTGGCTTGATTCGTATGCAATGGTGGCCATTTGTTGTGGCACAGTAACAGGTGGGACCAAGACTGTGCAGCTCTCAAAAGACTCAGTCAGAGAAGCCTTACCACACATCCTCGTGGTTATTTGAATCTCCTGTCTCTCTCCCTCTAACAGCGAGAGAATCTGGCTTGAGTACCAAAAAAGTGTTATAAAAATCATGATTTTTGCTTCTTCCTATATCTAATAAACCCCAAATGATTTTCATGAGCTAATTGTGCTTCAGCCCTTTTTACATCATAGCAGTAGAGGAGTATTGGTGTTGTGTGGGAAGCTCACGCATTTGGAATTTAAGTAGAAAGGCAAGCCAGAGTGCTCGGCCTCACCTTCAGACTCCCCGGCTGGCTCCAAGAGGGTGGAAGGGGCACAGCATGTTTGAGGAAGAAAGAAGCCAGTCTAGATGGGGAAAAAAAGAGCAAAATGGGGAAATGGCAGGAGATAAAACTGAAACTGATGAGATAGATGGGGGTCAGATTATGTAAGTCAAATGTGCATGTGAAAACTGATTCTTATACAAAAGGCAATGGGAAATGTACTGTCTTCTTTAAAGGTTCAGAAAAGCAAATAAATTCAGAGTGTAAAAGAAATCTCAGAATGACATAAACATTCTACTGGGAAAAAAACAGTTCAAATGGTAATTTGATTTCTGTGACTTCCCTTTGATTAGTAACTGAAGGAAAACATTTTGTTCCTCTGTTCATGTCATTCACTCAGGAACAAGAGCTGCATTGGTCCCACAGGGACAGATTTGGAACAGACCGGGAAAGATCATATCACTCTCTCCTCCTTGCCAATAGGCCAGTGAATCAAGCAGCCAGAGCAAAGAAAACAGATGACTGTAATAGCATCACAGAAAATATGTGTCTGTATGAGAAAAAAGATATATATATAAATATATATACACATATATAGTATATGCATGTATATGCACACAAATGTGTATATATAATATATATGTGTGTGTTTGTGTGTGTGTGTGTATATATATATACACACACACACACATATATATTTAACCCTCCGTTACTGCCTCTTAAAGCAATTCTATCTTACTTATCATGAGAGTTTAGGAGGCATGGAGGGGGTCAATGAAAGGAGACCCACTAACTGGCTGCTGAAGAGAAACTTTAGTGAAAATGAATGTATTCATTCAACAAAACTTTATTGTGTGACTTCTGTTTTCCACACTTATTTTAAATAATGAAGGACACAATAGGAAACAGAACAGACAGAACTGTCACCCTCATTGGACTGTGTGAAGGAGGGAGGCAGATAATAAGCCCATGATTAAGAGAACATATAAGTACAATGGAGGAAAATTAAGTAAGGAAGGGAGAGAGTGTGCAGTGGTAAAAGAAGGCCTCGAAGATAGGATGGGGCTGGAACAATGGCCTGAGGGAAGGCAGGAGCCTGCCACAGGACCATGTAGGGAGGGGACTGAGCAGTGGGAGCTGAGAGGCCAGTGGCCTGAAAGCAGGACAGAGGGCAGAGGGCGTAAACCAGTCCAAAAAGGAGCAGAAGTCTGGCTTGTCTTCAATAAGGAGTTTTATTAAATTGTTTGCTCTGTGGTGAGCAATATATGATCTCCATTTCCTCATACAGTCCTTTGGTAAAATCCTCACAACTGGCTCTTGCCAGTGGAGAGAATGCAGTAAACTGCTGAATTCTGTCTTACTATTATATCTAAGCTATGATTTCAGCTCTGTAAGAAAAGCTCAAAACAGCTGGATTAAGTAAGAATATTACTAAAGAAATACGTATTTTGAAGTTCAAGTTATATCTTAAAAACAGTTGCAAGTTCCAAGAGCAGAAATTTGGCTTGAGGAAGTTAACCTGTAGACCACAGGGAGACCCACAATGATGGTAGAAGAATCCTCCTTACCGGCCATCATATCTGCATGACCTTTAACAGAACACCATCCTAGGACTTGCATTCTCCTTGTCTTTATATGTTGTAGATATGCAGGGTGCATCTATTCCCATAGATTTACTTTAAGAGACTCTCCCCCAAGTCTCAGCCCTGTAGTTTGCGTTGGGGAGGAGCACCTTCCCTTCCCCAGAGTAAAGGGCAAACCCTGAGTGACGAAAGACAAAACATTATTCAGTGTTGTTGGTCACAGTGCTTAAGGGTGGCACAGGAGCTAAGCAAGACCAACCAAAGAGGCCCTCAGAAATTTTGCTAGGACTTCTGGGTACATTTGTTTGCTAGAGCTGCTATAATGAAGTGCCACATATTGGGTAAGTTCAACAACAGAAATGTATTCAGAATTCTAGAGGCTGGAGGTCTGAAACCAACATGCTGTCAGGGTTGGAATCTCTTGAAACCACTCTCCTTGGCTTGTTGATGGTTGTCTTCTTCTGTCTGTCCCCACGTGGTCTTCCCTCTGTGTTGTTCTGTCTCCTAATCTCTTCTCATAAGGACACCAGTCCTAATGGATCAAAGCTCTCCCCAGTGACCTCATTTTATCTCAATTGTCTCTTTAAAGACCCTATTTTCAAATAGTCACATACCGAGTAGCTGGGGGTTAGGACTTCAACATATGAATTTGGGGAGGTCACAATTCAGCCCATAGCACTAGGACAAAGACTAATTTTCCTGAGAGCCATCCTAAGAGGTTTTCCCTTTTTTCCAGAAACAGTGGTGTGGAGATGTGAGGTGTTCAAAGGAAGCAGTAATTCTGTGACCTGGAGGGATAATGGAAGGTCCTTTGTGAAAACTTTTGAACCGTTATATCAAACCTCACCTACTGAGATAAATGAGGCTTTTCAGCTACAAGGACCAATGAATTCCTTTAGCACTTACACCTATTTTGGTCTGTTCTACACCCATTTGGTTTTCCATTAATCACAATTAAGTTATTCCTTTACAGATAAAGCCTAGAGTGAGCTCATTGATCTAAAAAATTAATAATGTATGGGATTTATATTCAAAGTTCAAATCACTTTTTCCCTGTACCACCAACTGAAGCATCTCTCTCTGAATCTCCAACCATTCAAGATCCCCAGATAGCAATAGGACACACAGATAAGATATAAATGTAGCACAAATGAAAATATTCTTTTTCTTCTAAAGAAAGCAACAAAATAGTACTCTAGGCTAGAAAGTACTAAGGAGGCCATTGAAAACAAGAGTTTCTAAATTCTACCACCAGTTACAGTTTTTTATTTGCCTTTGAATAAGGACAGGCTTCACACAGCACATCAGCCTAGTCTTAGTCTCCCTTCCTTTAAAATAATCAGAAGCATCTCCTCTGCTGGATACACAATTTTTCTGCCCCAGAAACCCGATGTCTGCAGAGAGAAGCATATCAAAAGTGTGGATCCATCATGACTGTGTATGGCAAAACAATCCAAATTAGAAAGTCACAGCTATTGCTCTTTTATAATAAAGGCCAACTCCAGAGATTGAAGTTGGAGTTGAAGTCATGCTATTGAAGTAATTATGATTTCAGGATTTATTTGTATTAGAGTTTTCTCCAGATATTTGTGCTAAATGCTAAAGTTACCTAGAAAACGCAAAAGAACAAGATTTTCTTAATGGTTCCCAATGTATCTTTCCCCTTGAAAAAAAATAGGAAAATTATTTTCTTACAAAATGCTAAAGCATTCCTTTCTTGATTACTTATACCAAGAGATCAGTATTAAACATTTTTCCTCAAGGAAAGAGCTACTATGTTTCCAAAGTAGTTAAGATGAAGAGCCAAAGTCTGTAGCATGTTGTCACCAAACAGTTTCTATTTCCCGGTTTAAAACATGAGAAAAATTATAGATGGAAACAGTTTATCAATACAGATATATTGTTAACATTACATAATCAATATTGAGAATTTATACATTAGAAACCACTGTCAAACACGTCAAACATAAAAACAACTTCAGAGGACAAGGGCTTTTGAAGGAGAACAAAACTCACAAACACACACATGGCAATAAAATAAGTACCTTTGTCGCCTGACAGAGGTTATATGGTCTCACTCTTGGGTTTCATGTTGCAAAGGACTGAGCGGCAACGAAGGGGAGTTGTCTTATTCTGAGCGGTAGAGAATGAATTTGCCTCTTCCAATGGCACTTGGACATTTTATTTACTCACTTCTTGTCCTAACAAGCCTCTCCTCTCTTCTTTCACCTCAGGTCAGAAACCTTTGCCCCCAGCTCTGGCCTTGTTCCTCTTTTAGCTCTAGTCAGTGGCCCTGAGATGGTCTCATCTCTGTCTTAGGCCAGTCAAAAGTAAGCAGCATCCCTTCAAAAGTTTCTTTCAAGAAAAAATTATATACTACTCCAATATTCCAACACAACAGGTTTAGAGTATCTTTTTAAGCAAGCATAGGACAGACAGGGGATATGCATATTTTCTCTATAGTCCACAGTATGGGCATTAGTCATTAGTCTTCAGAAAATAAAAGTCAGCTGATAGAGGAAAATTACAGGCTACATCTGCCTCTCAGCACAATTGAATTACACTGTTTGGTCACAGATCTATCTGACCATTTACCACAAACTCAAATTAATGCCTGGGCTTTCTTGCTTCCCCTATTTGTTGAAATATCTCTTACAAAGCCAGCTATGGGAAAATTTCCTCTAAAATTTAATTCAAAATCCAGACAACTTGTAAATGCCTTTCAACTTTTACAGGTAATTCCGCTTTCTGCTTTCCAGTAGACCAAGAGAACCCACACTCTCACCAACAATATTTTACTTGTTGAAAATACTGTCTACGGTTATATAGTAAAGATCTTTAAATATCTTTAAATAAATAACTAATGTTGAAGAAGTAAGACATTAAAGATAAAAAGATATATCATGACCTCTCTAGTGACAAGTTACTGAGGTATTTCTTTTTCCTGTCTTTTTAACTAAAGAGGGGAAAGCAGCACCGTCCAATAAAAACATCATGTAAGCCACACATGTCATTCTAAATTTTTTAGTGGCCATATCTTTTTTAAATGGAGAAAATTGGTAAATTTTAATAATATATGACATTATATTTAATCCATATATTTTATGTTATATCCATATATTATGTTCAAATGTCACATAACATATAGAAAATATTACATTTCAATATAAAATATTAATTAAATACTTTTTTTCTCATACTGTCATTAATTCTGGGTTATGTTTCACACGTCACATCTCAATTCAAACTAAGAACATATCAAATGCTCAATAACCCCATCTGTTTAATGGCTTACATATTGGACAATCACAGCATAGAAATACGTTTTATACACTCTGATTTACATGGGTATCACCATTTATGCAAACCTTTGACTGCGATATGGTTGTCAGGAATAGTACTTCTCTTGAAAGAGGGGGATAGAGACATCAATGCGAATAAGAAACATCAATTTGTTGCCTCCTGTATGTGCCCCAATGGGGGATCGGGACTAAGAGTGATGTCATTATCTTTATCTCTTTAAATAGATTGTAACTGACAATTCTGAATAACCAAATTTCTAAATTTATACTTAAAAAAATGCCACTGGGCTTGTCGATTGCAGGCTCCCCAGATTTTACCAACATAATTTTCTGACAGGATAAGGCTGAGTTCCTCACCGCAGTAATGCAAGACACCATCTTACCTTTGGTAACATCTTGGAAAGAGGAAGGCTAAGCCAAAATTTCTTGAAAATGGAAAGTTTAGTGTAAGTGGATCTCCCAATGCAGAGACTTGATTAGGAATGGGTAAAGATCATGATTATAACAGTTGAGGACTGGTAGAAACAGCCAGTAGGGACTTTTAATTTGTTTTTTTTAATCTTCACCCAAGGGCATTTCTGTCATTGATTTCAGAGAGAGAGGAAGGGAGAGAGAAAAACATGGATGTGAGAGAGAAGCATCGATCAGTTGCCTGGGTGGGATATCATATGCACCTGGACTAGGGATAAAACCCTCAGCCTAGGTATGTGCCCTTACTAGGAATCAAACCTGCAACCTTTTTGCTTCCTGAGCCACACTGGCCAGGGAACCAGTATGGATTTTTGAGGCAAGGGATTTACAGAGTCTTTGGCAAAAACTATCTGTTGGTGCTGAAGGACTGGTGAATATTTCGGAAATGAACAATTTCCAAAATTGCTCCAGTGATGAACAATCAAGATATTTGCCTGGGCAAGATCCTGGAATAGAACAGTTATGCTAATGAAGATAAGGGTACTTCATGTAGTCGTGTTACTGAAGACAGTAAACTGGGAGGGAGGGATGGGTAGCTTTCATTCTCAGAGTGTATGTGTGTGTATGTGTGTGTGTGTGTGTGTTGCAATACAAAACGATGCCCAACAGAGAGGAAATCCCTCCCTTTCACACACCTGACAAGTCTGGGAAATATTTACACAAATAAGCTCTACCTTTGCATGGCCACTTCCACAAAACAAAATCATCCAAATACAGAAAATCAATTAATTATAGAATAAATACATAAAGTGTTTTAAAAACACTGAGAAATCTACCTATGAACTTGAGTGATTTAGGTCAAATGCTCACATACTTGAAGTTGTTTTTATTTGTCAGTACACCATGTAGAAGGCTCTTACTAAGGTCTGAGTAAGCACTGTGGCACATGTTCTCTTCCCAGTGAATGTGACACAGGAAGCTCCTGTCCTCATAAGGCGAACATTATAGTCAGAAGAGTTATTTAATGTTTAAAAAGAAGTAATATGACCTGGCTGGCGTAGCTCAGTGGATTGAGCATGGGCTGTGAACCAAAGCATCACAGGTTCGATTCCCAGTCAG
Source organism: Phyllostomus discolor (assembly GCF_004126475.2). Classification (NCBI taxonomy): domain Eukaryota; kingdom Metazoa; phylum Chordata; class Mammalia; order Chiroptera; family Phyllostomidae; genus Phyllostomus; species Phyllostomus discolor. The sequence continues at coordinate 85,825,616 of NC_040905.2, read as the reverse complement.
GGCACATGCCTGGGTTGCAGGCCATGGCCCCCAGCAACCACACATTGATGTTTCTCTCTCTCTCTCTCTCCCCCTCCCTTCCCTCTCTAAAAATAAATAAATAAATAAATAAATAAATAAAAATTTTTTTAAAAGAAGTAATATAATTAGAAATTGGCATAGGTGTGCTCTGGCAGAAATAAGGAGGCACCATAACACCAGGGAGGAAGAGATGCTGAAAAAGACTTTTCTAAGGCATTAATATTGATTTGTTTTATAAAGGCAAAGCAGAAGCCAGCCTGGGAAGGGTGCATACTGCAATTATCTGTGGCAGAGAGTTCCAAGCTTGGAATAGCCTAATGCAAATGCCCTAAGGCCGAATAGGATTTAGAATGTTCAGGAAACAGAGAGAAAGAAGGCTGATGTAGCTCAAGTTTAACAGGTGAGAAAGAGATTGGTACAGAATGAGTTTAGAGAATGATTTTGGAGGAGTTGGATGGTATCAGGACTTTAAGCAGAAGTGGTTCCACACACAGGCTTCTGTACTTCCTTTAATATCTGCTGTTCATTTCCAATAATAAATTCTTAATAATTTTTTAACAAGTGTTACAGAAAAGCGACTCAGACAGCATCGGAGTTTGCGAAGTGGAGTTTTATTCACACATGCAGACCCAGAGGAGATCGTCTCCAAATTCTGGGCTCCGAGCTCAGGCTGGGGCTGGCTTATATTCTTGTTACAAAAGCAGAAGGAGGAGGGGGAGGGAGTGCAACTGCTGAAAGTGGGCATACAGAAGCAGAAAGTGGGGGTTAGTGTACGACCTTGAGATAACTGCTTATCTGGGAATGGCTGCTGTCTGGGAGTAGCTGCTGGTCAGCTCCTATCTAAGAATGGCTGCTGCTCAGCTATGTCCTGTCACACAAGATCTTCTGCTCAAAAATCATGTGCACTGAATCTTGCAATTATATCCTACTGGTAAATAAACCGTTCCAAGGATTTCAATTCACATATTGTATGATGTTGGGGTTTTTTTGCCTTCCCACATTCCAGAAACCTGAAAGTAGTCAGTTCAGGGCTGGTATGTTCTCTCTGGTATCAAAGCCTCTAATTATTTGTATCTCATTGCTCTGCAGTACAGGGCTTTCAATACCAGCAGCACCCTAGAGTCCAAAATAACTGCTAGTGTTCCAGCCATTACAATTTTTCCCAACCATGAATTAAGGTCACCTACTGAATTACCATACCATGTCCATCTATCTCCCATTGACTATATCTAGGAAATGATCATATCCAGATGCAAAACAGGCTGGGGAAAGAGTCTTTAAGATCCCAGAAGGGCATGTGCCCAGCTGAAAACTAGGTTTCTTTTTTCATTTAAAAATAAGAAAAATTTAAGGAACTATTGTTACCTCTGCTATATACTCTCAATTCTTCCTTTGACCTAAAAAATTATTCATTTGTTTATTCATTCAACGTTAATTTACTCAGAAATTTTATTGAGGGTCTATTTGTACCAGACAGTATACACTAGTAACTGAGGAGAGAAAAATGGTTAACAGTTGGACCTGAGATGGTAATATAGGGAGAAGGAGAAAGACCACGGAAAATTATAGTATAACGTCACAAGTACTAACTAAAGCATTTAAACATATATGGTCATGAATAACCGACTACAGGTGTTGATAAAGCTACACAGAGGGGATGGGATGACATGTATGTTTGATTTTGCAAGAATAGATTAACAAAGAAGGGGAAGGTATTTCCAAGTTACACCTTGTATCATGAAGTATGATTCTGAATATGTGGGACTTTCATAGCTCTGTTATAGTTATTAGTCAGACTCGATAAATAAAACATGACCTGGCCAATTGTTTGGTTAAGCATTTAGTGACTTAGGGACTCTCAGTCCACACACAACTGTTTTTGCTGCAGCCATCAGACATGCTGATGTAAGTGGATTGGCTCTGCTGCTTCTCCATCTGCCAGCAGACGTAGTAACCTGAAAGGCAAAGAAATACACCAGCTGACAGAAGAATCAGGCATAGCATTTATGTTCCATTTCTCCAGCCCCACACCCATCCAGCTGAAAAATCCCACATTTGATCTCAGCCTCTCTCCTAGCCCAATAGTATTGCGACAGAGACCCTAGCAATCGGCAGCTTCCCAGACGGTCTGGTCCTGAAATTACAGGAGCACATTTTGTCTGGTGACACCCCCACCAACCTCGGGAAACGATTCTCATATCCAGTAATGCTTTGCTCATCTTTCCCCAGAAAAAATTTTTTAAAAAGGCAGGAAAATGTTTGGCAACAATGCTGAGCTTTGAAGAGCAAACAAAAGGATTCCTCAAATTGGAAAATCCCAATATTTCAGACTTTTCAGAGTTCAGATTCCCTCTCTGAAGCCACAGTCATACCCCCACTACAAAGATGGCTGTGCCTGTCACAGGGTGACCCTCCTGTGCGGCTATTTTCTTCTGAAACGAAGAAAAACAGCCCTGTGATAAATCACATCCGCAAGATGTGTTTCATATGTCAAGCACACATTGCTTCTAAATCAAATGCTGATACATGACTTATTCCGTCAAAAGTAAGCAGAATGCTGTAATTTATAATCATCTTGAAGCACACTGCAGAGAAAATGAAAGCAGACCATTAAATTTTAATGCCTTCTCAGCTCTCTGAAAAAAAGTGTTTCTGGCCACGTTTGAAGCAAGGTAGTATTTCTAGCACCATTGTGCAGCACCCCCCGCCCTTCGCAAACACTTTGTGTTTGCCAACATTTGTAAAAACTAATTGAAAAAATGATTTAGCTGTCAGAAGCTGCCATCAGTCAGGAAGTTCTGAGCACAAAGGTGACTGCAGAAGAGCTGGTCCTGTCCAAGGTCTCCCTCCTGCCCCCCTTCGCTTTTTAACAATTGTCTGTTGTTGGGCAAGCCAGCTCCCCACAGCAGGGCTGCAAGCAAATATTCATTGGGGTGTCATCTCCGCTTAGGCTCTCGTCCTGCACACCTATTCATCTGTGTTAAGTGAACAGCAGCATCAGCTCAAATTAAGCTGGCTTGAAAACAGCCACTGTTAATAATTTCTGCTGTGATTCAACTTAGCTTTGGCTAACAGGTGAAGATGTTTCATAACGGAGGCAATTACAGCTCTGAGAGCACTTTCCCGCTGCCTGTTTAATCAGAGGAAGGGAACACTAGCTCCTTTCGTGCGGGGAAGGGCCAGCACAGCCACCATCGGCTGCATTTGTTATCTGCTAGATTGAACAAGCTGCCTGCCGGGGACAGATGCTTAGTGCAGTGATTAGAATATAAAGCAATTGCAAAGGCTGAGGGGATTGGAGTCAGTCTCCTTTATCTCAACTCACTACAGGCTTTTCTGGTCAGATAACAAGTCTCCCAAACCCGTCTTTGTAGATGAGAAATCATATGTATATCAATGCTTGAAGGCTCATGCATATTCATTTATCTGTGCCCAGTGTGAATTTCCATTAGACTGGGAACTATTTTTTTTTTAAATGAGGGGTGTTTTTCAATTCTATGCAAGTTTAGTTCCTTTTATAAGTGAGTTTTTATAACAAGAAATATGGAGCCCAGTAAGTGTTGATCCAGTACAATAAAAATGCTTGCCAAATTTTCTTCTTTATTTTCTGAGATCGAAAAGTCCAATGGTTATACTAATTTTTAAACAGCTTGCATATTTAAATCTTGTAAAAAAGAATGTGAGTGAAAACTTGAAAATAGATAACCCTAGATTTTCACTTATGTTAGAGTGAAATAAAAGTGAAATTATGTATCCGTTTTGTTACTTTTTACATTATAAGATAGTATTATTTCCATCTAGAGGAAAATCTATTATTCTAGCACAAAGTAATTTTTAATGTCAACTCTGCATAACTTTAAACTATAGTAAAAAACATAGCCATATATTTCCTAATCATGGGGGTTTTTGAATAGTTCATTTCCAGGCAAACATTTTTCCTCTCCTGCTAAAAGAAAATCAAGCAGCTTAAATTGAATTTTTATTCATTACAATTTCCTGAAATGTAGTTCTTAATGGTTTCTGATGTGCCTAAAGGCATGAATCTTAAAATACATTTTTCCCCCAACCAAAGAACTAGAGAAATGAAAAAGACCCTTCTTTGTTACTGGTATTAAATTTCCATTGTATACATTAATCTGCTTTCAGAGTATTTTCCTTCCGTGTATTTTCCATCGAGTGCCTATAATAAAGTCCTTGGTAGGTTATTTTTAACGAGCAATTAATTACAGAGTTGTGTATCCCCAAACTGATCATGTTTTCTAAAATATCAACATGTCACACACACATACACACAAAAAGATAGAGGGGAGGTTTAGTAGCAAAGACATTGGCCACAGGCTTAGTTTAATTTAAAAATCTTTTAAGAGCCTAGAAATGGTTATGATTTCATAACACCATGGTTATACCAAGAACAATCTATTTCCATCTAGGTTTTTTAATGGTAATCATCGTCTTCATCAATTATTTAGTAGTTTTTGAGGGTGTGTATGTGTGTGTATAACAGTGTGTGACTAAGTTTTGGAGACACAAGAATAAACAGGAAGAAAAAGAATGATAGGGTTTGCATGGCAAAATATCTGATTCAAAGCTGTGTTTAAAATTCCTGCTTAACAAGATAGCAAGTTGTCTTTTTCAAGAGCCATTTCTTTCTTCCCTCATTCTTTAGAATCATCCATCTAGCCTCATCTTGAAATATTCTCCGCAAGACTCCACTGCCCACTGAGTTTTCCCCTGACAATGACTGTTGATCTTTACCCTTGAAGCTTTGAAAGCCTGTGTAACATTAGCCTATCTAGCCCAGTGAAAATGTCTTTACAGATTAGTGTAATGTTAATACTGCTGGCTCCCTGCTTTTGACCTGAAGTGGAATACATTGCACTGCTGGAACAGATGGAATCAGAGTTTCACTGGGCTGCAGAGATTGGTTGGCTGTCTGCCAAAAATTCAGGGCTGGTGACTGCGGAGACGCAGCCTCAGAGAAGCAGGCTGGAATCTATTCTCTGCTCTTGGGGAGAGAAAACACAAGTGTCACCTAAGTTTGTGTGGAATCAAAACGCATTTGTTAAGATCGTTCATCTGCAGATGTTTACCCAGTGTTCAAAAAGAAATGGAGTCTTTTGGTGTGAAATGGAGACATCTTTATTCAGTTTTTGCTAAAAGACATGAGACAAAAGCCAGAGCAAAGAATAAAAAAAGAAATTATCTGAACTCCATTTAACCTTCCAGTTGAATGCTGAGCTCACCATAAGAATACAAATGTGTACATGTGGAGTGTTTAAAGTCTGTCTCCTTTTTTATGAGTGCAAATAGATCTTAGTCTGAAATAATAAACCAAATTTATAAAGAAAAAAAGAAGGAGCTGAGTTATATAAAGTGAAATAATGATCCAGAGAATTCCAAACCAGGATCTAAATCTCTAGGGAAAGTGGTGTGGGGGAGGGGAAGATCTGTGTCCTAAATTATCCTGCTGGCTCCGTTGTTGACTGTGCCATTCAGACAAATGGTCAGGACCCTTGCTGGCTTTTTGTGCACAGAAAGAGCCTAGATTCGCATTCTTCCCAAATAGATATGCCTGTTAGCAGCTTCCTTTCACCTGGAGCACCAAGAGCATTGGTTAAAAACTTTTAATAACAGCAGCTAAAAACTGTCATCTTCAGATTTAGCAACTAGAAATATAGGACACCCATTTAAATTTGAATTTCAAATAAACAGCTCATGGTATTATAGTATAAGTATATCCCAAATATTGTGTGAGCCATGGGACACTCAATATTTGGGACACACTTATATAAATAAAAGTATTTATTATTCATCTAAAATGTGACTGTGCATCCTGCATTGTCTCTGGCAACTCTAAGATGTGCTCTTCATTGTCTTATTTTTTGCATGTGGTATGTCCCCCCCACCCCACCCCCACCCCTTGCCAGGGCCCTGCTCCCATAATATATACACATGCCTCTAACTTCCAATTAGCATACTTTTTTGTATTTATCCATCAGGTTATTTCTAAGTTTATTTTCACCACATTTCCTCGCAAGTACTGCCTTTCCACAGCAGTAAAACATATGCTGTTTGCTGCCTAAGTAGATGGGTAATGTAAGCTGTGATGTGGAAAGGATTCTTCTCTTATCCCTTCTCTCTGAGGGTGTAGTTACAGAAACATATATATGTGCTTTTATCTGTGATAAGAGCAACCATCTGCTAGCTGCAATGTGCACAGCTTACCGTCTGAAGTGCTTATACATATTATGAAAACACACAGCTTTTGTGTATGTGAAGAATACATATAGGCAGTGTTCTAATAAACCAGAATATTAGCTATTTGAACATGTGAAATAGATGTAAAATGTAACCAAAAGTATGGGTGAAAGTGATCAGATCTGATCCATTGCCATGCATCTACTTATGACCTTTTAATACAGCATCATTTGCAACCTCTTTCCTTGAGATAATTATGTTTAAGTATATTTTATTGATCATGCTATTACAGTTTTCCCAATTTTTTCTCCCCTTTATCCTCCCTCCACTCTGCAACCCCCAACCCTCCAGCATTCCCTGCCCTTAGTTCATGTCCATGAATTGTATATATAAGTCCTTTGATTTCTCTGTTTGCTATACCACTCTTAACCTCCCCCCATCTATTTTATGCCTACCAATTATGCTTCTTATTCTCTGTACCTTCCCCCCATTCTTCCCCTCCCCATCCCCACTGAAAGCCCTCCATGTGATTCCCATTTCCCTGATTATGTTCCTCTTCTAGTTGTTTGCTTTGTTTTTGTTTTTTAGGTTAAATTGTTGATAGTTGTAAGTTTGTTGTCATTTTACTATTCATAGTTTTTTATTTTCTTCCATTTCTTAGATAAGTCCCTTTAACATATCATATAACAAGGGCTTGGTAATGATGAACTCCTTTATGAACAAGATAATTATCTTAAATAAATGGAACCTTTTCAATGAGAAAAGCCCCTTGCTTCATTCAAGGAGTAGAAGTTTCATGCCAGGGATACCCAGTCGCTGAGATGTGTAGTGTATATATGTGAGCGATGGGAGAGACTGGAGGCAGAGCGATAGGACATATAAATTTGAGTTACTTTGACCTTTAATCCAGGAGAGCACGAAGAGAAATGCACTAGGAAGGTTGGTTTGTAGCTGTCTGGAGACTGATAAGCTGTAATAAAGGTGCACTCAGTTGCAATTCATCTAAAGCTTCCATTGCTATCATCCTCCTTTTTCGATTTTTGTTACCTCAAGTACTTATCTAAATCCCTTTCAATGCCAGCTTGAATGCACTTTGTGTTCCCTCCAACTGTGACCGGGGCTGTCTGTGTGTGCCGGTGTTCTGCAGCACACACTCTTTCCCTTGTTTGACAAGAACCGGTGCCAACACCTAATTAAGGATAAGCCACAGAGCTCTCGGCTTTATCTTTGTCAACTGCTCCATTCCTAGCTTTCTGCCTAGTTGAGTTTTTAATGACATGAGCAACAGTTGGGTTCAGCATTCCTCGGGCCCACTTGTTCCCCATCTCAGTAACCAACTCTGGCGAGCAGCAGCAGCAGAAAGACGCCGGCCCTTTGTGTCCCACGCTGTGCAAACAGCACAGGGAAACTTGGCCACATTGTCGCCTGTGTGTCACCTGCCCTCTCCATGCACACATGCGGATGTGCAGATGTGTTGGAGAGAAAATTCAGAAGCTGTTCCTTCAGAAAGATTTCAACAATTTCCAGGAACCTAATTTATAAAGAGAAGGTCCATCTGGTTCAACCTCATATTATGTTGTATTAAACAGTATAACTCAGTTTTGCAAATGTAACAGTTAATCATTCCCTAAAACTCTGGCAAAATCAGAGTAAAATGTGTGACATGTACCTTAGGACAGCCAATTAACTCTGTATTTAAAATTTAAAGTATGACATTTTAATATATATTATATACATTTTAAGTAGAGAGAACACGTGCCGTGTTGTGTTTTATTCTCTATACCTCCTCATTATACTCGAAGTACAATCCTTTTCCTAGAAGGCAGTTTTCACTGCTAGTTTTAAATCCATGCATTTGCAGTTCTCTTTGTTCTCTGACTGCTGGTTGAAGCTTAATGGTTTCAATGATCAGGGAAATGTCACCAGGCATAGAGCTGTCCCAAGACATGATCATGGAAAGATCACTGAAGGAAGAGATACCTAAAATGCTGAGCTAATTGTGTGTATCGCTGATGCCGTTATGATGTTTGACCATGTCTTCCCCACCTGCACTCAGTGGGGAAGACGAAGATTATTTGTCCACTGGGACTTCACTTTAACTTCATGTTTCCTTTAAAATTACACGTCTTTAAATCTGGCTGAAAAATCATCTCCTTTCTAAAATTAACTTGGATCATGTTGACTTCATTCAAACTTTTCTTATTTTTCAAGGGTAATTCTGTGTCGCAAAAAAAAACACACATCATTTTATCTGCAGACAAGGAAGGGTTAAATATTTGATAGCAAAAGAAGGCAACAATAGTAAATGTGACTATTCAGTAATTTTACGAGTATTTCACAGACATTTCTAAACTGAACACTGCATGCTCCATAATATCCAAGGTGTGGAAAAGATAAGAAACCCTAAATGACAGCAGTTTAGAGTCCAGTTAAAGAGGTAAGATATTGTGTATTTAACATTTCCCTGTATGACCTTTGGAAATAGTAGTAAATTTCTGCAAAGATGATTAGAGGAGTCTCAAATAGTTATATTTGTTCCCCTTCTTTCTGAGTTGATCAATTCAGCCCTATCAACAAAAACAAAATGAGGAACTGAGTGTCTCATCCTCTTACTTTAAACCAAACATTTGCTCCTGCCCAAATTTTCTGAAATTTTTAGATAAAACTTTCGCTCACCCATGCTGTTCGGGCCTCCATGCCTTGCGCCTGCCAGTAGAGAAAACCTCCTTCTGAGCAGCACCTGTTAGCGTGTGCGAAACAAGTCCACTGTCTGCTCTTGTCACCTCTCCCCCAGGATATCAAGCTGATACTGTTGATGTCTCCCCTGATTAACATTGCTTTTTCTTTTTTAGGGGGGCGGGGGGATGAGTGGTGGTGATGGATTTGTACTGGACCATCTGTATTCTGTTAGAAAGCACCTTGAGAGACCAAGGCACTCTCAGCACTATGGAGAGATTTGTGTGCATTCTATGACCACAAAGCTGAGTATTTCTTTTCCCTGTGTTAATTAGACCACATTGAAATGATCAAAACCAGCTTTATCTCTGACTAATTGGTGCAGCTCCTCGAAGCTAGTATTCCAAGTTATTGTCTTGCTCAGAAGGTGGCAAATGCAGATTCCTCAGCAGGCTGGTCTGCGTGGGAGTCAGCTGGACAGGATGTGGTTGGACTACATCTTCTAGAACAGGCCTATTCCAGGGCAGGTGCTTTTGTGGCGTGTTGATTAAATCAGAAATGTCATGGGATCAAGGTCTAGTTCTGTGAGGAATTTCTCAGTTGTTAAATAGATCTCTCATTGGGGAACCATCCTCTCTGAACTCTACAAGCGTAACAGTGCTGCCCAGAAAGATAGGAATACAACCCCTAGAAAGGGGTTGTATTGATACTACAATTATTGTACTTCATGAGACAATAAAAAAAACAGCCATCTTTCACAGTCCACATTTAATCTTTGGTGAATAAACCAACTTCTGATATAGGTATGATGGGTCTAAACGTAAGTTGACCAAAGCGAACAAAACAAAATAAAATGTTTGGCTTTGCAAATGAAATGAATTTTTTATAGGCAAAAGGAGCTGACAATGTTTTTCCATTGAACTTTCAAGTTATAATCATAATTATTTGTGTTTTTTAAAACAAACCTGAGGGTGCATTGGATCAGTCGTTCATAGAGAACAGCCTGTGTTCTGGACATAAAGAGTGTCATTTAAAATATTCTCATGGTTTACTCTGGTCATATTAATTTCAATTAGGAAACAAAAGTAAGTATATTGTGAAAAATGCAAAATAATATAGCAATTTGGAAATTACTTTGAATAAAATATTTATAGATCTGTATTAATCATATGCTAACTATGAGCAATCTGTCTTTCATTTCCCAATTTCTGTGTGCCTGCAATGCTGTCTGTAGGTAAGCCACACTTCTCTGCAGACAAGCCAATGAGTCGTCACATCGGCACATTTTTCTGTGTATTTGGACTTGATGTTAAGTACACAAGACTGCTAATTCCACACTAACTTTATTTACATACATATTCCATTGAGTTTCTTACCAAAAACTACCAATTATACCTTAGTTTAGTGTGCATAAAACATTTCTCTTTTCTAAGAAATAACATACTGTTATTACTAGGAGCTATACATAAATACTTATTTATGACAACCTAAAAAATTCAAATTTATATTAAAAATAGACTCACTATTTAATAGACCACATTTAGTCTGATTAAACACATGCAAGAACAATCCATCCATTTATAAGGTCTCTGCAGAAACCATTGTTTTAATATAAAAGATGACCTATTTGTTTTTTCAGACGAAACCATGTCGGGGTCTATAATTAACCTTCTCAGGGTATCCTTTTCCTAAGTCAGTACCTTAAGCTGCTTATACTCAAGAGTAAACAAACTGCATAGTGAAATATGTTGCTGTGACTAGAATGTAGCATCATGTGTTGCTCATCTGTAGTTTGGAAGAAGCTGTGCAAATCTTTTTTAAGAGGAACACCAACATGGAGATGTAGGTTAGTTTCACCTCCGGCTGAATCTGATGTCAGTGTGGTAATTACCAGGCCCAGTCAATAAAACCTCTCCTCAGTATAATTGCAAATCCAGTGCAACCATGACCAGAACTAAATTGCTTCAGAGCAATCAATAGGAATCTTCTGATTGTGTTCCCGGGTGTATGCATCAAATATAAAGAGGAAAACTGTCCATTCAAGCAAAAGGTCAATTTTATAAATAAAAAATACTGTATAAAAGTCCTGTTATGTTTTATGTTCCTTCTGGTAGAGGAGACTAAATGTATTGGTTAGTTGTCCATGGACAGAAAGTGGGTAGCAAGGGATTCATCAAGCAGACAAATAGCAATGAAAGAAAAGCAGGAATATTTCTGAGTGAGAAATGTATCTAAGACCAAGGCTAAGCTGGTCAATTCAACAAACACCTTCCTTCTGTTTTGAAACACAGCTTTAAATTTAAAACTAAAATCCCTGAACTCTTTGGTACGCTTCTGACATTAAAGGGGCTAGTTCACTAGTGAGTCCCCTAAGTTGTAAGTTTCATTAGAATATAAAATTATTAATTCCCTATAAGAGGCATTTAATAATATAGGTTACTTGAAAGGGTCAGTGCCCCATCTGTTGAAATCAGTGCTCCTTAAACTAGGCAAAAGAACTGTCGAACAATGAGAAGGTTAGAATTATAGAGCTACAGAGCTAAGCAGAAAATAAAAGTAGTTGTCTGGTCATGATGAACCGAGGCTGTTATGTTGTCTCATGTCCACCCTAATAAGGACATCTTTGGGTCTAGGAAAGTTGGAACTGCGTTCCAAAAATGTTGGTGATAATGATGCCACCAAGAGGGTAAATAAAAGTGAGAGGGCAGTGGCCAGCGGAAAAAGGAAGAAAGAGGCAGAAAAGGACGTGGGGCTACTCATGTGATTATGGCATAAAAAAGAAACTTAAAAACAAAAATTTAGAGCCTTTAAAGTAAGTCTCATAAGATACCCTGCTTCTGTGTTTTTTGTTTTTAGGTATTTGGTCTTAAAAGAGAGGTGGGGAACAGTTGCTAAATCACATTTGCCCAACCCTTCCAATCCCTCTTTCCCTTTTTCATATTTCTGGGGTGGGAGATTTGAGTTGGTTAACACAGTAGGCCATGATACACGGGGTTTCAATGTCCTCGATGACTTTCCATTAGCTAATGAAAAGGTTCAAAATTCTCATCTTGTTCTTGGCCTTGCCTGAATCTGCCTTTCCAGTAATGCCTTTTCAATCTTCTCTCCCGCAAACCACTCCACCTACAATACCCTACCTGTGCACATTGCTCTTCACCATGACATTGCTCTAGCTGGGATTAGAATCTTCTTCCTTTGTCCGTACCCAGTGACGTCCTACCCATTCCTCCAGTCCCAGGGCAATGCCACAAACCTTCCCTGATCCTTCTGTTGTAAACAGTCTCTCCTTCAATGCTCCCACTTCATGTGAACTACTTGACGTGGCCGTGTACTGAATTGAGTCATAATGGAGTAAGAGAAGTATCAGCAAAGGCTGGTCATCACCAACAGTAATAATAGTAATAACATGCTACTACTAATAAAAAAATAATATAAAAATCACCAAAAATATGGGCTGCGAAATGAAGTCTAATTTTATATAATTCAGAGTTAACCATAACTAGAGCTGGCCCTACCCTCCAATGAGGCTCTTAAGAATGTAAGAGAAAAAAATGTGACTCCTAAGGTGAAAACTTCTCAAAATGGAGAAACTATTTTTCATATAAAATCACTACTTTATGTCACTTCTTGAAATGTTACTGATATGCCATGTATAATAAAACAGAATAAACCAAAAGTGTATAAAATTGCTCATTAGCCTGCACTGGTAACTGTTTCCTTTCAGTGTAAAGTACATTGGACCTGGGGTCTTTTCACATGACCAAATATTTTCAGCAGATGCTAAATGAAAGAAAGAGAAATTAATTTAAATGCTACAGTAATTTCCAGATTCAAAAGTAGCTCCTATCTTATGAGAGCTCCTTTCACTATATATATCTCACATCATCCAAGCTCCTTTTTCCCATCCACCCCCAGTAGCAAACAGGAATTCTACAGTTGGCGTTTTCACATTAAGGCATAAATGAAAATGTTGCAGTCCAAACAACCTAAAAGGCTGTTAAATAGCTGATAATTTCATCAAGTTGAAAATGAATGTAGCTGTATTAGAAGCCTAATGCTATAAACATTTTCAATTACCTCACTAACCCTTCTAGGAAGCTAAAATGATCTCCGAGGCCCCGCAGTAAGGAGCACCCCATCCCCCCTCCACCTCTCTGCCTTGGCGTCCACTGTAAGGGGACTGCGTGGACTGTTGCCCACATCAGTTTTAAATTGCTCAGGCAATTGTTTCCTGTAGATTAATTTGTAATTCTAAATTTACAGGCGAATGAAATGTGAGCCTGTCCCTCCCTCAGGCCATTTACAGAGCTATAGCTTTCCTGTAATCTGAGGCTGAGCACTAACGCGTGGAAACAGAGAGAGGGGGCTCAGCCAGCCAGCGAGGAGGAGCAGGGAATGTGGAGGGGAGACAGTGGACAGAGCCCACAGCCGAAAGAGCAAATGGGGAGAGTGGGTGAGATGGCGAGGAAAGAGGAAAGCTAAGCCAATAATCAAATCTTTCTCCTCACCCTATCCGCCCTCAACAGTGTTTCCTGCATCCTTACACAACTGGCAGTTTTGCACAGCTGCATTGTCTTTGCATTTTATGCCTTGTCTCGCAACACATAAATAAGTAAGTAAATAAATAAATAAATAAATAATTGTGAAGCAAGATTTTGCAATATTGGGAGACACGCCTCCAATATTCACAATGGACTGAGTTCTATTCCCTGGTTTTAGTGACTACTTTGTGCTCTGTCCTCATTCTAGCCTTTACACAGTTCTGCTTTGCTTTGAAGCTGAATTACCTGTCACATTATGGAACAGTTTGGGTGCATGAGAGGAAATGAGTTCGTCTAAGTGCAAAGCATTAAGTAATTACTCCCAGGCAGTGGTTCCACTCAGTCAACGTTGGTTGAACAGCCACTTCTCATAAAAAATGATGTGAGACCCTGTATTCTTAAGACAAAATACTTCCCAAAAGACTGCAATTTAATGCAGTGACATGTCACTTTTCTTTGGGACATAGACCCCTTGGGGAATCTGATTTTTAAAAAATATAGATCCTCATTCAAAATGCAGATAGGCCTCACTACTAAACTGTGTGTCAACACTGAAGTTCCTTTACCCCATCAGAATTAAAAAGTCATTATGAAAATTTGTACTTTGCTGAGCTTACTTGAACTTTTCATGCAAATATTTATGGTTTCTTCCTAAATGTATTTAAAACCAATCCAAATGTGTAAAATCATATCAACTTCAAATGTATCCAAAAGTAACTTTCAATAAGAAGTCGGCCAGAGTTTATCTCTAAGTGGGCCTTGTCATTGTGAAATGGCCTTTGATGTGGTCACGTGCATGCCAGTGTCGAGCAATTGACTTTGCTCTTTGTTTTGAAGGCAGGAGGTCTTAAAAACACTTACAATATAAGGTAATGACCAGGAATCAGAAGCAGAGTTTCCTTGGCACTATTTGCCAGATAAAGGGAGAGTTTTACCAAAGAATTCTAGTATGCTCCATCCATGTTGCATTATTTCCCTTATCTGCTTAGTTAATAAAACCATTTTTGGCAAACTCCAAATCACCATTATTGTCAATGTAACAATTTCATTATTATTATTATAAGGAAAACAACCAAAGATCTGTAAATTCAGAGAGCATATCTGAATCATTTTCCACTGAACCTCCAATCATGCCAGTAGAGAAGGTAGTATGTCAACAGGACTTGGAGAAATTCCTTCTTCAACAAAAGGTTAATACCTCCTATGCCGACAAACAACAGGGTCTCTGTTTGTATGCAGATACCCAGACTTTTTTTCTAGTGGGAATTTCCCTTGACAAGGCATCAAGCATAGGAAGCATTCAACTGATATATATTGGATAATTTTTAAAAAGCAGAAAAGGAGTCCAATGGTTAGACTACATCCACATGTTAAGTTGCTAGTTTTAAATAATTTGGGGGGTGTTAAGCTACCAGTAAGGTAAAAATGGATGCCACACTTTAGTAGAAAAATTATAAAAATTGTGGATAGCCTGTGCATTCAACTGTAGTTGGCTGAGCAGTTGAAATATATAAAAGTTTGCAGAACATGAGAGGCAATTTAAAATAATTTTCACAGTTTTCAAAGCTAACTGGCTCTGTAAAATTCCTACTGGCCTGAAAAATGTGAACTGACCCTTATACACATGCATAGTTCCCAGGTCTACTCTTGCCGCCCTAGTCCCCCTCCTACCCCCACTCATGTAAACATCTTTGTTGGCCTCTTTAAATCATAAATCATTAAAGCTTTCTCAGCTCAGAACATTGCTTCTATTTCTTTTCGGAATACGGTGAGAAAAAAAAAAAAAAACATTTTCCCCTGGCAAGTGAACCATGTTCCCTAAAAGCCCCAGATGGTGCCAGAGCCAGACCTTGGAATGACAGCTTCGAACGGACTGCTCGCACTGCGTGTGCCACATTGAAATGATGACAGCTCTGGACTCCTAGTCTAGGAAGGCTCTTAGGAACATTCCAATTATGCCAGAAAACATCTGACGAGACATGTAAATATAATCATAAATTCTGAACTCGGACTGGAAGTCCTAGGAAAATGTAAGTCCTATTGTAAGATGACCACTTAACTGGATGTAGCCGTGTGCCTGACCTCCTTCAGTCCCGTTTGTGTGACTGACTGTTTTTCTTCTGTGATTTAAAAAAAGGGTCCAAACAATTACTGAGAGAACATGTGCCTAACATAGCCACTCACCTTTCCCCCAGAGCATCCCTATTGAGCAGCATCATTGTGCCATGCCAAAGCACCTGGTATCAGGTACCTGTTGTCAGCTACCTTTAGGACAGGTACCAATCTCTTTTCCAATAAACTGCAGCCAAGGAGTACAAAGCAAGCCAGGATGTGGTAGGCATGACCTGCCATTTGGTTAAGGGGAGTTGCCATTCTGAGGTTTCTCAAATTACCCAGGATGTTAAAAATGTTTACCTCCATTCCATCTAAAATATCAAAAATATATTATTTTTAATTAATTTAGTTTCCAGTTACAGTTGATGTACAATATTACTTTTAGAAGTACAATGTGGTGATTAGACATTTACATACAAAACTTTTTTTTTTACTGAGAGAGCAAGGCAGGTGATTTTTAACATGCCTCAAAAAAATAATAAGGTAAAGTGATACCACCGAAAACCTTCTAGGAGAATATGAAGACAGCTCTCCATTCTGTCCTGCTATTTCTTTTGTAACCAACTCTGTACCATGTTAGTGATTTGCATATCACGGCCTCCTGGCACAAATTAAATGGAACAAGGTCCCATGGCAACTAATAAGCTCACTGTAACAAGTCCCTCAACTTTGCCTAGTCACAGTGCTCAGCAGGATTGCCATATGTGGAAGTAGATTGCAAGATAAAAATAACATTTTGTGCTTTCAAACCCATACAACTCTATATTGTCTCTTCAGAAATAAATTTTGTTTAATGGCCAGTGATTATCTCCTATCTGGTTTATTATAGACCAATTTTCTTTTGTTTCTTGAGAGGATTTTTGGGGGGGCTTTTTTGTTTGGGGTTTTTTTTTTTTTTGGTTTTTGGTTTAATCACTAGTGTTATCTGCACTTGGGAAGGAGAGCTACAATTAAACATATTTCGAACAGAAGAGGAAAACACAGCAGGGCTCCTTGGCGTCAGTTCACACAGCCTATCATTCCAAAGCATTTCTGGTTTGACACTGGTGTCATCAACCAATGTCAGCACAGCTGAGGTGACTGTGCTAATTCACGGTCTTGCCAAACCAGCCGAGAAAGCCTGTATAAACTCCATGGCAATATGAGCTGTTAAAAAGAAATTGTATCCAGTGCAGCTAAGGAGCAAACCCAAATATAGACTCAAAACATGGAACAGTTGTCCTTAACCATCAGCAGATAACATCATTAGCTACAAGATGTTAGAGTTAGCAGAGCTGAATACAAGCCTGGTATCACAATAAAACTTAAGAACATGTGAAGAGTTCAAGGCCTCCTCCCTTTTCCTGTTTGTAACAAAGCATTTGGAAGTAGTCAGCAGAGCATCTTCCAGGATAGCACTCCAGCTCCAAAGGTCCATTCTCAGAAGTAAACCAGACCAGCATGAGAAAGGACATAGTCTCAAAAGGGCTGCTTGAGGCGTGCGCCACTGGGTGCAAGTGGGGCCAGTTGTCCCAGGACTGTGATGAAATGGGAGGTTTCATGTGGCCTAGACAGTGAGGGTCAAAGACCTGAAAGGTTTTGTGTAACATGGCACATGGGTAAGAAAGATTTTCTTTTTGTTCAAAAGAAGAGATGCTACAAGGAGCGTCAGTGTGTAAAGGAGTAGGAGGCAGAGTTTTCATAAAAGTGGCTGTGTACTATATACCCCAACCACCACCACTTAAAGAAAGGAAAAAGTTACCTGGGAGAAAAGGGTGAAAGGGGAATAAAGTTTATTTAAAAAAAATTTAAATACCGCATTATGTATCACTCTAGAGATGCTTCAGTTTAGGTCAAGTATGTCATAAGTATTAGAGGAGAATGCAATCACGCTTGTACGGTCATCATTTGAGTTCAAGAACTCAAGAATAGAGGAGAGAGGATGTGTTTTTTGAAAACTGAAAATCACTTTTCACGTTTTGGGGCAAATATTCACTACCTCCTACAACCACATCACTAGTGAAGAGAGAGAGATGAGGGGAGGGGTCCTGGGAGATAATTTACCTGAAAGCACAGATTTAAGTTTAAAACTTCTTGAAGTGAAGGGGGCTGGTTTCAGAGCAACCTGAAATTGAGTGAGTTGAAATTCTGCCTCATCCTCATGGTCTCCATCATAGAGAGGATCAATGTTACGCCAATAGAGAGTTGCCCTGGAAAAACATGCTTACGTGCTATACCTCCTAGAAGAGTGGTCCTAGGCGGACTCACAGAACTAGTTAGTAGTAGGTTGAGTCCTTGCATATAAGGAGATTCACAAACAGTTAGAGACAAATAAGTTGTTATCTCATTGATACTTCAGTCAAATGTACATTTTCTTTAAAAACAGACCTCTAATCATCAAAACTTTTTGATACAGTATAGATTTAAGAACTCAGTGAGAAAAGGGCTAGACTGTAGTTCCCCCTAAAGATTCCTTTTTTGCTTATGTGTGTTTATAAGAATTTCTATATGGGAAAAAACTAAGGACCCATGGGTAATGAAAAAATCCACTTATTAAACATACTTTATTTTTGAAATGGTAGCATCTGGGTGACACTCAGGCTACCAAATAATAAAAAGAAGAAAGATATAAAGAATGAGACTCTTAATTGGGCTATGCTTGTTTAGAAACAGCACAAAGACAGTCTTGGGCTCCTTAGAGTTGTGGATCGGTAGGCCTGTGTCAAGACTGTGAGGATCCCATGGGGTGATGTGAAGTGGCTCAGGTGGATGCTGAGTAAATTGTGGGTTTGCATCACAGCTGAAGAACGTCAAGCGTAGAAAACCTGCATCTTTTACAAGGGGCTGCAAGCAAAGCTGCCTGAGTCGTGTACCAGAGGGACACATTATCTTTATTATACTGGACAGTATGCAAACCAGACCTCTGCTTCGTAGGAAGATACTGTCTCTGTCTTGCAAAACTGTTTACCATACAGACATCCTTGAAAAGACAATGCCTCTACTTACAAGATGTACAGAAATGTCAGACACCAATGGAGATTTTTCTCCTCAACAGCCTGACACTAACAGAGGCTACTGATGGCATAAGTCATCCTCTCCACTGCTCATTCCTCACCACCCAGTGGGGCAACTCCAGGGTGGTAGGCAGAGAGCATAATGTGGATGTAAATTATACATACATATCATGAGCTCTTGAGATGCGGATCTGGGTGTGTTTTCCTGCCCCTAGAGCCACATGCTGATGTTGGAAAACCATTCATTTGACCTTAAGTCCCATAAAAGGAGAACCAGGTCCATAATTCAATCACTATGTAATTTGTCTTCGTATTGAGGAAAATAAATAAAATTCTCACCAGTCCTCCTTTTTCTGCCCTTCTCTCTATTTCTTCCCATTCCTGGAATTTCTCTATGAAGCCATAATCACTCACATCCTTGGTCTCTTGAAGAGAGAAGGGTTACATACTCTCCTAACTGGCTCAAAATCTCAACTAGCTCTACTAATCAAACCTTTTGGGCTACAGAGCTAAAGAACAACAATTTGGGGCATCTAATTTTAAATGATGATTAATAAGATGAGACTACAACCAGATTCTCTTAAGAAAACAGGAAGTCAGAAGTGACTTCTCCATTTGAATTCCCATGTCATGAGTGCTTTAGTAAAATGCAACAAGGCATGAAATCAGAGAGATTCAAATACTACGCTGTCATTGTATGCATGACCATAAGCACATTAACAGATCAAACCTAGGTCTCAATTTACTTATCTGCAAAGTGGGGATAAAAATATCTATACCCTGCTACTACTATGGGGATTAAATGAGAAAATATTCATAGCACACTTTGCACAGTGCCTAGCTCTATAAATAATCATTGTTATTATTGGCTGATCCTGTCACTCTCAGGAAGCCATAAAAAACCATGTGGTGAGTGCAGGATTTACTTAATTTACTGCCTGTCCTGAGAACCATTCTTATAGTTGCTAGTAAATCAAGAGTGAACCCCCACTCTGCACTCTCAGCGTTGTGGAGATGTGTGCTGCTCTGTGACACTCAATTTGACTTTGCTTCTTTGGTGGCTAACACTATCTTTGTTCACTTAGATAATGAAATTTAAAGAAATGATGTCAGTAAGCACTGAAGAGCTGCTAGGAAACTAGGTCTCCCCAGAGTTTAATCACCTATGAATATCTTATCTAGCTCCTAGTACAGGAGCCTTTAAAAAAAAATCTAAAAAACAATCACTGTCCTTTTTCAATTTTATATAACATACAGCATGATTGTGTTTGATACTAAGGCTCTCATAAGCACTTGAGTTCTGAAAGACTACAGTTTATGTAAACTAGAACTTGAGTTATAAGCCCTAAAGTCTGTAAGACCGCCATGTTCTTCACCCATAATCGTTTACATCAACAAAGCAGCTAAAACAGTAAACCCCTGAAGATGAGGAAACTGGACTCAGAAAAGGCATTAAGTGGACCTTTCACATTTAGTAAATTATCTCACATCTACAGCTGAGTCATTAACTCACTAGGCAGATATTTATTGAGATTCCACCATGAGCAAATTGCGTCTAGCTCCTGGTGATATCTACATGATTAAGACCTTGTAACCAAAGTCAGGGAACTTACTGCTTCAAAGAAGAGAGAACACAGCTTTTGTCACATTTGCCAACATCCGTGCACAGTGCTAGGTGTTCCTCAGTACAATGTAAGGTAGTATTCTTTTGCTTTCATGTAACATGAAACCAGAATCTTCAGTTGGTTAATACAGATAAAGGGCTTTAAGACTATCTGCACCTAGTAAATACTCATTAAATTTCATCATTATTAATACTTAGCACACTTCTCCTGAGACTCTTGAAAAGCTATAGTAGAATTATACATAAAGTAAATGCGAGCAGAGTGAATTTTGCCCCAGAAGGAGGGAGAGTTTTTACAGAGAAAGTTTCATTTAAGCTGATTCTTGAGCATAAGGAGATGGCCTAATAGGCAAGGAAGTCTTTTAAGGCAGAGAAAGCAACATGTACAAGGTGAAAAGGCTTGAAGAGCAGAGTGACTCATCTGTAAAAATGGGATAATAAGGAGTCATTAAGAGGAAGATAAAAATCTATGTAGTAAATGACATGTTTATCAATGAAATATAAGGGTTACACAATAGTAGGCTCTCGTTTACTTCTTAGGTAACTGCATTATTTGAGTGTTTTATAAGAACATTATCAATTTTTAAAGGTAAATGAGAAATTGTGTAATCAGGGAATAGTGAGTTTATGTTTAACAGGAGGAATGATGAATGAGAGATGAAATTACAGTTTAGGATCAGACTTTATGCTATCCTAAGGGCTTTGGTCCTTAGGATCCATAGGAGATCAGTGCTTGGTAAATCACAGCCCCTGGGCCAAACTTGGTCTGCCACTTGTTTTTGTAAATAAAGGTTCGTTGGAACACCGCCATGCACGTTCATTTACATATGTTCTATGGCTGCTCTCGTACTGCAGCAGCAGAGCTGAATAGTATGGCCCAGAAACCCTGAAATACTTTCTACGGAAAGCTCCACAGGAAAAGTTTGCTGACCCCTGCTCTTGATAATAAAGAGACATCAAAATAGGGAGTGGCACCCTCAGATCTGTTTATCAGCAAGATAACAGCCACAGAGCCTGGCAAATAGATATGAGAATGTTAATCATGGTGATTATGTTCTACACTTTACACTTCCTTATAGAAACTTCTCAGTAACTCTCACAGTTACGTAATTCTAGTAATTCTCATACAGTTCTCACACAAGTATGATTATATCCTTTTTTAAAAAAATGAAGAACCGAAGAACCGGACACAAACCCATTAAGTAGTGGGAACTTTAAGTCTTGTTCACTGGTCTAACTCCACTACCAAGGACAGTGTCTGGCACATGATCAGGCATTTATCTAAATAAATATTTATATGACAAATACAAAAAGGAATCGATGAATAAGTGAATGAATGAATGGAAAATGTATGTGGGAGTGGGGGCAGCCTCTGAAAGTCATACTGCAGCATCAGCCACCCCAACTCCATCATCCTGCCAGTGCTTCAGGGAGTGACAGACTCGAAATTTTCCATATCATCTTGGGAGCTAGGAACCAGGAAAACCAACCCAGAATCCACAGCACAGGTGGCAAACACAAGGCCCCCAGGCCAAATCCAGCCCTCCACCTTGTTTTATCCAGCCCAGAACCTTGTTTCTACCTGACGGTTATGCTGAGCTCTTCCTTAACTGTTAAGGAGTAGTTACATTTACACAGTCCTAAAATTACATTTGGCTCTTTGAAGGCAACTGCAAGGCTGATATGGCCCCCAGTGAAAATGAGTTTGACGCACCTGATCTGTAGCTTCTCCTCACCCAAGGCTATCTCACTCCTCTGTATTCTACCTAAAGAGAGTTATCACTTCATTTATCTACCAATTTGTTTTTACTGTACAGCATGCCCCATTTTCTTCCAATTTCTAACATCTGCTTAATGTCTGCTCTTTAACTCCAAGCAGTTTTGGGGTCATTCCCATTGTTAAAGGGATTCCTCTCCCTTCAGCAGGTTGCCCTCCATCACCTGTCTGGGAGACAGGTTTGATTGTTGTCAAACACTGCTGTTGTATAGTTTCTATCTAGTTCTTAGGCTGATCGTTGATCTGCACCAGCCCTTGAAAGCTGACAGAATGAATTGCTTGCTTTCCAGGCCTTAATGTTTATCTCCCTTTTGATCTCACCATCTGCTATAATTTGGCGGTTCAGGTAAGTGCATTTTTTTCTGCTTCTTTAAGTTGCTCAGCCTCCTGCAGGCATTGCTGCTTCCCTGTCCTCCTTCTCTCAGACTCCATCTCCTTGGAACTGATGGGGTTTATATTGAAACTGATGGGTATGCCTGGAGCTTTTCTCCTTCCACGCTCTCTGTCATTCTTTGTATTGCACAGATTCAATCTGTCTACTGAGGCCTTTGCGTGAAGGAGGCAAAAAACGTCTGTGAAATCAGAATCAGCTGTGTCCTTTCTTCATTCCACTTCTTATCTACAGTTTCACAATCCTATTTTCCTTAGCTTCTAAGCCAGAAGTGGCAAATGGTAACCAGATCTCTTTGACTTATCCTGAAAATGACACAGCACCTGGAAATTTGATTAAAAAATAGGAAACCTATCTTCCTTTCCAAATTTGGAAGAAATGGTACTCCCAGGGCTTGCATTTCTCTTTGGCAAAAACAGGCAGGGTAGATAGATAGATTCTCAGCCACGTATTTTGTTGCTGTTCATACTGCCAGGGTTTCTCCAGTTCCACCATTCCTGAAATCGACCTTTACATCTAATCAGCATAAAGTCTTTACAGTTGCTCTGTACACCTGGACTTTACAACTTTGGAGCTTCTTCAGACTCCAATGTAAAACCAAGTTTCCAAAGTCCTTTTAGAGAGGGGTCAGTAAACTTTTTCTCTAAAGTACAAGAGAGTAAATATTTTAGGCTTTGCAAGCCATCTGTTCTCTGTCTCAACCACTCAGCACTGCTATGGAGAATGAAGGCAGCCACAGACAAAACTAAACAAATGGGAGTCGCTGTGTTTCAATAAAACTTTACGTAAAAGCACAGGCAGCCAATAGAGTTGACACATGGGCTACACTTTTCTGGCCTCTGTTTTAGAGCATCATCTCTGGTTTTGAAACATCTGCAGTGAATCCACTCTGTATTATCCTTTCATTAAGGAATAGTCAAAATATACTGAATTATAATATTTTATCAACTGGTAATCCATGTACTTACATACTGATTGAGTTTGTGTATATAAACTCATACATACATGTAATCTCAGCATCTCTAAGTGAATGATTTCTGAGGGCCATGAATATGTTTTCTAGATTTTAAACATTTATGGTCTTTATGAACTTTAATAAGATATTATACATACACAACACTACATCCCTTAAACATCGTTTGTAAGAGTAAATAATAGACCCTAATGAGACCAGCGCCTAAGTGACTCCATGGTTCTAGCGCAGGTCCCTGGGGAGCTACATGATCTGCTCCAAGCCTCCATGGAGCCGTTGAGCACAGTATAGGTGAAGACAGAGTCACTCAGTGCCCTCCCATCAGTGGTGTCCCCTGAGACTGTCTTGGCACTGGGGAGAATCTGCCTCACATTTGTTTACCACTCTACATTAGTTTCACCAATCAATACAGTCAGAACACAATTCAGTCTTCCTGGAGATATTTCTTGATGAATTACTAAGTCCCAGCATTAGAATATACTGAGAATTAAAGAAAATACGTACTACATGATATCATATTATATTAAAATTCTTATATATAATAATTATATATAAATCTCTAGTAATCAGAAAACCTTACTTTACCAATGAGCAAACTGAAACTTAGATGGTATGTAGCTGGTCCAAGTTACACAATTTCACTGCCTCTGCCTCTAAAGCATATTTTTAATCATTATGTAATGGTTCCTCTTTTTTTTAAAGATTTTATTTATTTATTTTTAGAGAGGGGAGGGGGGAGATAGATAGAGAGAGAGAGAGAGAGAGAGAGAGACATCAATGTGCGGTTGCTGGGGGTCATGGCCTGCAACCCAAGCATCTACCCTGACTGGGAATCGAACCTGTGACACTTTAGTTCACAGCCCACGCTCAATCCACTGAGCTACACCAGCCAGGGAGTAATGGTTCCTCTTAATATGATGTGTTTAATGTATTTATTCCCTCCCATGTACACCAAAAAGAAATCTTTGGCTTAATATTTGATGCAAGCTTGATGATCAATGAATATTTCTTGAATAATGAAAAATTTCTTCTCCCCAGAATTTGCCTCACTTTTCAGGAATCCCACCTTAGTTAAAAACACTTGCCATTTACTCCAAGCTATGAGCCACAGAGCCATCCAATCCTTTATTTTCCTCACCTTTAGTTCTCTATCCAATTGGTCCCTGTGATGGCTAATTTTATGTGTCAGCGCCACTGGTCCAGGTTGCCTGAGTGTTTGGTCAAACATTATTCTGGGTGTTTCTGTTGAGGGCATATTTTGGATGAGATTGACATTTAAACTGGTAAACTGAATAAAGCACGTTGCCCCTCCATAATGAGGGTGGGCTTCATATAACTAGTTAAATCCCTTAATAGAACAAAAACAGACCTCTCTCCACTTTCCACCCCTGGCCAAAAAGGAATTCCACCAACAATGGCCTTGAGATTTGAACTGCAACATCAACTCTTCCCTGACTTTTCTATTTGTTCTCTTTCTCCAAAGAAGCATGACTAAGACTGTAGCTAATTTCGGTAAATTCTTTCTGGGAGATATTCTTCAGTCAGTGGCTCCCATGTGCCTGCAGGATCAAATCTGGGCTCCTTGGTATGACATTCCAGGTCCCTCACAGACTAGGGCCAGCTCCCCGGACAGCTCTGTCACCCACTCCCACCCACCCAGTCTCTACACACCAATCGGCAATCATGAACTTGTCCTGTTTTCACACTTCTGGGTCTTAAAACTGTTTTTGACTCATGTTTTGTGTTGAGAAATGTTCTTCTAGACATCTGAGCAAGAATTTCAATTACAACATGTACAATCAAGTGAGTTAAAAGCAAAAAAAGCATTCAGCTTTCCCTAAGGATCCTTTCCTTATCTCTGCGGTTCATATAAATCTATACATGCCGTACTCTGGTGACACAAATGAATGAACAACTAGTTGAAAGTAAAACAATAAATCATCTACTTGCTCAGTCAACATATTGCCAAGGCACTATTTTGACTACTTTTTCATTCACCTGATGGTTTTCACTTGACTGACGTGATATCCCAGTTACATGTTCATTGGGTAGCCTTCAGCAAAGAGATGATGTGAGACAGGGGCCCATAAAACTTCCAGGGTAATTTTAAAGTCTTTTGTTTCATGTTGTATTGAATTTCATCAGACTGATTTCTGACTACCTGTCATGTATGTTTCTTTTGTTCATTAGAATGTAAGATTAGAGTTGCTTTAAAATTCCCTTTGGTGAATTGTTAAAAACTGTGAAATGTTATCAAAAGGTCACTGAAATACATGTACCAGTAGCTTTCAAAGTTAATAGACAGCATAGCCAATTCTATATTTGGAAAATGGCCCAGTCAAAACTCTAGATACAATACTGCCGGCATTCATTTGTTTGGCAAAGGAAATTGAATTCCTCTCCATTGTGCTAAATCTAGGAATATGAGTATAAAAATAAATATAGCATACTCTCTACCCTTAAAGAGCTTATAGTCAAAGGAAAAAGAACCAGATTGACAAACCACAGTTCTTTATATTACAAATGATGCTTTATGAACCTAGAAGAAGGTGTAAGTTAACTTAGGGAGTGGTCAAGAAAGGCCTCACCAAAAAAGGAAACAAAAGTGATTTTGAGCTGAGTCAAAGGGTGTCACTTAGTTGAACATCTGGCTTGCTTTACAGAACTGATTCTGCAAGTGTGGTGCCCAGACCAACAGTATCAGCACTATCTGGGAATTTGTGAGAAATGCAAGCTCAGGCCTCAATTCATACCTCCTGAATCAGATACTGTGGGAGTGAGTTCAAGCAATCTATATTTTAGCATGCCCCTTTGATATGTCTGAATCCTACTTAAGTTTGAGAATCACTGATTTAAAGAAAGATGCACAGCCCACATCCCAGAACAACTGGTATCTAAGGAGTGGGTATGGGAGAGGGTGGGGTTGAGGAGGGCCAAGAGAATGAGTGAGACTGTGGACTGAGGCCAAATTATAAAGAATCTTGAAAACCTTGATGGAAAATTAAGACTTTATATTCTAAGTCTCAGGGAGACATTAGAGTGTTCTAAGTAGCGAACTCTGATGGTTAGATTTGTGGTATTAAATAAACAACTGTGACAGCAATTAGAAGATGAATTCATGAAATGCAGACAAGGGGGAAGTAAGAGACAATTGTAAAAGCAAGCCAGTGTTATTTTGAGCCTAAATGAATAGCCAGTGGCATTGAGAATGGAGAAAAAAAAATGATTTTGAGAGTCCTTTAGGTTGTGAAATTGCCAGTACTACTTTTGACTAAATATCTAGATACTGGAGGAAGGAAAGAGGTTCACTTCCTTAATTGCTGGGTGCATTTTGTCTTTTACAAACGGAATGTTCAAACCACTTTTAAATGGCATGGGGAAGAGAAAAAACTTTGCAAGTTGTTAAGTGAGGTGAGAGATGAGAGGGCACTTGAGGAAGAAATAACTTTTGAGGTCTGAGTTTGGGTGTTTTGAGATATCTGTTAAAATACCTATAGCAAAAGTCAAGTAGAAAATTTATGTTGGTATTTTTTAAATCTTGCTTTTTTGCTTTTCCTACTTGACATTTGGAGTACCATAATTTTTTTTTAAAAAAAGAGGTGACATGTTCTATATGAATTTCAATTCAAAATAAAAATTCCAGGGAAGAGTTAGGCTGTCTGCATAGCCATATTCATTTGATGGATCTCTTTGAAAACAAGTAGAGTCAATGGCAGCTCCTCTCTCCAAACTGGAGAATATCATAATATCAAAATATCATAATTTTGCTCAACTGGGAATTGTGTAGACAAGAAGATTACTAGTATAACTATTTGAAACCTCCTGTAATATTTTTGTGTGGTCTTTGACTCTGAAGACTTTTTAAATAATAAGCAGTTACAGTCAAGTGAGAACATTTTTAGTATCAGTTCTATTCTTTGTATGATTCAGAGGAAAAACGTTTTTTGTCCACATGTACATTCTCCAGATGAGCACACTTCAGCGAGTGGGACATAGAAGGCAGAGCCAATCATGTCTGCCACCTTCAAAGTCCGTCGGGAAGCCCTTGTCCATAGGTTGACTGAGCTATTTCCATGCTTGTCTTCTGCATGGGACTGAATTTTCTCTCTGCCCTGTCCACCTCCAAAATTTGGGGAAGGGTGTCAAAATAACATCCTCTAAAATCCAAGTACCTATCCACACAGTCAACAAAATCTAGACACCCTAAAGATTCATATTCCCCTTAGAGCGGCACTACTTACATTTAGAATTTGGTGACAACCCCATGACCACACAGAAAAGAGGGGCCTATGTCTTCCTACTTTTAACTGCGGCACTGGAGTGGCACTGGAGGTTACTGAGTGGGCTCAGAGTTAGCTCTGTTATCTCCATGACCCGGGGTGAGTTACTTAGCCTTGTTTTGAATGGGGAGACATTTTTCTCCACTGATCTGTGGGAATAAAAGGAGCTAGAGCAGGTAAAGAATTTTCTAGTATGCTCTCATATTGTTAAGCATAATTCTTCTTCTTCTCTGAATTATTTTTGATACTTGGAGGCTCCAGAATCCTGGCCTTGCATACCGGACAGGATATATTTATAATGTGTTCTGAAGGATTATTTCTTTAAAAAGGTCATAGAGAATTATACCAGTCTATCTATTTAACACCGTCCTTGTTTGTGCCGTCTATCATAATAGTCCTCCTTCACTTCATCATTGAGATTTGGCATCTCCTGTAATGTTTCAGTTTGTTACTCTTCACCTCGTTTTAACAAGATTTGTAAAATATCCATACAGTAAGATGGCAAAATAATAAACAACTTGTTTTAAATGCTTAATATCTGTTAAAAGCACTATATTGAGCATTTACTCATGCTGGACATTGATTACTTTTTCCTGGTATTTGTACAGTTATTCGTAGTATTCTCTCAGAGCACTCTGGTAGGAAAAACTTAGAACTTTCTTTTCCTTTTACTAAAGATTGAAACATCCTATATTTATTACTTTCAGATTTCAATCAGGTGGGTTCTACTCATGGCTACAAATTGTCCCAAGAATTTATGGTTTTAATTTATACTGCAAAAGGTTACCCAGTTCATTGTCATTAGCAACTGAATGAATCCTCCTAATAATCTGTCAAAATATGAATGTCTGAATGATGTCTGTGTCTTATTTGATTGTGAAGCTTTTGTTAATTATTTTTCTCTTCTTGTGTTCTAAAATATGCCTTCCTCTTAAAATTATATGGAAGCTTAATATGAAGTTTCCTTGAGCTGGACCTACTGAACATTTGTCCAGAATCTCTAATGGGACAAAAGTGTGGGAATTCATATTTTTTAAATCCCAAGTTATTTTCCTATAGAGATGATTGCATTGACCCAGAGCATAACCAGTTCTCTTCATCCTGTGTCCAGAGGTAAAACAGTTCTTTGCTCTTCAACTGTAGCCAACCTATTTCAGCTTTTCCTCCTTGCAATTAGCTTACTTCTCCTTCTGATGTGGCTGTTAGAAAAGAATCCTCAGGCATATGCTCTTATGGAATAGTAAGATAAAATAACTCTACATTGTTATTTCCAATTTCCTAGCTATGAATATTATTAAATTTAAAGCTTTAAAACAATATATTATACCATGTCTTTCTACCATAGTAACTATTGTCATGTTTTTGTCACATATATCTGTTGGAATTTTAGATCTCAGATATTTTTATGGGGAATTATGGGGGGGATATTTTTAAATTGAACTTTGTTACCACTTAAAGATAGATGTATTTTTCTGTTCTCATATGATCCATTTAAACTCACCATCAAAGTGAACTATGGACTCATTTTGGAAAGAAAATATATCCAATAGACCATAATTCCCCAAGACCTTTATTTATTTGATTTTGCTCCTTGGGATCATGGCCTCATGACATGCAATTCTCAGTTCTGTGAGCCTCCCAGAAAATAACATTCATAAAAATCATTTCACAGCAGACTTCAATGCCGATGCAACAATAAAATATGCCAGCACACTCTCACACTGAAGGCAGCCACAGACAGCCACTGCTCTTTTTTTTTTTTTTACATTGAATAGATACCTTATGGTAAAGACATCAAAGATACCTGCACACAGACTATGTAGCAAGCCCTTTTCATAGAGGTATCCTTGGATGTAAAACTTTAATATAAACTAAATGGAACTTTAATAATTTCAGCTACTAGAAACTTAAGGATACTATCAATACACAAACCGCAGCAATTCTCTTTTTTCCCAAATACAAAAGTAATTTTAAATATAAAACTGGAGGGAATTCCCATCTAGAAAATGTAAGTGGATCTTCAGCACACTTGGGTTCTTCTCTCTGTCTCTCTCAAAGCCAGCCATGAAATCATCCCTCTTATTGTCCTAAGAAGAAGAAAATCACTTCACTTGCTCTCTGCTGAGTTTCTTTCCACCATGAATTTTCTGGGCCAAAAGCCCTCTAATTCCTCCCATAACCCCACCTTTTATTCCCCTTAGCTATAAGTGTGATGTATTTATATTTAGTCATCCATCAGGTGACATTAAGTTCTGTTTTTAGGGAGGACAGGGAGGGAAAGCTATTCTAATTCAGAGAGAAGACTCTACAAGACATTCAGTTTTGCAGATAGACTTCTTGGCGTATCCCCTGTGCTTTCCAATATAAATCACAAACATAGAGAAAGTCAGGGGCCCTTTCTCTGACTTCATAGTTCGAAGTGCCCTCTGATGTTCTTTGTTGTTGCTGTGTGTACGTGAGGGGCAAGAAGCTGGATATTTAGAATACATCCATCCAACTGCTTCTGTGTACTCATGAACTTCTTGCATAACTTCTGGTTTATTGTTCAGCTTCTTATTCATTCTGTCTTTATCAACACAGTGATAGTCACAAGTAGAGAGAAAAGTATTAAGCATTTTGTTGTGTTTGAAGGAATTGGTAGAAAAACTAATCTCATAAATTAAGGTAAATGAGAGCTTTATCAAATATGTAATTTTGAGCTACACTAATCAGTCACAGTAGAGTGGAAAGCCATACATATTGTGCATCATAGCACCTGGTCTTTTGCACTAACTGATAAATTTGGACACAGAACAAAGGCTTCTGAAGCAGTGGTTTCTTTCTCTGCAAAATGAGCCGGTTTGAGAAATAATCTTCATGGTGCTTATAGATCCAGAATTCTGATTTGAGACTCAAAAAAGTAATTTGTCATTATGATTTCTCTTAATACTTCCTTTTTACTCTAAAGCTAATCATTTTCTTCTTTGCTCTCTGATTGCTCATGTATGACCCAAGTCTTAAAATCCTAATAAGTCAAATTTAAACTCAGTTTCAAAGGTTTGAGATTACACGTTCCTGCCTAGAATCTGGCAACTGATTTTTCTTTCATCTCTTCAAGAATTTTTTTCAAAAGACTGAGCAATTTGGATGTACCTCCATTCAGTAATTTAAAAACATTTATTGAATTTTATATTTTATTTGTATTTCTTTTCCCTAAAACATTTCAAAGCAAGTTGACATTGAAGGAGAACAGAATATATGACCCCAAGATATGCCAAATTTGGATTCTTTTCACCTGAAGGTAACTGAGATACAGCAGACTCAAGAAAAAAATTACCTGTCCGTTAACTATCTCACATAATTTAGATGGGTCCTCGCTGACAGAGAGAGAGTGTGTATACTATTACCAGAGATAACTTTTACCTGAGTGACCTACCTGTATGACAGGACAAACATCTAATTACCAAACATCTGCTCTTCTTACTGTCATGAATTATCCTCCTCCCTTTGGCTCCCTGGCCCTTATCCCATGTCTTAGCTCAGGATGTCATAGAAGCCACAACTGCCTGACTTGCCCTTGGGTCTTATATTTTTATGGGGCTCTCATATGTACATAATTAAATTCATTTTGCTCCTGTTAATCTATCCTATGTCAATTTAATTATTAGACCAGCCAAAATAACCTAGGAGAATAGAGGGAAAATGTTCTTTCCCAACATATTTATGGCACTTCACTTCAGAATACTTCAGTGTTCATTGCCTTAAAATGATAACTTCTAGTATAAACATAACAACTTAATCGCAGCTAAAAAGGAAACAAAAATTCAGAGGTATTTTCTAACATACAAGCCGTATTTACATTTCTTCTGTTATTCCCAAAATGACTTTTATAGCTGCTTTTTGTTTTGATCTAGAAGAATGCAGTCAGGGTTTGCAAATTGCATTTGGTACCTTCAAGCCCAACACAAATGGCAACCATCTCAGATCACTTTGCAGCCCACACCAACTGGTCCTGGGCAGGGCACAGGCAGAAGCTCACCTGGGCCGGCACCAGAACCCCTCCCAAGAGACTCCACAACCAACAACCAAATGGTTAGCTTCAGACCACACCCAGAGCATTATAGAACCACCTCCATAAATGACACCCAAAGGGTGGTCTCGGCAAGCACCAGAGTTCCACTAAAACAACTCCTGCTTCATAGTGTCAACTCCCGCACTATAACTCTTCTGGTATAGTCACAGCCAGTCCTCACAACCAATCAACCTGAAGGTCAGTCCCTCTCACTGATGTGCTGAAAGCAACCAAGGCTCAGTTACAACAAGAGGGCACATACAACCTACACAAGGGACACACCTGGAGCACCTGGCTTAGGTGACCAGGGACACAGTGACACTAAACCCCACAGGATACCTACTACAGAAGGCCAGGGTACCAAGACCAGGAGATGTGGCAGCTCTACCTAATAAATGGAAACAAAGGAAGGTAGCCAAAATAAAGAAACGTATTCCAAATGAAAGTACAGAGCAAAATTCCAGAAGAGAACTAAAGAAGCAGTCAACCAGATGCAGAGTTCAAAACACTGGTCATGCTCAATGATCTCAGTGAGAACATCATGAAACAAAAATGGAGATAGGGAAACAAAAAAGAACGTATTAAAAATGAAGAATACAATAACTGAAATGATGAATACATTAGAAGTAATCAATAGGAGATTAGATGAAGCTGGGTACCAAATTAGAGATTTGGAATATAAGGAAGCAGAAAACACCCAATCAGAACAGCAAAAAGTGAAAAAGAATAAAAAAAATTGACAATAGTTTAACAAACCTCTAAGACAATGTCAAGCACACCAACTTGGCATGACATGAATATCAGAAAGAGAAGAGAGATAGCAAGAAATTAAAAACCTAATTGAAAAAATAATGACAGAAAACTTTTTTAACCTGGTAAAGGAAAAAGACATATAAGCCTAGGAAACAAAAAGAGTCTCAAAGAACATGAACCCAAAAGGCCCACACCAAGACACATCATAATTAAAATACAAAAGGTTAAAGATAAAGACATAACCTTAAGAGCAACGAGAAAAAAGCAGTTGGTTACCTGCAAGGTAGATCCCATAAGACTGTTTGTTGATTTCTCAACAGAAACTTTGCAGACCAGAAGAGATTGGCATGAAATATTCAGGAGGATGAAAAGCAAGCAATTACAACCAAGATTGTTCTACCCAGCAAAGATATCATTTAGAATCTAAGCATAGATAAAGACCTTCCCAGACTTTAAAAAGCTAAAGGAGTTCATTGCCACCAAACCAGTATTACAGGAAATGTTAAAGGGATTTCTTTAAGAAGAAGAAAAAAGATAAAAAAAAATATGAACAATAAAATGGTAATAACTACATATCTGTCAACAATTACTCTAAATATAAATGGATTAAATGCTCTAATCATAGGACATAGGGTGGCTGAATGGATAAGAAAGCAAGACCCTCACATATGCTGCCTGTAAGAGATTCACTTCAGCTCTAAAGACACACACATAGACTGAAAGCAAAGGAGGAAAAATAATTTAGGAAAATGGAAACAGACAAAAAACTGTGATAACAACAATTATTTCAGACAAAATAGACTTTAAAACACAGGCTATACCAGGAGACAAATGAGAACCCAGCAATTCTACTTCAGGGTATTTATCCAAAGAATCCCAAAACACTAATTCAAAAAAAATGTACATGTACCCATATGTTCTTTGCACCATTATTTACCACAGCCAAAGTCTGAAAACACCTGAGTGACCATCAATAGATGAGTGGATAAAGAAGATGGGATATGTACATACAATATAATAAATACTCAGCCATAAAAAAAAATAAAATCTCGCCATCTGCAGCAACATGAAGAACATAAAGAGTATTATGGTAAGAGAAATAAGGCAGACAAATACCATGTGATTTCACTTATATGTGGAATCAAAAAATAAACAAACAAAACAGAAACAAACTCCTACATACAGAGAACATTTTGATGGTTGTCAGATGGGAAGGGAGCTGGGAGGATGGGAAAAAAAGGTGGAGGGAATGAAGAAGTACAAATTGGTTGTTACAAAGTAGTTACCAGGATGTAAAGTACAGCATAGGGAATGTAGTTAATAATATTGTACTATGTATGGTGTCAAATAGGTGTCAGCATTATCAGGGTGTACGCAATTTTATACACAAAACTTATATAAATGTACCACTTTCTGTGTCATTATATAAAAACTTGATATACAGTTAAGTCCATCTGTTACTGATTATAATAAATGACAGGGGGTTATTTTTTATCCCTTTATATCAAATTTAATTCTTGATTACTTCAAACCCTGTGTAATTCTAAAGGCAGATGGTATAAAAATGTATTCTCAAAAATTTTCATTAATATCTCTATTCTCCCAAAGCACCTTTAGATAAACATTTTTATTCATTTTAGTTTTATCTTTATCTATTTTTTGGAAAAAAATAAAGCAGTTACACTATATGCTCTGTTGCATCTTACATTTGAAACTTAACAATATGTCCAATAAATAAATTTGTATCATAAGGATCTTTTTGGTTTTGTCTGTTCAATGACTACATAGTTTTATGTTCTGTGGATACAGTCTTTTTCAAAAGTCTCCTAGAGATATGCATATGTTATTTTATATTTCTGTAGCTGAGTCTTCAAATTCATCATTAAACATGTATGTCATTGTGTGGAGTTTTGCCGGATGCTCCTCCGTAAGAACTGCAGCATTTTGCATTCCATTCTGCAATGTCTGAGAGCGTCCCACAGCCTCAATGGGCATGTCATTTAGACTTTGAATTCTGGCAATTTGAGATGCAAGAAATGATATCTCATTGAGGTTATAATTTGTGTTTTTCCTATTACATTTGGAGTTCTTTAAAGGGTACTTGCATATACTTTTTTATTTAGTCCTTTCATATTATATTTTATAATATAATATGAAAGGACTATTTTATATTATATTTTATATTTTAAAACTTTAAACTTTCAGAGCAGTGTTAGGTTCTTAGCAATATTGAGCAGAAAGTACAGAGAGTTTGTAGACAACTACTGTCCTATGCACAGCCTCTCCCACTGTCAATGCCTACCAGTGTAGAGCACGTGTTGCAGTTGGCGAACCCACTCGACACATCATTGTTGCCCAGAAATCTATAATGCACTAGGA
Source organism: Phyllostomus discolor (assembly GCF_004126475.2). Taxonomy (NCBI): domain Eukaryota; kingdom Metazoa; phylum Chordata; class Mammalia; order Chiroptera; family Phyllostomidae; genus Phyllostomus; species Phyllostomus discolor. The sequence goes on along the minus strand of NC_040905.2, from coordinate 85,790,844 downwards.
CCCACTTTTGGTGTTGTGTAGCCTATGTATGGCTTTTGACAAATGAGTAATGGTAGGCATCCACCACTATAATATTGTACCTGACAATTTCATGGCCTTAAAACTCCTCTCTGTTCTGTTTACTCTTTCTCTCCGCCCCCACCCCCCGCCCCAGTTCCTCCAACTGCTAATCTATTTACTGTCTCCATACTGTTACCCTATCAGAATGTCATAAGGTAGGAATCACCAAGTAAGTAGCTTTTTCGGATAGGCTTCTTTCACTTAGTGAGAGTCATTTAAGTTTTCTCCATTTCACTTGACAGCTTGATAGCTCATTTCTTTAGAGTGCTGCATAATATCCCATTATGTGACTATACTATAATTTATTTATTAACCTTGTGAAGGACATCTTTGTTGCTTCCAAGTTTTGGCAATCATAAATAAAGTAGTAATAAATATCCATGTGCAGGTTTTTGTGTGGACATAAAGTTTGTCAATTCATTTGGGTAAATACCAAGGACCACAATTGCTATGTTGTATGGTAAGACTACGTACAATTTTCCAGGAACGGACAAACTATCTTCCAAATGGCTGCACCATTTTGCATTTCCACCAGGAATAAATGAGAGTTCCTGTTGCTCTACATCCCTGTTACCACTTGGTGTTGACAAGTGTTTTAGATTTTTGCCATTCAAGTGGGTAATGGTATTGCAATGCTATTTTAATTTGCTGTTCCCTAATAACAGTACATTGAATGTTTGTGGCTATATATTTTCTTTGGTGAGATATCTCTTTAGGTATTTTGGATATTTTTAATTGTGCTTGTTTATTTTGTTATTGTTGAGTTTCAAAAGTTTACAGTTTTATGTTTTACATTTAGGTCTCTGGTCCATTTTGAGTTAAATTTTGTCAGTACAAGATCTGTGTCTAGCTTCATTTCTTTCCTTTCTGTCTTTTTGGGGGTTTTTTTGCATGTGGATGTCCAGTTATTCCAGCACAATTTTTTAAAAGCTCGTTTGTTCTTATTTCCTTTGTTCCTTTGTCAAAGATCAGTGGACACAATCGGTGCAGGTCTATTTCAGAGCTCCCCATTCTTCCCCGCTGTCTTGTGTGTCTACTGTTTCTCTAGTTCCATGTTCTGTTGATTCCCATTGCATAATACTGAGTCTTCACGTCAGGTGATGTCAGTCCTCTAGCTTTGTTTTTCTTCTTCAGTATCAAGTTGGTTATTTTGGGTCTTTTGCCCCTCTTTATAAACTTTAGAAGTAGTTTTTCAATATCCACAAAATAACTAGCTGAAGTTTTGATTGACGTTACATTGAATCTATAGGTCAAGTTGAGAAAAACTGGTATCTTGACAATACTGAGTGTTCCTACCTATGAATAGGAAATATCTCCCCATTTATTTACTTCTTTGATATCTTTCATCAGAGCTTTGTAGTTTTCCTCATATAGATTTATGTATTTTGTTAAATTCATACCTAAGTAGTTTATTTTAGGGAGTGCTAATGCAAATGATATGGCTTTCAGTTTGAAATTTCAGTTCTCCATAAACCTTGACTCCTGAAACTTGCTATAGTCACATGAGTTCCACAGGATCATTTATTTTTTCGATAGAAGGATGTTAAAGTTTCCAGTTAGAAGGGTGATTTTATCAACATCTCCTTGCAGTTCCATCAGTTTTTGTTCACATATTTTAATGTTCATCTACCTCCTGAGTTTTATTAGACAACCAACTTTAAACAAGTACCTGCAGAAAGAGACTTAACATTGACCTGTGGTGATGGGGGTAGAGAAAATAAATGCTATCAAAGCTCGACTTCGCCAACATTGTGATCTACCTGGAGCCAACCCTGACACCACCATTCCCTGTGTCCCTATGTTCCTCAGATCTGGTCTTCCATGCTTCCTGTCATATCTTTCGCAGACTTAAACTGCTATAATGACATGACATCGGCCTCAATGCCTATTGCTATACCAAATTCACTGCTAAGCAGGGAATGATTCCCTTTCCCCATCCCTGCAACTCTCATCATTCAAGAGGACAGAAATAGAGATGATCTGCCCTATTTCATTCTTCAACCCCTATAGCTGATTCTTATAGGGTGAACCCTGATATCAGCCCTTCTACATTCCGTGTTTTCATATTATGAACAATATCTCTGTAAACAGACTGCATCAGTAATACATTCTTAGGAAGTAGAGACCATGTCTCTGTTGTTAAACTTGTACCTAAAGCCAGGTTTTCATTTGGCATATGTGCTATGCATTGATGTCATCTGTGTTTTTTAAAAACAAGGGAGAAACAACGGAAGTATAGGGTTTAAAATGAGGGCTATCTGACTGTTCTTCTCAACTGAATTTAGATTCAATTTTATGAATTAAAGTGACTGAGCCAAATGACATGCTGGCTAAAGAAAGATCCAGCAGGCTCTGAGCCCCAGCCACAGCGGATGCTTTACAGATCCCAAGGTCAGCCGCCTCCCTGGCTTTGTTCGCTTTTGTTGTACCTGACATATCCTTTCCTGTCTTCTTCAAGTGCAAGCAAAGATGCCAAGCCTCCTGGCCCCCACCACTTTTACCAGGAAGAGAGAATTTTCATATTGTTTTTTTTCCTATACCATTTTCAGGGCCTTTATTTTCATTTGTTTCTCCTTCAATTATGTAAGTGCAATTCTTATTTTCAACCCTAGATTACTAAACCCTTGAAAGCAGAATTCACAGTGCTTAGCTCTGAAATCTCCACAGTGCTTAACTCTAAAACATTCTAGATTACAATAAACATTCTATTAAATCCTAAATATGTACACAAACACACACACTCACATGACTGTTATCTACACTGCAAGTCTTTCCATAGGTTCATCAATAAATTGCAAGAATGTTTATACTTAAGACTTTTAGGAAGTAAACTTAAAATGCAAATTGAATACCCAAGATTAGGGAAAATAATGAATGCATAGTGTTAATTGTACGTATTGTTGGGGAGGAAATCAGTAAAACAGATGTTTAACTAGGAAGTAACACTCAAGATAATCAACCTTCCAATTTACTTTTATCAAACTCATTCGCTATTTTTTATTTCAAATATCTATAAGAACTCCTATATTTGTGGATACTCATTAGCATGCAAAACAAATAAAAAATTGGCTATGTGAGTTGAGGCAACGTTAACAGATTTTTGTGTGTTTAAACTGCCAAAGCGAATAAAGTACAGGAAGTGTCCAAAGACTTGGAGACCAACAATAATCCCAAATTCATTGGAAGTTTTAAAAGTCTCTGCATCTCTGTGTATATTTAGATGAAATCTCCCTTGTTGTGAAGAACCAGTAGATATAGTATCCTAAAGGAATGCAGATGCCACAAAAAGCTGATTATTGGTTCTTGTTTAGTAAACATAATGTGAACACCTACTACCTGCCCTTGGTGGTACTAAGGAATGGGGTCATAAGTATAATAAAACTCACTCTGAGCCCTGCAAAGTTTTCTATATGGTGGGGTGTAAGAGCATGTCCTCCCCAAAATGACGATACCTGTGTTAAGTCTGTGAAGGAGATCTGATCAAGAACACAGTGGAAAGAAAGCTTAGTTCTGAAAGAAGAAGTCAGGCGGCTCTTTTTAGACAGGAGAAGATATTTGGAATATAATCAGGGGGTGTTTGCCTATCAAAGAACAAAGAGAAAAGTTCAAGGCAAAGATTGCCACAGAGGCAAAGGCAGGAAGGTGTAGGAATGCCTGGCACATTCTACAAACTGCTAGAAATTCAGTGTGGTAAGGACCCAGGCTTCCCAAATAGGGAAAGCAAGAATTTAAAGCATTTTGTCTGATTGTGAATATTCATGATTTTCATGGTAAGGAGTCTGAACTTTATTCTGAAATAATGAGGAGGTATTAAAGATTTACTCTTGTGGACACTTGAAAAGTGATCAAATGAAGTAGCTCTTTGAGACACCACCTCTGAAATAAATTCAGCAAAACTCTTTCAGTGAATTTTATTATAAGTCTTCAGGGCAATAGAGAGAGCCCCCTCTCCTCTCCCAGCTGTTCCCCTCCTTCCTTCAGTCCTCCATTCTCAATTGCTCTTCCAGAATGTCTCACCTAATGAGCCTGATCCAACCGATACCCCTTGATTACTGACTGACTGGCAGTCACTTGCTGTTTTCTTCATCTTTGTTCCTTTGTCATTTTTATGTGTTTGTGTCCTGTCTCCCAACTGGACCATTAAGTGTGTCTGTATCTTACCTCAGCCGCTCCTGTTCACACAGTAAGCTTTCAATAAATTCTCTCCATTGTCCGTTTGATGGGCTGAACGTCTTATCAGACAGACCTAAGAAATAGAGGAGTCCAGGGATTTCAGAGAAGGGTATCATAATAAAGAAAGCCCCATTAGCTAAGTTGGAAAAATTGAACCTGCTAGGTAAAAAATATTATGACAACAGAGGAAAGACTAGAAAAGAAAACAAAGTATTAGAGAGTAGCCTAAGGGGAAAAAAAGAAGAGAAGAATTAATAAAGGCTCACTCTCTGAGAGATTGATCACACTGTAGCTATAGGGCTAAAAATCTAATTATTTGCTTTGGGGAATATTAGCCCACAACTTGCAAAATAATTTCCTTGGAAGACACGTTTCATTACCAAGTAATTTTTCTTGATTTTTAAAATATTATAAAAGTGCTTACTATGCCTTATAATCATTATCAGAATATTTTTGATAAAATGTCATTTTGCCAAGTCGCAAATTCCTTTCAGCCCCATCACTTACATCAGCATAGCCTGGATTTGGGGAAGGCTCACCAAGATTCTGGTGACAGGTGTCCATCACTACAAAACAGAGAACACCTTGAAAATGAGGCAAATACCAGTTCATTTGGGGAAAGTACCTGGAAGCAGAGACATGGAGAGTGTGGCCCATATCCCAGACTCTGGTTGCCTGGTAGGTACACCGGCGTGGCAGTCCTCCGCATAGAGGATAAGTAAAACTACAAAAAGTGTTTTCAAAATATCCAGTGATGGGAGAAAATTGTTGAAAGTCCAAAAGGCACTGAGATTTTAACACTATTACTTACCTGCTGTTATATATTGAAGAAATTTGATGGTAGTATTTGTTCACAAACATAACATGATGCTATAACCAATAATAAATGACACAAACAGGAAAAGGAACACAAAGGGAAAAATAAGGACTGCCTTGCCCTGATGTATTGCTCATCCACTGAGATGAGTTGCACTGGGTTGTTGCTTTGGCAACACAAGAGGTATGGTGAGGACCTCTCCCATAACGCTCCTCCTTCTCCCCAGTGGTTGTTTTCCAGCAGGGATCTTTGCTTTCTCATAGGCATTATCAATAATTTAATTTCCATGCATAGCAAGAGCAATAATAAGGAGAAGATAAATGAGGAAAGACCCTCAGAGTAAAGAATGAGGGACCGGGAAAATTGAACTCAGCTACTTAGTTATTTGGTCTAGATGATGCACGTGTCACAAAAAGAGGGAGAAGAAAACAAATGCAGAGGAAGGTATTTCCAAGAGCCTAGAGGCAGACCAGAGAGAGCCTGGCATCGAGCTCTTAATGGGGAGAGGGCTTTTTCCTTTAAAGAGAATTATGGACAAAGGTAAATCTTTCACAAACACTTATCTTCTTTCACAATATCCTGCGTATTTACTTTATAACACTTACTGCAAATGGCAAGTAAGTTATTCATTACCTGGTTTACTTATTTCTTATTTCTTACATGAAAGTAGCCTTGGGAAAAGGGACCTTAACAATGCACAATCCCTAAGATTCATCAAATAATATTGTTGAATAATTGAAGAAATAAGCAAGTGACTATTAAAGTGCTGCAGAGAGGTCGTTAAGAATGAGCTGGGGAAATAAGGCTGTAGAGGGAGGTGGTATTTAGGGAGGACCTGATTTATAGGAGAGCAGTTTCAGTACTATTGTGTAGGGCCTAAGAGTTTTTAAACTGATTCTCAAAGCTGGCTGTGGATTCCACATGCCATGGAGTGTTTCTTTACCATGTGCTGAGCCCACACCAGCTCAGAGCAAAACTCCAGGTAAGCATCCTTCAGTGGGCCTCCATATTGGATATTCACCCATGCTCCTAAATCAGAAACTTGAGGAGTGAAATAAAGCCCATGTTATGTATCTGTATTATAACAGACGTTTACCATCTGACCCCTGAGAACAACTCCCCTTCTTCCCAAAGTACTTCTTCAGAGCGCATGCTTCCAGTGAGGGGTGGGTGAAGGGAGTGTGCGGTGCAGCCCCAGCCATCCTCCCCATGAGAACAAAACATAATCAGCATTGGGGCAATCAAAGGGCTTCTCCCCTAGCCCCATCTCACCCCTCCTTACCCGCCTGAGGAGGTGGTGACAGCTCCCAGCAGTCATATGTCCTGAGCTAGAAAACTCAGAGTCCTCCTCAGAATTTTTCAAATGTTTTCTGGAGAAAAAAAGTGCTTTCCTCTCTGATTACATTGCTGGAGGAATGTGATCCAGAGTGCCTGTGACACCTGGCCCCACTGCACAGAGAATGATGAGCTAGGAAAATGAAGCCAAAGTACAGAGAAAAGCAGAAACATGAGAAGATTTCCAGGGCCACTCAGACCCCCGACTTGGGTCACAACTACCCCTCCAGAGTCCGGGTGGGTCACTGAGTTTTCCCCTGAGTCTCTGTGCTACTCCAATATTCTTCCTCCGATCCTGTGTTTTGCTTAAATTAGTTTAAAGTGAATTCCTATCCTTTATGCCCAAGAGAACTCTAATACAAATGGTTATTATTTTCTTTAAATTTCAAAATACGCCCAGTGAGTGTCTAGGGTACTTTCTCCAGCCTTGATTTGGCAGCTAAGAGAGTTTAATCATCAAGTCAGAAGCTGCACTAAGAATAAGTGTTACTACCCCATGTTAGCTTTCTCTCCTTACTTTCTTCCGAACTCAGAACAAACAGAGGACCAAACTCCCACAAAGGATAAGAGATTAATGGTGGAAGACACTCGCTCTCTACATTTCGATATTTATTCATTTAGATACCTGGCTAGATTCCACAGCAGAATCAGGCTTCCCTGCTGTAACCCTTCACCTGCCGAGCTCCAGAGTTTCATTCTGAGGAAACAGTTCACCACTGGTAGGCCAAAATACAAAGCAGTGTATACAAGAAAAGAGATTTCACGATGAAAATACAGTGCAATTTAGTCTTTGTCCTTTTCTTTCCCTCTTGCTAATTTTTCTCTCCACTCCTAAGCCTGTGCTGGTTTCCCTTTTGCTTGTGTAGAATGTTGTATTTCATTGTGTTCATTGTACTCAGGAAGAAAAACCACATAATAAAATTTACTTTTTTAAAATGCAAGGAATAATGTATAAATATGTAACATTTGAGCTGATTCTTAGGTCTAAATACAACAGTCGTGACTTCTGTAGATATGACTTAAACCTTGAACAGTTAAGTGTGACAAACAGCTGTCCCTTCCTCCCACCCACCATCTAGCCTCATGTTCCTTGCTGACAGAACTGTGACTTTGGTCAAGCAGTAGTATGCAGAGCTCATAGGCCCAGTGTAATTATGATTGGCCTAAGCCTTTTTGCTTAGCTCTCATCTTTTTGTCCATAATTAGTTAAAGGGCAACCTTGTGGTGTACTTGTCAGCTAAATAAGGCATAAGGAAAAGACTGCCTGAGGTGCCCAAGAAAAATTCCCCTGATAAAAGTTGATAGGCGCGAACAGGGTTGAAGCTTTTTGCTCCTTGCTGTCCCTTCTCTTCCAACTTAGACACTACAGTGTGAAGGTGTGACACCTGGAGTTGTGCCTACAGTGGAAATAGCGCAGACTACCCATGGGTGGAAGAAGAAAAGGATGAAAGGTGCCCGAATCCTCTGAAATTTGTGTTACATGAACAGCTGTTCACAGGGGTCTACAGCACTGTCAACGCAGTTACTAGTCATCTGCAGCTGCACGCACCGTTGCTGATACAATATAAAACAGAACCGAAAGCACACTTACCTTCTTCAGTTCTCATTGTGATAGCAAGGAGATGGGCAATAGTTAACAAATATTTTAAACACAGAAAAGGCTGTCTTTTCATTGGAACGTCATAAACTCTTTGTAGAGAACCTCTGTTGTAAGTCAAGACTATACAACTTTAGGACAATAACACTTATGGGCAGAGCAAAGTAAAAATTTCACTTTACATATGCTAAATACACTTGGTCTGGTTTTACTTTATGCACCATTTCTCTCATGTGCAATTTTAGATATGATTAAAAACAGATTAACTGAACAGAATGTGTAATGGTCCTCAGCTGAGTATCAGAAAATTAAAACAGATTTGAAAAGTCTTCTGCCACACTCAGGATTTATATACATTGAATATGTCAGCAATTCTGTACTCTCACAGCAAGAGATAAAAGAAACAAAGATAAAGGGATGCACAAATAGGAAAGTCTTTGGGGATATTAAGGCAATTAAGAGCAATATGGAAGTAATCAAAACTTGGTCGACAGACCAAATAAGACCTTATGAAATAAAAATACGGGCCAACATTTGCAAAATGTTGCATGCCTTCAGATTACATATGTCTACAAAAGAAATCAAGGATTAGATTCAATGAGCAGATATGAAACATTAGCAATGGATGAAATGCAAAAGATTTTCCTAGGCTTGAACATGGGCAGACATGCTAGAGTTTCAGTTCTTATCTAGACACCAGCCAAGTTTTAAGGCTTTAAGCAGTGTTTCTTCATCTTTCATCACAAGAGACAAAGCAGAGTATGAGCAGAAGACATGCAAAAGTCAAACAGAGAGTTTGTTTTATTTATTGTGAGCAGTTCTGTTTCAAATCAGTTTGAGGTATTCAGGAAATAGGCTTACACTTTTATTTTGTCAGATTATTTTTTCTGAGATAATAAATGTTAAAAGGAATACATAACAAATGCACCCAATATCCGAGCGTGAAACATACAGAACTGCCTGAATGTGGGCACAACTGCGGATGAATAAAACCGAGACAGCCACATCAGGGGATACGCTGTTCCTCTGGAGACTTCCCTGGAAGGGAAGTAAGAACCGCAGACATAGATAAACTTGGAGTTTAAGCTATCCGTCAATGCAGATCTCATGAAGATGAGAATGCAGCCAGCAGATGTGACCCAAACTGCACCAGACAGAGGGAAATCATAACGAGGCAGACGAAAAGCTCTGTCTCTGTCTGGATTATATGTGATGGGTTGGAAACTGACATATTACAATCCCGATTTCAAGGCAGCAGCTGTCATCTTGCTGATCCACTTGTGTATTTCTCTCAGCTCATTCAGCCTCCTTTTGTGGTTCTTCAAATGTGGCAGCATCCAAAAACGATTATTTTAATCTTATCAAAGGCATTTGAACTTTAAATAATAATGTCACAAAGGAGAGACAGAGCTGGTGCTTCTGTTGCTCATTTGTTTCATTGCTTCTTATATCTGCTGCTTTCCTACACCCAGGCCTACCCCCTGTGTTTGCAGCTTTGATTGTTCAGGGACATCTAAATGCCTTTATTCCCCCCCCCCACCCACCCATCATACATATCAGAAATCCTACCTTTTTTCTTTAGCTAAAAATTTGGGGGCCAGACACAGACTAAGATTTCCAACAAAAGCAAATTCCTTCTAGTTTACTTAGAGAGGTGTTTCCTTCCAGTCTCCAAAACAATGGTGAAAATCCCGTGTGGAGCCTGGTGACTGTGCCTGATGTTACAGCAAGCAGACCCCAGCCAGATGCTCTGCTAGTTAGAATCTACCCATAAGTCAGCAGCCAAAATTTCTGGAACTTTCAGGGTCATTTGAATAAATCACCTTTCCCATTAGTGTTCAAAAATGAAAGGAGAAGTTTCCAACTAAAGCAAAGTTTCAAGCCCAAGGAATGTTCCACAACCACAGAGCATTATTCTAGAAAAAAAAATAGTAATACAGACCTCTTTGGCTTTAAAAGTTTCAAAACACACTAGACATAAAATTGGAAGTTCCCTATGAGGCAGCAATTCTTCCAGGAAAGAGAAGAGGTGGAGATGTCAGCCTTTTGTCTATTTCCTGACCCTGCCGGTGGGATGGACAAGGACACTGTGAACGGCAAAGATACACAACATGAGATTGTCAGTGGAGACTCTTCTCGTCCTGTCACTGTCTTGTCTCGAAAGAAAGGGTTATGTGTGTGACAAAAGGAACCAAGGTCAAAGAACTGCTTCTATCCCAGCCTTGGTACTCAGTAACCACCGTCTGGGGCAGGAAGGGCAGGTCACTTGAGAGTTTCATCTCTAAAATGAGGGGCTGGGTGAAATAACCTTTAAAGCCTGTCAAGCATGCAAGTACCCAGCACCTGTCTGTGAAAGGGAGGCAAAAGAATACTGAGAACAGAAAAGAACCTCCTCCCCATAATATTCTCCCTTTGGTTAAACACTTCTCATCTTCTCTTTTCTCCATCTAAATCATGAAAGCTCAGGATGCACATTTCAAAGGTGAGGATTAGGAATAGGAAGCTCTTCTGTTGGGAAGGCACTTGAATGAAGAAAACAGATGAGAAAAGGGAACTGTAGAGTAATGTGAAGGACTGTTACAGAGCAGACAAGGGGGGGCCTGGGACAATATACTATTATTGAAAGAAGCCCCTGGGTCCGTTATGTCTGCCGCCCGAGGAAAGACGTCTCTCAATGCCAGAGATTCATGAAAAGAAAAGGAAATGTTGATTTAATGCTATACAAACTTAAAGTAGTGACCTAATGTCTTTATCAAAAATCTTAAAGTCCCTTAAAACACCCACAGACACAGTCCTTCCTTCCTTCCCCCTTTGCCCAGTCCAGAGTACTGTATCTCAGAAAAGGAAATAAAAGTCCATGGCTCAGGCAGTCCTCTGGTTATTCCCAGTTAGTACTCCATCTCGACTGGGAGACCTCCCTGGGGCCCCGGCACCCTCAGCTGAGTCGCCGGGATCTCTGCTAAAGCCAGGTGGTGGTTCCCCCTTCTAAAGCTGCGGGGGTCCCCACTCTGGCAAAGGCACGTGGTCCTCTCTCCCAGGGCCACGGGAGTCCCTACTCTGCCAAATCCGTGTGGTTTCTTCCTCAATAGCTGCCATGTCTGGGTTTAAATCCCTGCACCAATCTTCCTCTGCAGCCCCATTTCTGACTCCTCCTACACTCCGGCACACTTGCCCTCAATCTGCTGTCTTCTACAGCTTTTCTGGTCGCCATCGTGGGTCTGGGCAGGTGTGACCCCATGTCATGGAGCCAATCTTCTCCGAGCTCCCACGCAGGTGCTGTAACTCGGGGGACCTGCCCCCCAGTCACATCTTAGGGGGAGGTCCCTTTCCATCCCCCTGGCCTTGAGCATGGCCATAGCTATTTAGCATATCTAAGTGACCAGCCAGAGGCTATAGGTATGGTAAATGACCACTCCAGAGGTTAGCTACAAGGCTGTTGCTATTTGAAACAGCTCTTAAAGGCCCCCCCCGCCCCCCCCCATTTGTCCCTTCCCCCAATCCATACCCTGAGGAGTGGGAGTGAGGACATCCAAAAATCTCCTGGACACCTTGAGTTCTGGATCCCATTCCAAATGCCTATTTGGGGTCCCCCCTCTTGGCTATACCCTGTAACAGGACCAGAGTTTATTGTGGATAAATTGCCTTTAGGGAAATAGGGATTTATACTGTAATATCTTTAGGGATAATTAATATTTTCTTCAAAAAATAAGAGTGGTTCTCTTCTAGTCTACATAACCCAAACCCCAAGGAATAAGCAAGGCACTGTGGGACCTGGCATCCTGGTTGAGGGGGATAGAACGACTGAGCTCCTGGACCAGACCTGGAAATTGGGGCTTCTAAAAGGATTGGGTACAGTACAGACTGACACGCCAAAAAATAACTAATATTTAGCAAGTACTTACATACCAATTACCATGTGCTAGGTACTAATATATACACTTGACACATATTAACTCAAACCTTTCAACAGTACTATTTAGGAGAGACTATTATTATCATCTTACACATGTGGACACTGCCCAAGATCACACAGCTTGTAGTGGTTCTCTAATGGTGCATAACAACCCCCCAAACTTAGTGGCTGAAAACATCAATAACCACTTATTTATATGTTTCATAGTTTCTGGGGGTGGGGTCTGCTAGAAGAGCTTGACTTGGTGATTCTGAGTTAGGGTCTATTATAAGATGCCAGATGTCACCTGGAACCATAGTCATCTGCAAGTCTGGGAAACGAACAATCAGCTTTCAAGGTGGCTCACCCACATGGCCAGCAAGTTGGTGCTGGCTCCTAGTAGGAGGCTTTAGCTCCTCCCCACATGGGCCTCTCCCAGGGTGTGTGAGTGCCCCCGTGTCATCCCACTGGCCCCTTGCACAGGAAACAGTTCAAGGAGGCAAGGCGAAAGTTGCAACAGGCTGATCTAGCCTCAGGTTTCACACACTCTCCCTTTTGCCATATTCCATTGGTCATACAAATCAGCCCTCCTTCATTCTGAAAGGAGACTGCACAAGGGCATGAACCCCAGCAGGTGAGGATTATTAGGTGCCATCTTTGGTACTGCGCACTGCACAGCTAATAAATGATGGATTCCAACACAGACATGTGGCTCCACAGTCCACGCTCCTCACCACTGTGCTAGGCTGCTTCACAGTGCAGAGCATGCCCTCTCACTGAGACTGAGGAGAAGAGGAGGAGTCACGAGGGAGACAAGACAAGGAAATCAGGCAAACTATGAGTGAAAATTTTAAATTTTTATTTTTCTACCTTCAAACACTGGGAAAAAAGTCCTATTAAAGATCCAATTTTAGGTTTATAATTCCCCCTAATTTCCCTCCAGGAAACCACTTTTGTGGTAGCAACATAATCCCACTGGGAGAAATTAGATCTGGGGTTCAGAGTGCTGAACAATCCTGAAGCAAAGAAGCTCCCAGGTGGAGCCACTCAGTAGGTGAGGCTGTGAGCCAGGTGGCAGGGAACAGCAGAAGTAGAAGAAGCTGGCTCCTTTCCCAGAGAGCATAGGGAATACAAGGAGGAGGAGAGGGGAAATCTTGTTTATATTTCTGTAAGGATTATTCTATGGCAGACATAGGTCACAAATTCAGAGAGCTTGGGTTGTCAAGTGCTGTCTTCTACTGAAAAGGAATAAGAATTGAGGCACAATGAAAGAATTCCTCAGATTTGAAGGTGAATAGGCAAAAATGGCCCTCAAAGAGTCCAAGACAAAGAAAAGGTAATAATTCTGATAAGCAGCTTCAGCTAGTAACAATTAATTTCAATATTAAGAAATTACCATGTAAAGCTCCAAGTTAGTCGTATTCGCATTCAGTCTCCTCCCAGTTTGAGCACAGTCTTTGCTGGGATTTTTTTTTAATAGAAATCTGAACAAGACTTTTCTCCCAGTCGGACACTGACAATTTCCTTAATAAAAAGCAATTCATCAAAGGAAAAATACCAATCACAAATAAACATGTGAAAATGTTGCTCAAACTTGATATAATCAGAGAAATACAGAAATACAAATCAAAGCAAAATACTCTGATTTCCATTTCATTAGTAAAATTTTAAAATATTAATAATGTACAGTACTGGCAAAGATCTAGGGAATAGGTACAGTAATGCACTATTAGTAGGCATGTAAATTAGGGCAGCATTTGGGAAGAAAATTTGACAGTATTTCTCAAAATTCTACTTCAAAATGTTATCCTTGAGAAATGCTCTCACGTGTTAGGTAAATACAAAGAAGGCATTAGAAAACACTATATATTAGTGAAAGTTAGAAACTCAACTTGTCATCAGTAAAGTCTTGGTTAAAAATAGTTATGCTATATCCATAGTACAGAATATTTCCCAGTTGCTTCAAGGAACATGAAAGGTCTATATATACTGACATGAAAAAATTTTGAGGCCATACAATTAATTGAAAAGGCAAGTACAGAATAACAAATACTGTATAACCCTATTGTGCAAAATTAATAACAAAAACTATACATTATGTAGATATGTATCTATAAATAAATCAGTCCGCAGAAAAACGCCCAGAAGAATGTGTGTCTATTAAACCATGGTTACTGCTGTTGAGCACAATAAGACTGGTTGAGGATAGGGTGGAGAATATAAAGGTAAAGAGGGAGGAAGCTATGAAAAAGAAAACTACACATTTTTCATTAAGAACTTATTCATATATTGTGTAAAAAATAGAGAATGTTTAAAAAATATTAATGCATCCTATACCAAGTAGTGACTACACAAAATCACTCCATGTGCATACACGATACCACCCTGTTACAAACACATTCTCAGAAAATCAAGTCTTATTTGCCTAAAACTCTAAGCAATATTGAACCTGGTATCTAAAATAATGAGGAGAAATGAACTTGTTTATCTCTGTTCTGTGTTTAGTTTTCAGCATGACCTTCTTGTCATATCTGTCCTAGGATCCTTCTTACAATCATCGCTTTCTCGCCAGCTTATAAAGGGTCTAAAACATAAACCATCAGTTGAATTGGAAGTTGGATATAAAGAGATGGCTTCATGAAAGCCAGGTCCTGCATTTGAGGCACACTGACTTTTCTAGGTGAATGTTGTAAAAATAGGTCGATAATTCTTAGGTTTTCCAGCATGAGAAAGGGATATTACACTACCCAAATCTTAACAGATTACCTTCTTTCCAGATCTGTCTGTATAACTACAATATAAATAACCTACTATATATAAATGTACCAATAGTTTCACTGTTCCTTGCACATTATCCCCTGTAGCAAGATGTTTTAATTATCACAAATTCAAGCAACAAACATGTATGTCTTACACCTACATTTACTTATCAGGACTTCAGTCAAGGCCATCTTCCCCGGTGGACAGCAGACGGATTGAGAGATGGTACATCTCAGTCTCCTTAATATCTACTGTGAAACGACATCCAGTTCAATGATGAGCCAATATAGACAGTTCTTACAAATTGCTGCTTGTTGAATATTTGACTGACATTTAAATGCTATGTGTTAAATAAAGCATCTGAAGAAGGAATTTAGATGCTTGTGGATTATTGCAAGTTGTATAAGAAAACATGCCAAATGCCAAGATACAATTCCAAATATGACACTTTGGATCAGAATTTGGAAAAACCATGGAAGAGGGGCTAAGAGACATAGTGGAAACAACTGGGCACTACAGCTCTTCAAGGCCAGGGACTGTGTCTTCTATCTCAATATTTTCTACATCCAAAATAATGCCAGCGATGCAATTCAGTCCATATTGCTCAATACCAATTAAAATAGTAAGTGGGCCTGGGCTCAGACAATCCTGTACTTGAATCCGGGTGTGATAAACTTTACCCATGTAATCTTAACTATTCTGTTTCTTTGGATCCTCATTTGTAAAATTAAAATTAAAAATTTCATAATTATCAGGTGGCCATGAAAGTTAAATAGGTAAAATAATCAGTGGCTAGTTTTTGAGAAAAAGTATTTGCCTAATTTCTCTCAACTATTAAGATAGAAACTGAGTTTCATTTTGCTGGTGATCTAGAAAGAAACTAATGTTAGAATCAAAGAATTTTCATTCACCAATTTGAGCACTGTCCATCACAAGCCCTTATCCATCACCTTAAGTCAGGTGTATATGAAGTAGATAAAGAATAGTTACTAGTTTTGAAGTGTTTTTTCTCTATATCCCTCCCCCAACCCCTCGCCAGCAAACTACAAGCTTTATTTGTTCAGTGGGCCTCACCTCTGCCTTCCAAGAGAAGAAGTGAATCTGTGAATTCAGGACCTACAGCTTGGTGGTGGAAACTTAAGAAAGAAAGCAACACCCAGGAGCAAAGATGGGATTTTCAAAGGAAGGACTCAAGGTTTGTTCCTGCAAGACAAAGAAAACCATAGGTAAAAGCAAAGAGTAAGGGCTGGAGAACATTGGGTAAAGAGAGTGAACTTCTGGGCATTGAAGAAGCATTGGAGACCGTAGTTAAAGGAAAGAAGAGGAAAAGGGACTTTGTAAACTATTGCAGTGAGTCATGAAGCTAATATCTTTAAATGGTTTTCAACACATTTAAGTAAAAAAATGTGGTTATGTTTAGTCCCTTTGAGATTCTGATCTATTCATTTTTATGCAAAATAACATGCAAAAATTGGGTGTCCTGTTGCCTCCAGCTTTTTTCAAATTTTATAAAGAGTTCCTGGAAGATCACATTACAATTGCCCTTATGACAGAAATGAATAATGAAAGAGACTGCAAGTCACATACAAAGTTACATACGGTCAATTGTTTAAAGAACATTACATGGAATATATGTAGATGAAAAGAAACTAGGGCAAGGCAGTTCTGCATGGAGGGCAGCATCCGGTGTGGCCCATGGCAACAGGTCCAGGTCAGCAGGACTGGATTCTTCTTCCCTAAAGGACAAAGGATGCATACATATGTGCACAGCTAGAAACTCAAATGCTTACTTATGCTAAGCTGGTTAAACACCTGAGAAATCAAGCTAAAATAATCTTTATGTCACTATCAACAACTTGCTAGATGTAGGATATTCATTTAATGAAAACTTCATTGAAATATGTGAACTATGCCCTGGCTGGCATAGCTCAGTGGATTGAGCATGGGCCAAACCAAAGTGTCACAGGTTCGATTCCCAGTCAGGGCACATGCCTGGGTTGCAGGCCATGGCCTCCAGCAACCACACATTGATGTTTCTCTCTTTTTCCCTCCCTTCCCTCTCTAAAAATAAATAAATAAAATCTTAAAAAAAGAAATATGTGAAATATACAGAAAAGTATATGTATTCATTTTCCAGAGATCTTTTTAACAAATTGCCACAAATTTGATGGCCTACAACAGAAATGTATTCTCCCATAGCGCTGGAGGCCAGAAGTTCTAAATCAAGGTGTTGGCATGTTCCTGTAAGAGGCCCTTGGGGGGAATTTATTGGTGCCTCTCCGCTAGCTTCTGGTAGTAGCTCCAGGCACTACTTGGTTTATGGCCACATCACCCTAATCCCTCCCTCCATCTTTGCATGCCTCCTCCTCCTTTGTCTGTCTTCTTTGTGCACCCTTTATAGACACTTGTCATTTAACTTAGGGCCCACCCAGATAATCTAGAATGATCTCTTCATCTCAAGATATTTAATTAGATTTACAAAGACCCTTTCTCCAAATAAGTTAACATTCTCAGGTTCCACAGTTTGATGTACACAGATGTTTGGGGAGGCCAACATTCAATTCACTATGGTGTGCATACCATAAGTACACAATCCACAGTAAAATAAATATTCCCCAAATTAAGAAATTAGCAGCATCACAGAAGCCCCCTCATGTCCCTTACTATGATTACCACACCCCACAAAGATAACTGTTAAGTTTTGCCCGTTTCAGAACTTTATATGAAGGAAATCATCAGTGTGTACACTCTTTTACTCAACATTGTGATGGTGAGTTGTGAGATATTCATCATTGTGAGAGATTCACACAGTTGTAGGTCATTCATTGTAGTATCTCCTTGTATAACAGCACCACAAGTCATTTGTCCATCTACTGTAAACAGATCTTTTCTACTGTGTTGTAGTGTTGTTTCTACTTTTTGGCTATTAAGAATAATGATGCTGTCAATAGTCTGGTCTACATCTTTTGGCAATATATGTGTGCATCTCTGTGGTATATATACCCAGGAGTAAAATCACTGGGTCACAGGGTATGTGTATGGCTTATTTTAGTAGATATCACCAACCAGTTTTTTAGGGTGGTTGTACTAGGGCAGTATTGAATGTAAATTTTTGGAGTGATTAACTAATCTTTACTAAAGATCCCAAAGGGAGATTCTAGGAACTCCCTAGGAAAATCCTCTGAGGTTGAACTGATTTAAATGTTTCCAACGTTTTCATCATAATGAATTAATGGAACTCGCTTTTGTAGAAATGGTTTGTTAAGTAAATAATGCACACACACACACACATTCAGCCCAAGTGGGAGCGGCACCCCTTACAGAGATGGCACCATTGTTACAGAGCTGCAGCCATTATTACTCCAAGGCCTGTGCCAGAGCAGTGAGCTTGCTCACAAGACTTCCTGCAAATTCCACAGCCGTTTCTAGGCTCTTCTTCGTTCAACGGATGCATTTTCTCTAATGGACTGGATTAAACTAGAGAGGAAATAGCCTCTTGCATTTCAAAAGCAAGCTACTTTCACCAGTCATTTCATGAGTGTTAATCAACTTTGCTGAAGATAAGTGGGGCCAAGAAAAGAGGATATTATGCAGAATATGGCTTTTTATTACCAAGGTCCCACTTCCATCCTAATGGATCCCAAGGTTCAAATACTTCTTCCTCTATTATGCAAGGCAATTTAGTGCTCCCCAGCAGAATAGGACCTTCTGCAAACCTGGATCCAGACGCCATAGAAGACAATTGGGTTATGAATATGAAAACTAGGTGAAAGGGCACTGGCCACAGAGAAGAAGAGTATGTGCAACATATATCAGTACAGTGTTCCTTGGCCCCATGAAATTTCTCATGGGGTTTGTATATCTGCCAGTGGCATTGGCTGTGCTAGGGAGGGCAGTAAGAGATTTGAGAACCTTTTGTAAATGGTGCTGGTATTGCCACTCAGAAAGCTTTTATACATTCTCTGCAATGAACATTTGCAATTAAAGGGATGTTTAGAAACTGTGGTCTCTCCTGGCTATTAAACCTGATTCAACGATAGCAGGGCCATTTCATAGCATCATTTCAAATAAATAAATATATAAATAAAGCAGAGTCAGTGCCCAGAAATCCCTCAGCAGCATCTCTGTCTCTGGCTTGCATGGTCTGGAAAGCCTATTATCTTGCAAGGGTATTATTGTGTCAATATAAGTCAGATTTAAAATTCACTCAATTTGCCCCAATTGAGGAGTAGTTCAAAAGAAAGGGTACATGATGGAGGAAATCCATTCTCCAGGACCAATTCTCTTACTTTGGTGTCTCATTTTGAACCTCTAAATAAATTTCTAGAGTAGTATATAAAAGAATTGAATACAATATTTTAAAAGTACAACATCCAAGGAGGGGTGGGATTGAGGGTGGGAGGTGGGCATGGGTAGGGCAGGGGGAAGTAGTCAGTAGTTATGGGAAAATGGAGACAACTGTATTCAGGCATCAATAAAAAAAGTAAAAAAAAAGTACAACAATCTTTTAGAACATGCTGGATATCGGCCCCTCCCCAGCAAATTTTTCTTCTCCGCTTACACCAGCAATAACCCAAACTTCCTATCCACGTGGTTTGAATGAATTTAACCTTGTTTTGTGAAAATAAATGTTTAATAATAAGGTCACCAAGGTGAGAAGAAAGCCCAGATTCCTGATGTTTATCTATTTCCATAATCTAAATACACTCACAAAGGCCAATTTAAAGCCATCAAAGTGATATCACTGAAGGCAGACTTTGATGCATTCAGCCAGCTGTGAAGGGGGGACCAAAAGAACATGCCCAGGGATCAGAAGCTGGGGACCAGAGCTTTGATGCTACCTCCCAAGGCTGAGCCCCAGGACAGAGTACTCCACAAAGAGCCCAAAGAAGTTCGGAGTAGTCACAGAGAATGGACTTGCATCTTGCTTCTAAGGTGAGGCTTAAGATGGTGGTTACCCTCACACTATCTTAAAAAGCCCTTATTGTAACATCATGCTGCCCTTAATAGAGTAGAAAACTCTATTGGGAGTTTTCTAGGTGAGAACTCTGTTAGGCATGGTTTGTAGATGTTTCCAACAACACAAAAATATAGGAGGAATAGAGAAGATATCAAATATAATACAGCTACCAGGATAGACAAAGAGATATCAAACATCAGAAAGGAATAAACAGAGAACTATGACAGCTGCTTGACCTGAGTTGTTCAATTGCCTAGTTGGGGTGCAAGTTTTTTCATCTGTCCCCAAGAAGGACAGCAGATGGCCTCAGTAGCTGTTGGATTTAAGAATGAGAAAATAATTATAGTTAGGACAAGGAGTCTTCTTATGTAACTGAAGAAGAGTGGTAGTGATAGATAGTTCAGCTGTAGATACAACAGAGATAAATGCCAATTACTTAACAGCAAAGGAATATTTTTATATCATTGGGAAACACTGGGATTGGGTGCTAGTGACTGAACCACGTCTCTTCTGCAGCGCAGTATAACCATCTGGGAACTAAAGAGAAGGTGAATGGAAGGCGTAGGTAAGAGTCTCTTGAGGTGACTAATATTTACCCAGAGGAGCTAACAAAAATCTGAAAGTGGCATGCTCTACCTTGGTTTACCTTTTTTCATTTTTTTTGTTTCATCTTGTTTTGTTTTCTTTTTATTAGTGGACATGAGGCCAAAGCTAATTTAAGTACAACTAAAGAGAAAATTTTCTATTATATTTTTACATAACTAAGCCAAACAAAGTTTGTCTATTTAATAGCAATAAAGGTAGAAAATAAGCAGATTTGTATACTTCTAGAGAAAAAAAATAGTAATCTCATTTATTATCATTTTAACATAAAATAACTTTAATTTAAAATACTTGCCCACATCCATATTTATGTATTTAAATGTGCCATGTGAAAAATCTTTAAAAAGTATTATTTCATATGTTCCCCAAATTAGAAATATTTAAAGAATCTATTAAATCTTGTGATAGTACCATCTAAAGAGCTGTAACTTTCAACTAACTCCACCATGGTAATGACCAACATACTCATTCTAGGTGAATCAGAGTATATAATTTGTTTGAAATTAAATTATTATAAAAGCACATATGTGGCCATTATGTTACATATGTGTCACTATGTTATGTAGTTATGAGGTTATGCATGTATAATCTCATTGTTCAATGAGTATTGCATCAATATGTTTCATGTGGCATGGAATCAAATGGTTCCAGCATTTTAAACTTGGAAGGAATGACTTTATAGATGATCCAGCCCAATGCCATCATTATACAAATGAGGAAAATGAAGCCAAGAGAAGTTAAATAATTCACTCAGTCATATTGTCCATTAATGCTGTAGCTAAGATGAGACCTCTGGCATATGACTACTCTGATAAATTTAATTAATTCAACAATAATATGCTTTATAAATTAGTTTATCAGTTAAGACAACTTTAGAAGCAAAAAACTGAAAACAGAATTGAAAATGGTTTAAACAACAGGGAAATGTATTACCTCGTATAACATGGAACATGAAGGTATAGTGATTCCAGGGTTAGTTAATTCTGTGGTTCAATCCTGTCATCAAAGACCTGGATTTCTTTCCCTTTCTCTGTTCCTCCATCCTTACTGCATCAGATTGTCCTCCTGCTAACTCCCCTTTTAGTCATGAGGCAGCTGTAGCAGTGCCAGGCAACATACAGACAACTCAAGGTACAGAAATTAAACAGTAGGTAACACTTCCTAAGTGTCACTTCATATGAACAAAGACCATTTCCCAGAAATGCTGCCAGAAAACTTGACACACATTTCTCTTTGACCAGAACTGCATCCTATGCTCACGGAATAGGACCACCGCACCGTCAGGGGCTTAGGTTAATCAGGACACTGTAGGGAAAGATGTGTCCAGCTTCCCCTGAAGCATGTGGCCATTATTGGGAAGATAGCTACCTGGAGGAATTAAGAGTTAAGGATAAAAAGGAAAGAAGGAGGAGTAATTGGAAGGCAACCAGCAGTGTCTGTTAAAACTGGCACAAGTCTCTGGGTATAAATCAAAGTTCGCTCTAAATAGTATGGAGACAATCAGTATTTTCATGGTCTCATTAAAAATTCCATGATCAAGCAAAAACTGTCTTATAAAAATTAAAATTTAGTCTCTATCCTTAATGTCAGACTATCACATACAGGATTTACTTAAATAGTACAACTAAGAAGGCATAATTTCTTCAATTAGGTAATATTTACATTTAAATAATCCTTTGTTTATTTTTTCTTAATCATAGTATTCTTGGAAATTATCAACCTTATTAAATAGATACTATTAATACTACAGATGTGGAAACTGAGTCTCCAAGAAATTGTCATTTGTGATTTTCAAAGTTTGCTCTCTGGGTCAGCAGTATCAGCATTACCTAGAAACTTACTAAAAATTCAAATTATTTGTTTCTATCTCAGGCTGACTTAGAATCTTTGGGAATGGGGCCCAGAAATGTGTATTTTTAGCAAGCCTACCAGGTGATTCTGATGCACTAGAAAATGTTAGAACCACGGCCATAGACCAGGGGTTTCAAATTCATTTTCACCAGGGGCCACATCAGCCTCATGGTTGCCTTCAAAGAGCAGAATGTAGTTTTAGGACTGTATAAATGTAACTACTCCTTAACTAGGATCAAGGAGCTGGGTGCTGCCACTGGACAGAAACAAGGTGCTGGGCCAGATAAAACAAGGCAGAGGGCCAAATTGGGACTGCGGGCCTTGGGTTTGTCCTCTGTGTTCTAGACAAAGTGCATCAAGCCGGGATTTGAGTACAGGCTGTCTTAGTTTCAGAGCCTGTTCATTTAACCAGTGTGCGGAACCAGCTACAGTAGGATTTAGCCTACTTACTGGTTAGTATGTTTAGTTAGTATATTTAAGCAGTTTACTGGCTCCTAGTAAAAATAGAGTTGCTAAATAAAACAAATGTAGAAAAATATATTATACTTCTCTTTGTTTAAAAAATATTAAATTGGATACAAAATCAGGCTAAGCTAGAGCAAAAGAGTACAGTTTTCTGTATCCACATTTCACTATTGAGTCTGCTGGCATCATAAACATGATTCGTATTAATTATTAAAAGCATGGTGAAAGCTGGTAACCACTGTGGCCACACTGTGATCTGTGCTCTGGCCTCACTAGGACGTGGAAGTGAGTGGTGCAGACTCGCTGCAGAGGATCAAGTTCTTAAGGGAACTAGACCCTGGGTTTCAATTTACAAAGGGCTTCTTTTGATAATTTTTACACTGAAATGATCCGATGCAGACTTAGATGAAAGAGATGAATCATGAGATGGCTGTGGGTTACTTGAATAGATATTTTTATAATGATTACAGGCACACACAACACCACATTCTTGAAATTATATTGCCTTGTGTTACAAAGAGCTTATTCTTCCCATATTGGCATCTTGATAGAATGTGGGTGGGCTGAATAGCTCCCAGGGCATTAGCAAAGCAACGACATAAAATCATTGTTTTATTTTTTGTAGCTCCTCTGGATAGCTTGCGGGAAATTATGTGACTACTCTACAAATGATGGGTAACTATGAGTTCCAGAGAAATGAGTCAGGGGATTGCATGACATCATAAACTAAGAAAGGACAGGGTTTGGGTCCTATTTCATGCAATCAGGACTTCGCAGTCTATTTTCTTTATGTTTTGCAGATGTCTCCTCTGTGAGCAACATAATTATTTTTACCAAAGTTGCATGCATCTTGCTTTCTTACTTTTCATTTTTTTCTATTTTCACACAAAACAGTGAGAAGCAAACACTCTTTTTTAATAGTTAATATTACATGGGCATAATAACAAAACAGCTAATTGAGAACTTAGGTGTATACACAAGTAAACCATCTAGGATTTTATTTCATTGCCTGTCATCTACTTATCTGAAAACCAAACTGCTTAGAGTGGTTAGCCACAACCTGGGTGTAACAGTTCCACATTCCATGTCAAGTGGCCCTGTATACTACCTAACCTCTCAGCCTCAGTCTCCCGATCTGTAAAATGGGGATAATGGTGCAACCTGGTGGAACATTTAAGATTTGATCGAATACTGTATGTAATTCACTTATCCAGTAACTGACTCTTAGATCATAACTGTGTATTATTATTGTTGTTATTTCCTCATCCTTTCTCATTTACATTGGTAAAAATAATTTGAAAATATACAAATGATATGCATTTTTAAAAATATTTGTACAAATATTTTCTGAGAAGTTCTATAGCTTTTATAATATTTTGAGATGCCTTTGACTTTTAACAAAAGTATTAAATAGTAGAGCAAATGTTATATGTTAATGACTATATCCCCAAGAACCAATAACTGTTGTTAAATGTGTTGAATAACCGAACTAGCTTACCTAAAACCACTTGCTTGTGAAGAAATGTACCAGGGTACTTTTTTATGTGTTACTTAAATAACTGGAGGATCACATATTTTCTTTATAGGTATAGATATATACTTTTTGTCAAATGTTTTCTAAATAAGGTATGTTAATTGCTTTTTAAAATTGTGGTATTTAACAGCACTGTCTGTTTTATGAAGACTTGAAATGGAAAACGCTGCCCAAGACAACACTGAAATGACAAGCACACTGTTACGCAGTACGCTGGCTGGCTCTGGGTGTGCCCCTGGGCCTAGATCTAGACAGCTGCTGGTTTAGAACCAGGCGGACACTGTAGAGTCTACTTTACAACATTCATTACCTCTTCACCCTGCTTGGCAAATTCCTTTCACCCAGAACAAATGCATGAGGTTGGGAGGGTCTGAGTTTCTCTGTGGCCACAGCTGAAATGATTAACTCCAAGAGCTGAAACTTTTACAGTCACTCAAGAATCTTACCTTCAGGCAGCTAAGGGCTGGACATGTGAGAAACAAAAGCAGGTTGTTTCCTTTTCTCAGGATAACTGGAGAGAAATTATATGAATATTTTAAGATAGCAACCTCAAGCAATGTGCAGAGGATTTCTTTTCAAGTGAAATGATTTGTAAAGTCATTGTCGCTGCCGGATAGTGACGAACACTAATCACCTCTGCTGAGAATGGAGAACACCAGGAGCTTACCTGTGCTAGTTAAGTTCTTCAGTATTTTTTCTAGATGTTCACTGGAATTCACTACAATGAATTAAGAAAATTCAACAAGGCTGGTATGGTGGTTAATTTTATGTGTCAACTTAACTAAGCCACAAGGTGCTCAGATATCTGGTTATACAGTATTCTGGGTGTGGCTGGGAGGACATTTCCAGATAAGATTAACATTTGAATCCCTAAGGAAACCACTGTCACCAAAGCAAGTGGGCATTACCTAGTCCATTGAGAACCTGAATAAAACCAAAAGGTGGGGGAAAAAGAAAATTCTCTCTCTGCTTGACTGTTTGAGCTGCTACTTTTCTTGACCTCCCATCTGGGGATTACACCACAGGCTCTCCTGGTCCAAAGGACTTCAGACTTGGGCTGAATCTACACTCCTGCTTTCCTGGGGCTCCAGCTCATAGACGGCAGATTGTGGAGCTTCTCAGCCTTCATAATTGTGTAGACAGTATTATATAACAATTGTATAGGTTATGTTTCTCTGGGGAATGCTGACTAATACAATGGGATATTTGTTATGTACAATATTCTAATTTTTAATTTTGTAGTTAGCTGGTAAATATATCCCTTTTAATTATAGACAAGTTTATTGTGTTTTTCTTCATACAAAATAGGACAAATTAAGGAGATAGAAGATAAAGTTGCCTAAATTAAGACAAAAAGTTGAAAGTAAAAATGACTCATAATCTCACTGTCCAGAGATGATTATTATTAATATAATGCTTTTAAACTCATTTTAATGCACATATATCTTACATGTAAATAAAACTTTGCCTAAATGTAGCTTTAGGGGTAATTACATAGACCTCTTTCATAAACTTTTTATTGAAGTATTAACATACATACAAAAAGGTGCACAATTCAAAGTAAATATATCCATTGTTAACATAAAAATAAAAGACCAAAGTGAGAGGCAACATTCATTTACTTGAGATTGAAAAAGAATAGCTTTTCAGGAAGCACTGATTCAGGCAGAAGCCTAAATAATGTACAGATTAGGAAACAAAGGCAAGGGGGTTTGGAGAAAGAAGGGAACAATTACATCACTAGAAAGAAGGCATTTCTATTAGTGCAGATAAGCTAACATAGATAGTGATGCTAATTCTAAAAACCATTTCTAGTTTTCAGTCTAGCAGCCATCAGGATGGTAGTCATAATACCTGCTTTCTTATTAGCCTTGCAGACAGTTCTTTGGAACATGATGTTGTCGTAGGCCCAGTTCAAAGGTTATTTGTCCTATTTTAACATTTTTCAGGTTTGAGGCATAAGACAAGCAAGACATTTCCCAGTCTGGGATTGCAGCTATGACTTCATTTTAAAGAGGGTCTACTTATATTATTTTTTACACCATGTAGCCAGCACCCATTTCAAGACATAGAACATTGCCATGATCCAAGAAGACTTCTCATGCCCATTCCCAGTTACTGTCCCTCCAAGAGTAATCTCCAACCTAGTTCATAACACCATGAGTTACTTCAGTGTGTTTCTGTATCCTGTATAATTGGAATCATACTGTATATACTCTTATGTACCTGACTTTTTGCTGAATATTTTTATTGAAGTATAACTGACTTATAATATTAGTTTAAGGTATACAGCATAGTGAGTGAAAGTGATCATCTTGATAAGTCTAGTTAAATTCTATGTCCATGCAAAGTTATTACATTATTAATGACTGTATCCTCTATGCTGCTTGTTACTTCCCTCTGATTTATTATTTTATAACTGGAAGATGGTACATCTCAATCTCTTTCATCTATTTCTTCCCTATACCCACATCCCATTCCTCTGGCAACCACTAGTTTGTTCTCTGTTTTTCTCAATATGTTTCTGTTTTGTTTTATTTGTTTGTTTTCTCCTCTGGAGTCCACACATAAGGGAAATTATATGGCATTGGTCCTTGTCTGACTGATTTCATTTAACCTAATACTCTCCAGGTCTACCCATGTTGTCACAAATGTCAGGATTTCATTTTTTTATGGCCAAGTAATGTTCCTCCATGAGTGTGTACGTGTGCGAGCGCACGTGTGTGTATATCCAAGATATATTTCACATCTTCTTTATCCACTCATCTATTGATGGACCCTTAGGTTGCATCTATATATTAGCTATTGTAAATAAGGGTGTGAGTATCTTTGAATTAGTGTTTTTGTTTTCTTTGGATAAATACCCAGAAGATAGATTATTGGGTTTAATGGTAGTTCTATTTTTAATTGCTAGAGAAAATTCATACTGTTTTCCACAATGAAAAACACTAGTTTACATTCCCACCAACTATGTATAAAGGTTCTTTTTTCTCCATACCCTTGCCATCACTTGTTTTATGTTGTTTTTTTTTTTTTTATAATAGTGATTCTAACAGGTGTGAGGTGGTATCTCATCATGGTTTTGATCTACATTTTCCCGATGATTAGTGATACTGAAGATCGTTTTATATGCTTGTTGACTATCTGTATGTCCTCTAGAGAAATGTCTTTTCAGGTCCTCTGCAGATTTTTTAATCAGATTGTTTTGTTTTTGTCATTTAGTTTTATAAGTTCTTTATATATTTTAAATATTAGCCCCTAATCAGACAAATCATTTGAAATCATCTCCCATTTGGTAGGTTACCTCTTTGTTTTGTTGGTAGGTTTCCTTTCTGTACAAAGCTTTTGTTTGTTTGTTTGTCTTTTGTTTTAGTTTGATATAGTCCCATGTATTGTACTTTTTTCTTGTTTGTTTGTTTTTGGTTCTGTTGCCTTTGCTGAGGAGGCATATCCCCCCAACCCAAAAAAAACAACAACTTCTAAGACCAGTTTCAAAAAGCTTACTGCCAATGTTTTCTTGTAGGATTTTTATGATTTCAGGTTTACATTCAAATATTTAATCCATTTTAAATTTTTTGTGTATGCTATATGATAATGGTCTAGTTTTATTCTTTTGCATATAGCTGTCCACTTTTCCCAGCAACATTTATTGAAGAGATTGTCTTTTCCCATTGTATATTCTTTATTCTTGCTGCCTTTGTTGTAAATTAGCTGATTGTATATGTATAGGTTGATTTTTGAAGTCTCTATTCTGTTCCATCAATCAATGAGTCTGTTTTTGTGCCAGTACCATACTGTTTTGATTATAATGGCTTTCTAGTAAACTTTGAAATCAGGGAGCATATTACCTCTGTTTTGTTCTTCTTTCTCAATATTTCTTTGGCTATATGGGGTCTTTTGTGGTTCCATACAAATTTTAGAGTTATTTGTTCTAGTTCTATAAAATAAGCTATTGGTATTTTGAAAGGAATAACATTGAATCCGTATATTGCTTTGGACAGTATACACATTTTGACAATATTAATTCTTTCGATAAATGAACACAAAATATCATTTCATTTATTTGTGTTGTCTTCAATTTCTTTCATCAGTATCTTATAACATTCAGTGCATGGGTCTTTTACTTCCTTGGTTAAATTTATTCCTAGGTAAATTATTCATTTTGATGCAATTATAAATGAAATTTTTAAAATTCTCATTCTGATATTTTATTGTTAGTGTATAGAAATTCAATAGATTTCTGTATATTAAGTTTGTAATCTGCAGCTTTACTGAATTTATTTATTAGGTCTAGTAATTTTTTGGTGGAGTCTTTAAGGTTTTCTGTGTGTAATATTATATCCTTTGGAAATAATGACAGTTTTCAGTTCTTCCTTTCAAATTGAGAAGACTTTTTTCTTCCTCACAACTATGGCTAGAACTTCCAAAACTATGATGAATAAAAGTGGTAAAGGTGGGCATCTTTGTCTTCTTCTGGATCTTAGTTTCGTATACTCTTGAGTATAATATTAGCTGTGCATTCATCGTATATGGCCGTTATTATATTGAGGAATGTTCCTTCTATACTCACTTTGTTGACAGTTTTTATTATGAATGAATGTTAAACTTTCAAATGCTTTTTCTACATCTGTTAAGATGATCATATGATTTCTATCCCTTGTTTGGTTTATGTTTCATGTTGCTTAATTTGCAAATGATGCAGCAATCTTGCATCCCTGAAATAAATCCCACTTGATCATGGTATATGATCATTTTAATGTATTGTTGAATTCTACAATATTTTGTTGAGGACTTTTGCATTTATCTTCATCAGGGATATTGGTCTATAATCTTTGCTTTTTTTGTAATATCGAAGTCTAATTTTGATATCAGAGTCCAGCTGGCCTCATAAAATGAGTTTAGAAATATTTTTTCTTCAATTTTTCTGGAATAATTTGAGAATAATAAGTACTAACTCTTTTTCAAATGTTTGGTAGAAGTATTCTGTAAAGCTGTCTGGGCCTGGAATTTTGTTTGTTGGGGACTATTTTTATTACTGATTCAGTTTCATTACAATTTGGCAAGATTGTATGTTTCTAGGAATTTATGGATTCCTTCTCAATTGTCCAATTTGTTGACATATAATTGTTTACGTTTTCCTCTCTTAATCCTTTGTATTCCTGTGGTATTAGTTGTCAGTCTCTCTTTTTCATTTCTCACATTATTCATTTGAGCCCTCTTTTTTTCTTGATGAGTCTGGCTAAGGGTTTTATCTTTTCAGAGATTCATCTCTTAGTTCCATTAATCTTTTCTAATTTTTTAAATTTATAGTTCATCTACATCTGCTTGGATCTTTATAATTTCCTTCCTTCAATTAACTTTGGGCTGCATGTGTTCTTCATTTCTATTTCTTTAAATGTAAAGTTAGATTACGTATTTGAATTTTTTCTTGTTTCTACCAGTCGGCCTATTAACTTCCCCCACAGATCATAGATCTGCCTTCATGGTGTCCCAAAGATTTTTTGGAATGCTGTGTTTTCATTTTCATTTGTTTCAAGGTATTTTTTATTTTGTCTTTGATTTCTTTATTGACTTATTGATTATTTAATAGCATTATGTTTAGACTCCTGTGTCTGTGTTTTTTCTAGCTTTCTTCTTACAATTGATTTCTAATAAAAGCTGCTATTGTCAGAAAAGATACTTAATATAATTTCAGTCTTCCTAAATTTATTGAGACTTTTTATGTGGCCTAAAATGTGACTTATCATAAAGAATACTTTATATGCCCTTGAAAAGAATATTTATTCTGCTGCTTTTGAATGGAATGTTCTGTAAGTATCAAGTTTATTTGGTAGATGGGCAAAAGTAGGTTTACAGTTGTTAGTATGCAAAACACATAATTTATTCTTGCATTATTTATTATTATTGTATTATTTTACATACAATATTCTTATAACAACTGATAGTAATTTATATCTGGAGACATTTCAAAGATTTATATTTTTATTCACCCCATTTTATATTTTTGATGACATATTTTACATCCTATTACTCTATGTATTCCTTAACTAGTTATTGTAGTCTTAATTAATTTTACTCCTTTCATCTTTCACATTATAAGTGATTGAGCTTTATTATTTACCTTTTCCATAGTGGTTTTTACTTTTGTATATTCTGTTATTACTAATTAATGATTTTTTTCTCTTTAGCTTAGAGAAGTCCCATTACCATTTCTTGAAAGGCTGGTCAGTGATGATGATCACTTTTAGCTTTTGCTTGTCAGGGAGACTCTTAGTCTTTTCTTCATTTCTGAATGATAACCTTGACAGGTATAGAATTCTTAGGTATTCTGTAGCACTTTTTGTTTTTTTTCTTTCAGCACTTTGAACAGGCTACGACACTCTCTTCTGGCCTGTAAAGTTTCTGCTACAGAACCTGCTGACAGCCACATGGGGTTTTCTTTGTATGGAATAAGCTGTATTTCCCTTGCTATTTTTAAGAGTCTCTCTTTATCCTTGACTTTACTCTTTTATTATAATGTGTCCTGGCTTGGTGTATTTCTCTTTTTGTTTCATCTTATTTGAAACTCTCTCAGCCTTCTGGACCTGGATGTCTGTGTTCTTCCTAGCATGAGGGAAGTTCCCAGCCATTCTTTCTTCAAAAAGTGCTTTTGGCCCTTTCTTTCTCTCTCTCCTGGGATCCCCATAATGCAAATATTAGTCCACTTGATGTTGTCCCAGAGGAGCCTTAAGATATCCTCACTTTTTAAAAAAAAAAAGATTTTATTTATTTTTAGAGAGGGAAGGGAGGGAGAGAGAGAGAGAGAGAGAGACATCAATGTGCGGTTGCTGGGGGTTATGGCCTGCAACCCAGGAATGTACCCTGATGTACCCTGGCTGGGAATCAAACCTGGGACACTTTGGTTCCCAGTCCACGCTCAATCCACTGAGCTATGCCAGCCAGGGCTTATCCTCACTTTTTAAAATTATTTTTCATTTTACTCTTCAGTATGATGGTTTTAATTGCTTTGTCTTTCAGCTCACTGACTCATGCTTCTATTTTACCTATTCTGCTGTTGAACTCCTGTATTGTAATATTCAGTGCAGTTTTAACTTCTGTTTAGGACTTTCTTATACTTTCTCCCTTTGTTAATGTTTTCACTGTGTCCATCTATTCTTCTCTCAAAATCAGTAAGCAGCAGTGTGACCATTATTTTGAATTCATTATCAAATAGATTACTTATCTCCATATCCTTAAGGTCTTTTTGTGGGGTTTCATCTGTTCTCTCATTTGAAACATTTAATACTTTTTCCTCATACATGGGGGATATGTTCCAATCCCACCAATAGATGCCTAAAACCACAGGTAGTACCAAGCCCTATATATACTAAGTTTTTTCTACACATACATAAACTTTACAACTTCTCTTTACAACTTCTCTTTGGCATATGGTCTTGGGGCCATTATCAAGTAATATTCAGGTTACTCAAACATGAGATACTGCAGCAGTCAATCTTGCTAGTAAGACAGCTACTAAGTGACCCACAGGTATGTCGCATATACAGCATAGGTACCGTGGACAAAAGGATGTCTCACGTCCCAGGAGGGATAAGTAGAACAGTGCATGTTGTCATCATGCTACTCTGAAGGGCAAGTTATTTAAAACTTATGAATCATTCATTTCTGGAATTTTCCACTTAATATTTTTGGACCATGGTTATCTACAGGTAACTGAGACTGCAGAAAGCTAAACTGTGAATGTGAAAGACTACTATGTTGCTCTGTGTTCTCATTTTCCTTGTCTCTCTGTTTTTGTTTCTGTGTATTCAGTGGGACAACTTACTTTCTCTATCTTGCAAAAGTGACCTTGTGCGGATCATGATTTTTCTCATTCACTCTTGCCCTAACTCTTGGTTGACTCTCAAACCTTTATGATTGTCTTCTCTGCCTGAGCTATTTTGGTAACTGTTGAGACATGTCAGTGTTCCAAGGAGAGGAATCTCGTTTAGCACTCAGTTTTAAGGTGTTTGGAAGCCAAAACCTCAAGAAGCAGGTGTTATAGTATGCAAATTTATACAGTCCTATACGGCTACAATTCTTACCCCTGCTAGTACCCAGATCAGGACATCTAGATGTTTCCACTGGGTGACATTTGCCAAAATCTGGACTCCAGACAATTGTTTGAGCTCCTTTCTAGGAAGTCTTATCAAGCTGTAGTGAATCCAAGGGGCAAAAAATGATGGTGTTTCCCTGCTTTCAGCCCCTGGGAGTACCTCCTTTATCTCAAGGTATGCCCATGAGGCTGGAGGTCCCAGATAAGGAAATAGCCCTTTTTCATTGGAAGACTAGGGCTATGTTTCAGTCTGCTGTTTTTGCAGTTTCCTGGTGATGATCCCACCAAGAATCATCTTTTAGATTGTTATAGTCCTGTGGAGCTCAGTTAACCCAGCTCTCTTGGTCACCGAGGTCAAACAATCAAGGGATGTCCTCGCATAGGTCATGTGTGACCAAGGGCTTCATCAGTGCAACTAGAGAATGCCTTGTCTGTGTGCACACTGGCTTTAGGCTGGGGGTGAGGGAATGCTCCTCCCATTCACCCATTTCAGCCAGTGGGTAGGAGGGTGGGGAGATGGGATGAGGGTCCTTGTAACCACTCACACTTGCAGATTTTAACTAGGCAGTGGAAGAATGCTGTGACCCCATGGGAAGGCGGGGTTTGGGGTAGAATGTTGGAATGTTGCCACCACCCACACTCTTTGGTTTCAGAAGGGCAGTGAAACAATGCCCAGACCTCTCATTCCTGTCCATGTTAGGAGGGAGGCAGGAGTCTGCCACCCAGCTCACCCACTTGAACTGGCAGAGTTAGATAGGGAGTTTTTGCTCAATATTTTGTTTGTAAAATTTTCCTTGTTTTATTCGTGATGTTCATTTATTTATTTTTATTACTATGTAGAATCCACTATTTTATCTATTTTTATTTACTTCTTAATTGCTATATAAGACAATATATTATATTGCTATATAGGATTTATTTTTATTGCCATATAGGATTCCATCACCATATCTAGTATTTTTTATTTTTTTAACTTAATGACAGTATTCCTATAGCAGTAAACATTCAACAAATTTATTTTAGAGCACTTGTTATGTTTCATTTCCTCTATTAGTTATTCATTTAAAACATGTTAAATACTGAAATATTTTTATCATCATATGAATGAGCCATGCATTTTGTTTTTAATGACTCTTAACTGTTGTGGAAAAAAAGTCTGGATCTGTATTTAGAGTCATAGGAACGAATGTGTATTTCAGTGAAAATTATTCATTTTCTAGACTCTAATGTTTACCACTCAGGGTTATCTGATTCCAGATTCCACTGAAGCAATTTTATAATTGTTACAATGGATTGTAAATGTGCCGCAGCAAATAAAAATAATTCTTATTTATTGACATGCAAATTCTGTCCTATAGATAACAACGACTTCCCTCTCTACACCTCCAAAAAAGTTTTGCTTTCCTTTTGTGCATATATTTCAATATCCCTGAACTACAGATGTTTCTGTTATTAAGTTTCTTTTTTAAGCCAATATAACATCTGCCCAGTTTCTTATTAATAAGTAGAATTAAACGTTTAATGCATGTTCATTTTTATGTCTGTATCACAGTCATGATTTCATATTTTTCTGAAAATTATTTGCACAGAATTTTATGGTTTTCTTCAGTATCAAATAAACTAAGCAATGCTATCCGAATGCCCAAATTTCTTTCTTTAATTCTAAAAATAATGTAACTGCTCAAAGGTGAGACACAGGCGATCTGTTTAACCTTGGTGTCATAAATGTTTTTCCTATTTCATGGTGTATCACAGTTGGAATATCGACTGGAATATCTCCCACCGATTACCTGCAGAATCCAAACAAGTCACACACCGAATTGTTCACTTCAGACATCTCACACACTCTTTCTTATTTGATGCACACTCCACTTCACATCATTGTATATTGATTACTGACCGCATCAGGAATTCAATCTTAGATTCCATCAGCCAGTCCCCATTGCTATGAATAAGATTTCCTTGTTCTCCAT
This sequence comes from Phyllostomus discolor, assembly GCF_004126475.2. NCBI lineage: Eukaryota > Metazoa > Chordata > Mammalia > Chiroptera > Phyllostomidae > Phyllostomus > Phyllostomus discolor. The sequence goes on along the minus strand of NC_040905.2, from coordinate 85,756,732 downwards.
GGTTTCCCTCTGATGAGACTCCGTCCAGTCATTGTAAGCTAAGGATATCCTCCTCCTTTTTGTCTGCCCAGCACAGAGCTGGGCACACAGGAACCATCCAACACTTATTTACAATTGGTTAGCTGAACAAATGTCAATATATACTACCGATCTGTTTTCCTGAACCTGAAATTATTAGATATAGTTGTGTAATAACTTTGAGAACATAGTAATTGAGCTCTTGAGTTCTTAAAATAAACTTGCCAGTGTTCAGTGAATATGCAAACACATGCAAAAATAAAATATTTTTTGCTTTTATTTTAGAAAAATAAAATATTATTAACAGTGAAAGAAAAGCCTAATGACAATCACTTTAATTCAATATTTAAAAATTTTAAAACAAAATATTTATATACTGAAACTCTAATAGAAATATGGACATAGGATTTTTTTTTTCTTCTCCTAAATTGATTGCTTCCTCCTGTGTTTGGGAGCTTTGGGTCTTTTGAGATAAAACTAGCAAGAACTTTAAAAATTGGTATGTAAATATTAATACATATTCATGTAAAGGGCCAGATAGTAAATATATTTTTGGCTTTGCAGGCCATACATACAGTCTCTGTAACAGCTACTCAACTCTACTGCTGTAGCATGAGAACAGCCATGGACAGTGTCAGTGAATGAGTGTAGCTGTGCCCCAACAAAACTTATTTGCAGTCAGTGGGCCAGACTTAGCCTACGGCCCGTGATTTGCTTACCCCAGGGCAACACCATATTGGAAACCAAGAAACTTAGTTTGGTAGGTAGGTAGGTAGGTAGGTAGACACATGATTACGTGAATATATGAAATGTGTATGCTGCACCGTGTAATAAACTGAGATAAACTTAGATGTCAGTAGGTGCATATGGTTACCCCACTGCTCACAATCCTGCTAACTAGATTATAGTGAAAATAAGTCTCTGACTGAATTCTGCTACATTTAGACTTATTAGCAAGTAGGCACAAAGAAGTTATGCAACCTTAATAAAGTCCAATCTCTGTGTCCTGTTAGGTACCTGAAATAAAACTTTATGAAATTTTCACCTGAAGCAACTGTGATAATTTCATAGCTGTGGATACAGGTAGTCATATATTAGAATTCAGAGATCAAAACTCCTCTGAGTCAGTGGTGGACACAGGGTTAATTGAAGATCAAGCCCAGGTGACCCAACTGCATTTCTAACTCCTGTTTTATGCCTGAGGCTGCGAAGACAAGGGCATGGGCAGGTGTTTCTACAATATCCTAAATCCTAGTAAATTCACTGATGAAAGCCTACTTCAAATATCTATTTTGTTACTTAAAAATCCACTAATTTCACCACTGATAGCCAATTCCTAACTTTATTTTGCTGATCTTCCAACTCTCCAGTGTAAATCAGTTCTGAAAGGAGTTAAAGCACTTACAGTAGCCACCTATGTGACAAGGACCTTGTGATTAAATGCAGGTTGACCACCCCTGTCCTGGGAATTCCTGGTTGAAACATATTGCTACCTTTCAGGGACAGATGAAAATTAACACACACATGTTTATATCCCACCATCAGATGTCATAACTATTCCATTCTTTAAAAACTGGCTTGTTTCACATAGGATACTATATAGCCATCTGTGTAACTGAACCCAAGTTTGTATGCCTGATGTGCACTTGGACCAATCACTAATGCATCGATTGTGCAACAAGGAAAGAGTTTATTTCAAAAGGCGGCCAAATGAGGAGACAAGTGAACACCCAAATCTGCCTCCCCATCCAGGGTTCAGGGCAGGTTTTTAAGGGGTTATTGGTAACAGGTATGTGGAAGCTCTGACAGGGCAAGTTTTAACTGGAGGACCTTGGGAGCTGGCCATTTATGATAAGGATTTCAGCACTCAGTCCTCCTGAACAAAGGACCCTTCTCCTCTAAAAGGGTTCTGGTGTTCAAGTTCTAGTTATGTTCCAGTCCCTTGGTTCCATGGGGGTGGGGGTGGGGAGACTTTTGTCCCTAGTGCAGCTTGAGGTCAAAGTTCTCTCCTCTGTGCCTGCTTCAGCTGCAGAACTTGAGGTTTTGGTTCATTGTCTCCAAAAAGCAACTCCGTATCTTGTTAGAAACAGGACGGGGCCACTTTGAGCTGGTTTTGCTGTTACAGATGGGTTCTTTCAGAGTCCCCCCCCCACCCCCCGCCGCCCCCACCCCGAGAGGAGGTTAAAGTACTCCTCAGAGGGCCGGCTGGGAATGGAAGAGGACCAAAGCCAGGGAGGAGAATGTAGTAACCAGTGTGGCCAAATAGGCCAAGGACCAGGCAGGTTTGGGAAAGGTGCAAAAGGGGATCCCAATCGAGGAAACAGGATTGTGGCTTCAAATACAGAATGAAGGTGGTAAGGCACATGGTTGTTCCAGGAAGTCTGTCCCAAGAAGAAGCACTGGGCAGGAACAAAGTGAGACAGCAGGTTCAGAAAATCAGGTGGTTGTCTGAGAGGCGCAGTGAGACAGGGCACAGCATCCCGGTGTGTATACGGAACAGAAAGGGGAGAAGCCACACCTAGAAGGGGCAGCCACCTCTTCCCCAGCTACAGAGCAGCAGTAGAAAAAATGGGAAAAAATGCTCTTGGTATTTGGTCAGCTGCCTGTTCATTGGTCCAAGAGAGGAACACAGAAATTCTCTATGGCTTTAAATTTGATTTCTATGAGCTGGACCTGAACCAGATAGGTTGTGCCAACTACAGAAAAAAAAATGTAAACTGACTAAAGACTTTTAAGATAGTTCATTCTGCGTTAAGAAGATTAAAAACAGAGGCTGTGCATGATGAAAGTGGGGTCTCAATAGCTTTATCTAGTTTACAAAGACCTCGCCGAATCTCCACCTCACCCGGCTTTCTACAAATCTGTCCAGCGTTAACTATTCTGCAGAGCTCACATCCAAGGTAACTCGATGTTTGCAGTATTCTAAACTTCCTCAAAGCGTGTTGACAGCTTCAAGTGGTTTTGTCACTCTAAGGAGGAACCCAGCTGGTTATTTACAGATGGGAGTGTCCCTTGCATGGGACATATCAAAGCTGGCAAATCCGAGTGCTACACAGGCATTGCAGTAGTAGAAAGGATCCCCGAGGCACTCACTTCAAGCAATTTGCAATGCAGTGAGACTCAAGTGCAAGGAAAAAATTGTGGAGGTTTTGTTGAAGATATTTGCAGCTGTTTGAACTGTGCATAAGAATACAAGTGTCCAGACACAGATGCAGTAAAAAGATCATCAAGCAATGCATTCCTCAGGTGATGACTTCTCAAAATTAACTTTTATCATTAAAAAATTTTCAAATATACACAAAATAGAAATAATATTATGATAAACGCCGATGTTCCTGCCACTCAGATCCAACGATTATTTAAGATGTTGCCACTTGCTTTGTACATCCTTTCTTTTTTTATTTTGTTGAAGTTGGTAGCTTGTTTTTAACACCAAAACTGGAGTCAATATTTGGCATTATTTAGAGTTAGTTTTGGGGTTTTCTGAATGCCTCTTCTAAGAATGCACTTCAGCACTTTGATTTGTTCACCTGCCTTGAATCCCTAACAACAAATGTCGAATGCCTGCTGTGTCAAAGGCTCCGTGTGCATGAACTTCTTCTGCCTTCAGCCCTTATTAGTGTCATAGTGTCAGAGTAGTTCCAGGAACGTCAGACATCTTTCTAGATTTCTTTGTCTCCATGTGTACATGGCTCCCAGGTGGCTGGGACACAGAAAGTAATCGAGCCAAGTTGTGTAGACAATAATACGCCAGCATATTGGTACTTAATTTCTTTTTAAGAGCATTTGCCTACTACCGCTTTCTTCCAAAGCAATATTGTGATGTTTTATTATTGTTAAATTAGAATAGTAAAAAAAATTGCTAATTATTTTTTATTTTGTTTGCATATCATCTTAACTGTGCCCTGTGCCCATAGAAAGAAGCTAACAAATAGTTTGAACCACAAATGTAACCACAGTTTGGATTAAAATAATCCCCAGCTCCTTCTCACTGCTTAGGACCAGGTCCAAGATACACGTTGCTGTGTCCTGTAGCTGCTCCACTTTGGGAGTCATGCCTGCTGGTGGTGCTGGGGCTGAGAGTCTGTCAGCATCTTCAGTCTGCCCTCTCTACTCGTGGATTTATAACTCAGCTGTTTAAATTTGCCCTGAGCCAGAACTTAATAGTTTTAACCTGAGGAACATAAGCATGCCTTTGCGTGTGTGTGAAAGTCATATTTTTTTCTTCTTACAATAAGTTTATTAGAAATATATGTGCATGATAACTTAGCCATTTCAGAGCTGTGTCAAAAAATTGGAAATTTGTTCTGGGGCCAATTGACTTTTACTTGTATAAATAATAGAGCTTAAGAAAACCTTTCCTGTAGAGAGGAAACTCTGTAACTCATAAGACCAGAAAATTGGAGACTTTTTAAAATAAAAAAATAAGTTTAAAAAGAGAGAAAGGAAAGCATCAACTTCTTAGAACTTGAAAACGAGCTCTTATTCATCTAATATTCTAGTGTGTCTGTTTACCATAAAAACGCTTTGAAATTTAGTATAATGACATTAAATAACCACAATTGAGACAAACATTCTATGAGAGACTGTCATGGGTTGCCTCTAATGTGGTAATGGATGTCATTTTAAAAATACAACTGTACTGTCTGGATGAAAGACGGTGACTCCTAACACATTGGTTACAGACAATTGAATATTACAGCTGTCTTTCCTCCTGACTTGCCGCTATCATTTTATGGAATTCAACCAGTGTTGGCCTGGTGTAGAATTCTTACTGGATCAAAGAAAGCCACCATTCAAAACACTCTCGTGTTCATTATGAAACAGGACTAAAGATGTACTTGCCTTCAGTGTGGGGAAGAAAAAAGAGCCCTTATACTTAAATGCACTTCTGAAATCTGGCAGGTGACTCTGAGTTCAAGAACAAACTCAACTTCTCTAAGTGCCCCTATCCTTTTCTGCAAAATGGGATTCTGATGCCTCGCCGAGTGATTATTAAAGGCACAACTTGTGGAGACATACAAAATGCATCATGTGCACTAAATTAGGCACTTACTTTACACCCTGCACTGTTCTAGGCTCTGTGGAAATAATATAGTTTTGTATTGCAATCCCTGAAAATAGTTGCATTAAGCCTACATGTTAATATGAGATGATCCAATATACAGAGGTGGACAAAAGTAGGTTTACAGTTTTGAGTATGTGAAACAAAGAGTTGACTCTCATATTATTTATTATTTATTTATTATTGTATTATTATTCTTAACCTATTTTGCCCACCCCTGTATTTACATCATTTAGTCACACTACTCATCCAAATCCTGAACTAAGTTTTAGTTCCCCATCCATCCTGTTCTTTTACATTTCTTAGAGTAGTTTTGTCACTTTTTATATATAAGTTATACATATTCTTAGAAAGACAATTCCTGGAAGATTTAATGGATTTTATTTTTATTATCAATGGAATTACCTTTTGTCACTGTTTTCTACCTACATAATGTTCATGTCACGGAACTCTCTAGGTATTTGGATATTTATTTGCATTGCATTTAGATACCACCGGGTTATAACAATTACAAAGGTCTTTCAGCTAATTACTTTGACATGTCTAAGTAATACTCATCTTCAGACATTACACCATTTGTTTTTGTTTCATTTCTTATCGTGTGGGTCAGAACCTCCAGAATATAACAAGAAATAGTGATACTGACCATTCTTACAATATTACAGTACTACAGTTTAAAAAGATGCCTCATGTTTAAGTATTATGTTGGATATTTATTAGAAATAGATTCTTTTTTTAAAGACTTTTCTACTTTATTTTTTAGTGTTTAGTCTATTACAGTTGTTCTAAGTTTTTTCCCTTTTGCCCCCTCCACCCCGCCCACTCCTCTCTCCCACAGTCAATGCTCTCTCTCCATTGTCCATGTCTGTGAGTCATTCATACATGTCCTTTGACTAATCCCTTCCCATTCCCCTCTTCTTCTTCCCCTCCTACAGTATCAGTCTGTTCCATGTTTCCATGTCTCTGGTTCTATTTTTCTCATTAGTTTATTTTGTTCATTAGATTCCAGTTATAAGTGAACTCATATGTTCATTCCTACCAACAGTGCACTAGGGTTCACTTTTCTCCACATCCTCACCAGTACTTGTTATTTGTTGATTTATTCATGATGGCCATTCTGAAGGGCATGAGGTGATATCTCATTGGGGTTTTAATTTGCATCTCTCTGATGACTAGTGATGCTCAGCATCTTTTCATATGATTCTGGGCCCTCTGTATGTCCGTCCTCCTTAGAGAAGTGTTATTCAGGTACTTTGCCCACTTTTTAATTGGGTTGTTTGTATTCCTGGTGTTGAGTCATATGAGTTCTTTACATATTTTGGAAATCAACCTCTTGTCAGACATATCATTGGCATATCATTGGAATGTATTCTCCATTACAGTTGGTTCCCTTTTCATTTTGATGATGGTTTCTTTAGCCATGCAGAAGCTTTTTAATTTGGTGCAGTCCCATTTGTTTATTTTGTTCCTCTATTTCCCTTGCCCTAAGAGATACATCAGCAAAAAATTTGCTACATGGCATGTCTGAGATTTTACTGCCCATGGCCTTTTACTGCTACTGAGATTTACTGCTAGGACTTCTATGGTATCCCAACACATTAAAGTCCTTTATCCATCTTGAGTTTATTCTGGTGTATGGTATAAGTTAGTGGTCTAGTTTCATTTTTTTGCCTGTACCAGTCCAGTTCTCCCATAGAAATATATCCTCACATTTTATAAGACTATAATCTATTGCCTAGATTTGTGTCCAGATATCACCATTATATAACACAAGGTTTTCCTGAACCTCAGAATGCAGGCCCCTAAGTACATGATAAAAGAAAAATGGTCTTCCTGCTCCCCATAAAATGCCTTCACATTTCCCGACCAAGGTGAGAATTTTCAGTCTTTTTGGAAGAAACTCCAATCTCTACTTTCATTGAAAGAATGAGATAGGCATCCACAGTCTCACATTCTCAAGCACTGGGATCTCTATGCTGAATCACAGCAGACAGGGCACTCCGGCCAAGCTGTTCTCTACCACAGGCATCCAGGGTCCTTCTCAGCCTCTCCTCTGGGTGAGTAAGGAGCTAGAATGCTGGGGCCTTGCCTCATATACGCCTCCCCAAAACAATCAATTATTTTTATGGTGAGTCCAGTTTCAATGCTTATTTTAAAAGAAAATTGTCTTTAAATATAAAGATATACCCACTTGGTAATACTAAAAATAACATTTCAAGGTTCACCTCTGCTTTCAGAGTTACAGTGATGTCAAAGATGTTATTTAAGAACAGTGGGGGACTACACAGCATGGGGCAAAAGTAGGTTTACAGTTGTGAGTACGTGAAAGAGTGTATTCTTGTGCTATTACTTATTCATTATTGTATTATTTTCCATATGAACAACAGCAAACCTAGCTTTGGCCCACCCCATATGCTATATCCGTATTCACATCTACAACACGCCCTATAGCTTCCTACCCCCTCTCCCATCTATATGTCCCTCTTCCCTGGGCAGATATTACCATGTAATGTACCACATAATTTACTTATTTATTATAATAGCGTTGTCTGTCTGCCCCATCTTGAATGTGATCTTCACCAGGACAGGAAGCTTGTCTGTCTTGTTTCCAAGGATCTAGAACATGCTTAAACTAGCCACTCAATATATATTTTTGAAGTCGATGAGTGAAAAAAATCAGATTCTGATACTTCGCTAAAACAAAGAAACTATTATAAAAGGAAATGAATACTTTCACATTTAAAAACATAAAGTTAATAGAAATTTTCAAATTATTCCCTCCAACTTTAAAAGGTAAAATTTCATCTCTTTAGGTACCTGTTGTACTACTTTTAAAAAATTGTGGACAATACACTATACAAATGATGTATTATAGAATTGTTCACTTGAAACCTATTTAACTTTACTTATCAATGTAACCCCCATGAATTCAATAAACATTAGAAAAAATAGTTATTAAAATAAATAAATAATACACACACACACATATATATATAGTAGATCTTTGACTAGGAATACACAATGAGGAAAATAGTATTTTTTAAAAGAGAGAATCTAAATAAAAAAACAAGTATCAACGCTGACCACTAAATATGATGAGGCGATGACCCCAGAGGCAGAAACCACTCCTCACTGACAGAGTGATACCTGAAATGTAATGAATGCATCTAAATGTTTCCTGAACACATGTGCAAGCAAATAAATGCACAAATGAATAGCATTGTAATAATTTAAAATAATCATAGGCGATGTGAAAATGTTCACGGAAATTTTGGCCAGCCAATGTCTTCCCCCAAAGAAGTAAACTTTTTAAAGGTGATTCAGGGTTGGAAGTCAGGAGAAGACTTGGGATAATAAAATTTTTCTAGGACATTCAAGTTACCCTGGTGATACACAGTTATACTCTGAGCCTGCATCCTCGGGGTGCCTGATGAAAGGAAGACACAGCACTGAACACAGAGTTTCACAGCCATCGAGCACTCCTACATTGCCAGCTTCCCCTCTTCCTCTCCCACTTTGGCACACTTTGAAGTTGAGTGTGGGGTGTGTGAGTCAAGGAAACACACAAGTATTAAAAATCTGCCAAATGTAACCATTTGCAATCAAGAGCCTCTCTATTCTTCCAGGGAAAAAATCCCATCACTTTTGCTCAGTGGCATCACTGCACACCCTTACGTTAGGGTCCCAAACGAAGGCTGCTTTGTGATTGTGATTCAGAATTCTTGGCATTTACTACCAAGCTAACTGTAGCTTCCAATTAGTCGTTCCTGGTAAGGAGTTTCAGTGTTTCCTCCCTGGTGTGATCTTGTGCTATACACAGATTGGTGTGTGGAAACAGATTATAGCTTTGTGCTACTGCGGCATTTTATTAGGCTAAATCCGAAATTCAGATGGGAGTTTTCAGCCCTGGTTTTCTTAGTATTGCTTTGACCTTAATTTTGCAACTTACCACAAATCAGTGCTTGTAGGGAAGGGGTATGAGTCTTCAGTGGTGTGCCCTCTCTGGCTTTTCTTCCTGCGCCTACCCTAATGGCTTTGGTATTTCACAGGAATGCACATTTCCTCAGACGGTGTCTTTGTGTCCTGCATACACATACTCTCATACATAGATTCTGCAGCAATTTTACAGCTCTTTCAGAACCCAATTTCAAGGGCATTTAAGGGGGGAATCTTTCTTAAGGGAATATGAGCTTCATGGGAGGATTCCTAATGTGATCTGACATCAAAACAGTTGTTCTTGGAGTATGGCCCACACAAGAGAGGCATCATTATCTCCTGGGCAATTGTTAAAAATGCATATTCGCAGGCCTCACACCAACCTCCTGAATCAGAAACTCAAAGAGTGGACCCAGCAATCTGTGTCTTAACAAGCCATCTAGGTGATGCTGTTGCAATGTTTAATTTAAAAACCAAAGATCCCACAAGGTCATTGAGACGTTGCCATCACCAATGGTCCTCAAACTTCAGTGCATCCGAATTTGCCTGCTTTGAGAAACACTGAGGGAAATGTAATCATTTTTGCCTTTGCACTCTGTTGTAGCTTTGTGCTGTCTAGTGTTGTACTTTGTGCATAAAAACAGCAAAACCAAACCTAACAGGATCTTTCAGCTCAGTAGAGTTCCATGGTCTCAGAAATTTTAAAATTATGGGACTAAATGGAAAACATCCAGAGTTTTAAGAGGTCAGAGGGAGACTTGCTTCTGAGGCTCTAGCGTTGAAAGACATTTCAGGGAAATTAGGTAACCTGGACACACACTGCAAGTTTGCATAGGGCAGAACATAGATACTACGTCAGCTTTTTGCCAGGCATTTTGTACTGGAGAGATACAGCTGCTGCCTAAGAGGAATAACCACAGCAGAAAAAGATTGCAAAGAATAACATGTCAGACGGAGATTGAAGATGACCTTTGTTGTCATTCTATCATTACCTTGTCTGGGGGACACATTTTTAAGCTCCCCAGGAATCAGTTTCTCCTCTGTACAATTTATTTAACAAATACACATTAATTCAAACATGTGCAAAAGAGCAAACTTCATGCTTTTGAAGAGACAAGATGAATTAGACATCTTTCCTGAAGAAGGACATGCATGCAAATAGCTAATGTATATGGTAGAAAGAGAATGCCACTGAAGAAAGCACCGTAAATACTATGAAATGATGGTTCCTGTCACTACATTGTAATGATTCTTCCTTTATTTGGGCCCCAGGCTTAATAATTTAGAGTCATCTTCTCCTCCTTCCTCCATTTCCACCAGCTCCCCAAAGTGCTATTGATCTTCCCTTTGAAATTTCTCTTAGCATCCTTTCTTTTCCTCCTCCAAAGCCACATGTCCTCCTCAGGCCTCATCACTTTACACCATACCTGTTACCAGATTCATCTTCCTAAAATGCGTTTATCTTTCTGTCCCAACTCTGTCTATCTTTATCCATTCCTGCCTGCACTGCTCCACCTGGTATTCAGGCAACCTCATTCACATTCTCCCCAATTACTATGACCTGCCTTTCCTCCGCAGCACTACCCCTCAGCGCTACTAGACCTGGTTCTCTCCTGCTTCACCAACACACTATTTTCATCAAAACTATGAGCCCTCACCAGCATTCCACTCGCCTTTTGGAAAGTCCTGCCCTCCCCTCCACCAGTTTATATTGGTCCATCACTCAAGACCACCCCCTAAGGGTTTTCTCCTACTTTGAATTTCTATCACCCATATCAAGTTCATCACAGAGTCCTTGTTTCTTTTTTTTTTAATAGCCTACAGACATCTGTCCATTGAAGGAACAGAGTAAGTCTTTTATCTTTGAATTTATTCCTTCCTGCTATGCTCTCTGCCTGACTCTCAGCCACACACGTACTCTGTTGCCCATATACACAGCACAGGGACTGCAGGAGAAACTCAGAAAGTGTCTGGTGGATGAGTGAAGTAAAGCAGGGGACCTTTGTTGCTTTGTTTTGGCCAGGCTGACGCGCCAGGTTCATCCTTCTTATTCCCATGCTCTCTTTCCTTATGATTCTGGTGCAGCTAAGAAACGTGGTCCAGGCATCCAGGCCTACCTAAGTGGAATCCTGGATCCCCTGGTCAGTCGAGATCACTCATGGATGGTTAAGTGGTTCAAGTGAGGCCACGGAGAACCAATGAGACTCACCTTGAAGCCTTTGCATAACGGCAGCTTTAAAGAAACTCTCTACCTGCTGTTCTTGAATATAATTGGATATTTATCTGGAAATGCTGGCAGACATCTTAGCAGAGAAAATCTGCCTCAGAAACATGTCAACCCAAAGGAAAGAAGAATAGAGATATGGGAAAAGACAGATTCCTAACACCTGAGTTCAACTGGGCTTGAAGCCAGCGCCCTTGATTTTCTACGAGGCAAGAAAAGTTTTGTTTTTCTTAAGCTAGTTGGATTTGGTTTCTATCATACACTGTCAATAGATAAAAACTAATTTGAATAAAAATAATAAAAGCCAACATAAATTGAGAACTTCCTACACATTGTATTAAGTACTTGTAGTAAAAATGCATTCATCTTTTGATAAAAGGCCCTTTCTAAATTATTGTGGTGTGTCAAATACAGTGAATGATTTTTCTTTTTCTGGTTAATGGCAAACTTTATATACCAGACATTATTACTAATCTCTTGTGGTAAAATATTGGAGAAAATAGCATAAACTACATCTGTAGCTACTGAGCTATATGTGTATTACAGCACTTATGTCTGCCAATCACATCTTTACTCCATGTAATACCATTTGATTCATAAAAGAGTTGTGTGAGTGTACCTTCTGAAATATATGAATATCTCTGTAGCTCAATTTTTTAATATAATTAATCAATTAAGTTCATGAAGGTTACCATGTATATTTTGTAAAGAAATATTTTAAAAAATAGAATTACAAAAGTTGTTATAAAATTTATTTTTCAGAATATAGTTGAAATAAAATAAGGTTTGGTATGCAAATATGATTTAGTATCATCTGACATAAAAGCCAGAAGCAAGCATCTTCATAAAAGATCAATAACTAGAAGCAGCACATACACACAGACACAAATTTATAAGATTTATCAGAGGTGTTTGGGTTAAAAGGAAGGCTCGAATTTCTGCTATGTGTGTTGCTGTAATTACTTTTAGACTCCGATTCTATTTGCTATCTTTTAAAATGTGATTACTTTATACATGTGGGCATATAAGTGGGAAGTCACAATAAAAATGGAAACAACTAAGGGCTGTGAATTGAATTTTATATTCACAAAATAAGTATTTGCAGGAAAAAAAAAGAAATCTTGACAAAATGTCTTTAACCCCTGCCCAGTAAACTACCATGGATTTGGTTTTTAGCTCCTTTTAACAGAATGGCTTCCTTACTGATAAAAACCCTGTTTGTCTTATTAAAACCATTTTATTTGCCCACTAAAAGTCTATTGTCCCATACACCATTAACTTTTAAATTCACTTGTTTATTCAAGAAAAAAAATGTCTTTGCACTTGTCTTTAGTCAAGAAAAAGAATGTCTCTCCTTTGTTAGGACACAGTTTCTGATGCTTCAGGAGTAAACCTGAGAAACCCCAGATCAACATGGTAAAAGAAGCCTCTTCCATCACAGGCAGATACCTGGACTTGCCAAAGAACAAGAAAGTAAGAACTAAAGAACAGAGGGAAGAAAAGGAAGAGAGAGAGATAAAGAACAGAGAGCCGGCTGCTGCGAGAAGACTGGGAGAGAGGCCTGCCCCGCGCACAGTCTTCCGTGGGCTGCCCGTGTGCTCCCCTGTCCTCGCCCACCTGTCTTTCCCCAGTGTTCCCTGGTGCCCGGGTGGAAAAAACAGTTTTGTTCAGACCAATCACAAAGACCTCTGAAAAATGAGGCTGTTACATAGTTATGTTAACAAGCCTAGGGCCAAACATACACTTAAATTCCTTCACCTTTAGAAAAGAAAAAGAACCTTATGATTATGACAAAGCTCTATTTAGGGAAAGCTGAAAAACATCTGATCCCCAAACATTTTTTAAAAGGGTCAGATTTGTTCAGTACAGGCAGGCTTAGAAGAGTAATAGAATCTTTTTTTTTAAATTATGATCATGCAATGGCTGTGAAATGTAATTTTAGGGCAAGCCACAAAAAAATAATCAGGGACCTGTTTCCACTAAGGATCAGTGACTCTGCAATGTCTCAAAGACTCAAAATGCAAAGTGACATCAGCCTGAATGCAGTTGCAAATGTGGCAGATCGCTCAGGGGTGTTGAAGCAGCAGAGTTTGGGTATGCTAGCTCAGCATGTGGAGGAATCCAAAAGGGTGGTTATCATTTTGTCAGAGCCAGAAAAATAATGACATAAGAAAACCACAGCCGCATATCAGAGAACAGCAGCTGAGGGAGGCAGGGACATGGGAGCCAGAGCCTGTGTGTGCCCTGAAGAAGGTCCCCTTTGGAACCTAATGCCCAGACCCAAGCAAGCATTTGAGCCACCAGAATGCGTGATGAGGGATATCTTATTTAATGGTCCTCTAGCTGAAATGTCAGGTGCTTTACCTGGCACTGATCATAAGAATGAAAACAAACAGGTTGTGGTTGACCTTGACTCAAGAAAAAAAAAATTGTATCAATCTCTGAGTCCAGACAGAATTTACAAATATTTAGTTGTGTTGTATCATATCTCTTGAATAGTCATTGTCCTGGAATAAAATAAATGATAGAGTGCTGGGCATAAGCAGTCTCCAAAATGGGCACAGAGTTTATATACCAGCAAATATGCCATGTCTGGCTAAAGCAATGACTAAGATGTCCATTGATTTTTCAAGTCAAAAAAAAAGGTAGAATTAAAAACCTCAGGGGATCTAATGGCAGTAATGGAATTTACTAAACGAATTCACTTAAATTTCACTGAGTGTGTTTTGCATTTTGCTAGAAATAATGGGGATTAGAGGAAATCAAAGAGCTTGATTTTTCTGGGCATACAGGATCCACATAGAAAGTTAACGGTGAAGCAATCATTCAAACCACAGTTCGAGTGATTTCACAAAACTGAAATCAGGTCAAATGTTAGCAGGTCACTGCCTTGGAGCTCCTGTTACCTCCTTGTCACCATAGGGTACTGGATTCCCACCTACTGGGACCTGTAATTCTTTCCAAGCCTTAAAACTTCCCTGATTCCCTAGGTGTGCATCTCAGACATGGCTGTTGGACTTGAGACCTTCTCCCCGAAATCTTTATGGATATTTGATGATTTCCAAGATCCTGTATAGACACTGTCATACACAATCAATCTTTCTTCCTTTCCGAATAGAAAACAAACCAAGGCCGAAATCTTGACAGTCAAGGGGAAGCAGTGTTTGTGAAGGTAAAAGAGCAAACTAACCCTCCCTCTAACTCAACAACTATTAATGTCAGGTCAACCAGTGTCCCTCATTTTAGAAGTGAAAATTATAAAGTATAGAACTTATAAAGTCTACCTCTAGCCTTTTAACCTCAGAATGTCTATAATTCACTAAGGTGACTAATACTTAAAGTGGAAGGTGGAATGAAAAAATAAAATTCCTAATTAAATAAAACAAAATATAGAAATTGTTTTAAATGTAAAAAGATATAATGTCAAAAAATGGTTTCTATCATACCCCTCAGATTTAAAACTGTATATATTATTATTGTCAATAACAACTATGTATATATCAAATAATGCCTTTCACAAACAAAAATTAGAGCACTATTATTCAGCAGTTATAATTCTGTTAGGCTAGATTTGTGGGTTTTATTTCAGCACTGATTCTATGTCATTTAAAATTTAGCCAATACCTTCCATCATCATATTGACTCCACCAGAGTAGTAACTCTCTTTCCTATAGTAATTGTTTGCTTTTTGTTAATAGATTTGATAGAGTCGAAGTGCCTATTTTTTCCCACTCGAGTTTACAGTGATCATAATAATATTGCATGTGCACGCTATGGGAGAAGGTGTTTGCATTTCTTTATATTTCATCATCTCTCTTGACTTGTCACTGTGCTAGACTAGAGGGAATGGTAAAACGTTAGCCATAATCAGACCATGAAATGTGTGCAAAGAGCTTTTATCAGTAGCACGTAAAAGAACAAACTATGGTACATAAAATTAAGGGGACTTCACAAGCTGACTCAGCCCATCTTGCTTTCTAGGCCATTGCTCTAAATATAAGTACATGCTAACTCTGGGCTGGTCTAGCAAACTACAAAAATCTAACATAATACTTTAACTTTGTAAACACCAACTATTTGGCAAATAACTTACAGAAGAGGCATATGACCCTAACCCTAAGACATAACTCTCTTTTCATACCAATTATTCACTTCTTAGTATAATTTGTTGTTTTATTATGGAGCATTTTCATATGTTGTATTTCCACTGATGAGGCTGATTGCTAAATGTACTTAATAACTTGAAACATGCCCTGGCATTTTGCTGGGATGTTGAAGATTTTAGACTGTGCACATAACTAACCTCACTGAGCACAGCTTTCACTTGAAAAGTTCATGTCAAGAAAGATAGAAGAGGGTAAGGAGAGGAAGGGGAGGGGAGAGGAGGGGAAGGAGAGTTGACAGCCAGGTAAAAAGAAATAGAATAGCTGTAACAAGGTCTAACAATATTTTTAAAGTTGTTGGATTGTATACATTAGAACATCTTACAAGTCCTGCTGATTCTCTGTTTATGCGTCTTTTGTGGCTTTATGTAATGCCTATAAGCCTGTCTGGAGTAATTTTAAGTAGTACGTGTGAAGTATGTCATTAAAAATTTATGGGAGATATTGATATTGGAGTCACTGAATTATCTCCATGAGATTTCCAACAACTGTAACTTCACAAATGATGTACAAGATTTGGAATAGATAAGAACCTCAGATGCTAGAATTCTGAAAGGTACAGCAAATGTAAATACTCAGAATCAATAGGCCCACATGTATGTGTGGCTATGGATGGGATGGTTAATTTTATGTGTCAGCTTAAGGGGGTTACCGGATGGTCAGATACCTGATTAAACATTATTTCAGGGTATGTCTGTGAAGATGCATCTGGATGAGCTTAGCATTGGCATTGGTGACCTGAATAGAGCAGATGGCCCTCTCCAGGGAGAGTAGGCATTATCCAATCCACTGAGAGCCTGAATAGAGCATGAAGGCAGAGGAAGATTAAGTTTACTCTCAGCCTGTGTGACCTGGACCGTGGCTTGTCTCCTGTCCTCTGTGCTCCTGGTTCTCAGCCCCTCCAAATGGGACTAGAATTTACACCATCAGCTCTCCAGCTCTCAGGCCCTCCAATCACACCACCAGCTTCCCTGGGGCTCCAGCTTGCAGACGGCAGATTGCGGTACTTCTCAACCTCCATAAACAGATGACCCTATTCCTTGTAATAAATAACTACTCCATATGTAGGTTCTATTCTCTGGAGAACCCTGACTAACAAAGAGGAAAGAGAAATCTACATAATTCAAAGCTATGTCATGGAGTTCATGAATTTGCCAGGAGATGAAATAGTTTGGTCTCATGTAGTAGAAAGATATTCTACTACCAAATAGCTAGGGCCTTTCTGGCCAACATTTATGTATTTTGTACATTTGGTAAACTCTCTGTTGAGAATGTACCAAGCATGGTGATATCCACTGAGGATAAAAAGAAGAAAAGGCAAGTGGCTGCCCTCAAGGAACCTACTCTCAGAGTTGTAAGGTGATGCACTCTCTACCTTCAGTGAAGGTGAGAGAGGACGTATTCCTTCATTTTGTCATTCAAGGGGGATTTATTTATTAGGTACCTAGCATAGTAAAGGCTCTGTGCACCGTGCTGCGCATAGTGTAGTGATTAAGGCAGACTTGGCTTTTGCTCTCCTAGAGCTGTAGAAAAAGAGACAAAAAAGTGTTTCATCGCTATTGTTATTTGTGTTCAAAGGGAAGAGGGGCACTGAGGGAGAATGTGTAGAACGACAGAATCTAGACTGGAGGAAGGGGAGGGTGATAAGCTATCTAAGGGCAACGTAAAGGTGACTCAGGAAAGAAGAGGAGTTTTGAGAGAGAACATCCCAGCCACTGGAAGACATTTGCCAAGGCTCTCAGACAGGAACTGAAAGATCAAGGTGACTGAATTAAAGAGAGGACGAGGGGAGTTACCTGAGATGAAGAGGGAAACGAGGCCAGCGGATGCAGACCTTCACAGGCATGCTGCAGGTCTCCGTCCTGATCCTGCCTCTGAAGGGTTTCAAGCCGGAGACTGAAGGGCTCAGATGCGTACTGCCAACACCAATCTCCTGGCAGGCTCAATGGAGAATGGGTTAAAGGTCACAGGTACAGAACTTTTGTAGATGTTCAGGTAATAGCAGTATGATGGAGGAGATGGGTAAAAATGGACAGATTCAAGGCATATTTAGGAGGGAAAGTGGGTAAAAATTAGTAAAGGATTAAACATGGGAGATAAGGGAAAGTCTAGTACCAAGAATGGTTTCCAGGCTCCTGGCCTCTGCACAGGATGGTTGTGGGGCTCTTCACTAACAGAGAGAAAACCAGGACTGGGGGGAAGTGAGCCATGGCAAAGCAGGGGGGGGATGAGATTGAGAGTGACTCCAAAGTGTTCATCTGCACACCTGTTCAGCATTTAGTGCAAGTAAAGACTCTGTGAATATGTGTTAACGCTTTTAAAGGAGGATGAATGTTCAATCATTGTCAAATATCACACTATTGTTTTAAATTTCGTGTGCATTCATTACTTTACCATACATCAACAATTTATGACAAATATACCTAATTAGGAGCATGGCAGTATTTGTCATTGTCTTTCACTCTTCCTTCCCACCTGTCCCTGCTTTACTTCCCCACAATTTGTGTGCTCATTTTCACTGGATGACGATCTGGAAAGAGATGATCCGTGGGCTCGGACTCCGTGCTTCAAATCCCCGTGCCAGTTGTGTGATTGCACCAAGTTAGCCAAACTCTCTGTATTCATTGCATTATATTATATTTATTGTAATATAAGTTGTGTTTATAATATTATATTACCTATAACAATACCTACTACAGGAGTTTTGTGACATTTTAATAGAAAAGTCTAGCTAAAAGTTCTTGTATAGTACGTAGTCTATGTTAGATGCTAAAAATAAAAAAAAAAAAAAGATTACCACGCTCTTTCTTGTCTGGCAAAGCAAGATGGTGGATGTAGCTCTCCTGCCCCGCTCTTTGGAGAAAATAGAAGAGGGGTGTCATTATAATCTGAAGCTGGTGTGTGTCACTCACAGGGAGGCCTCCACACTTCCCTCTCTCAATGACACACCTGTCCCCTCTCCAAAGAACATGACACCCTTCTCCATAAGACAGCTACTAAAGCCAATAATTTCATCCTTATATTTCCTCTATTTTCACTTATTCTCCTTAAGAACAAATAGGGAGGAGCTTTTTGTATACACACAGTGACTTGCCACAAATAGGAGAGGCACATTAGGGTCTTCTTAGGTTCTACCTGCGTGAGTTGGATGTAAGCCCCTGACTGTAATGGTTTTACTCTCAGAAGTATGCACACCCAGAACTACTGTCCTGGCCTTGGGAGTCCCAAAATGCCCTTGAGTTCAGTCAAAACACTTGAGTAGTTGTTTAGGTGGACATACTGCTAGATTCAGCTGCCAATTTTAGAATTTAATAGCTTACATTAATACAAAATTTTAGCAGAACATGTTTTCCAAAATAAATGTCATTAAATCTATATTCCCTCCAACTGATTAGAGACTAGAACTTGGAAAATATGGCAAAAAAAGCAGAGCAGCAAAAATAAGAGAAACACATGTTCACTTCATATGGTAAAAATGACTCTTCACTTCCTACTCAGAAAGCACGCACACTGGGTGAATGAGCAAACTGAATTCTGCTTCCTGAATGCAGGGAAATCCAAAAGGGGATCTACTTGTTTCTAGTTCAAGTTGCTTTACATATGATTGAATTTACACTTTCATGACTTTGATTTATATTTCAAAATTAACACTGAGTGTCTCTTTATTTACTATTAATATTTAAAAATAAACGTGATCTGAAATCCTACAGAAAACAGTTTGGGCAAGTCAGGGCAGCAGTATAGCTGAGGAAATTTGCACTAAGAATCTTAAAGATAATTTAAGTATCGTCGTCTGGAGCAAAGGGTCCTACCTATCTTCAGAGAAGTTATCTTTACAGTTCTGAGAGTTAATGAGCCATGAAGTGATCATTTAAGAGCTTGTGTCACAGTGGAGGCTGTATGAGTTTGTCATTGTGATGACAAGTCTGAGAAAATCATCTCAATTTGTACCTTGTAGTTTGAGAAGAGGAAAAGAAAACTTTATACCCATTACCTCCATCTGGGATACAAGCAGTGTCTGATCTCAACATATGGCACATAAACAGTAATGTAATTAAATGTGAACAAAGCCTTTTCATGTACAATATTTAAATTTTGAAATGTAGCCCAGTTTTTCTTCTATTTAAAATACATGAGACATCAAAATTATAACTAAACTACAGAACAACTATCATTCAGAACTGCCTGAAATCTGGCTGAATGGAAGTCCTACAATTAAGTATTTAAAGAAGCCACATTGAGACTGAGATACAGAACGGGCTAGTCCTACACCCACATGTGGCAGGTAAGAATCAGGAGGGATATGTAGCCTCCTGAGGTCCCCCCTAAGGAGCAAGACATCTCAGCCCCACACCGGGCCCCCCAGCCCAGGGTTCCAGTGAGAAGAAAAGTCCCCATAATTAATGGCTATAAAACCAGTCGGGAATGAGGCTGAAGGAGCCCAAGAGCTTCTGGATTTCCAGGAAGTGCCTTTTAAAGGACCCACACACATGCTTACTCAGACTCATTCCCTCTGAGCTCCCCACTGGGGCAGCAGCTTGAAAAGCACCAGACAGATACAGGGAGGAAATGAATTGTTCATCATAGGGAAAAAGCTGGAGAGATAGCTTTCTCCCAGATAGAAGTGCTGGCAAAGGCTGACCTTGGCCTGTACCACTAGGGAGGCCCCAGAGCCAGCACACCAGTGGACAACTTCAGACTATGTCAAAGTATCACCACCCAACCACCTGCATAAGTGACACTACGCTCAAGGGGTATACTCAGCAGGCACCAGAGCACTGCTGAAGTAATTGCTGTTCTGTGAAGTTGGTTCCTGAACAGCTGAACCTCCACAGTGGTTAGAGATCAGTGGTCAGTTTATACAGCTAGTCTTTGCTGCTGATGGGCCTGGTGGTAAATCCCTCCCGTTGACCTGCCATCGGCAATCGAGGCTCAACTACAAGAGGAGGGTATACTTAGTCTGCACAGGAAATGCACCTTGAGTACCCAGGTTGGATTATAGGGGTCGCTGTGCCACTGGACTCTACAGGATGCCTACTATATTAGGTCACTCTACCAAGCCTGGGAGATGTAGCAGCCCTACATAATACATAGAAACAAACACAGGGAGGCTGCCAAAATGAAGAGACAAAAAACATGTCCCAAATAAAAGAGCAGAACAAAACTCCGGAAAAAGTACTAAACAAAATGGAGGCAAGCAATCTACTAGATGTAAAGTTCAATGCACTAATTATAAGGATATTCAGTGATCTTAGTAAGGACCTCAACAGCATAAAAAAGGATGAGTCATAAATGACGTTTACACTAACTGAGATGAAGAATAATCTACAGGGAATCTACAGCAGTGCAGATGAAGTAGAGAATCAAATCAGTGATTTGGAATAAAAGGAAGAAAAAACACCCAACCAGAACAGCAAAAACAAGAAAGAATAAAAAAAAATGAGGACAGTGGGAGCAGCATCTGGGACAACTTCAAGTGTACCAATATTTGCATCATTTTACATTAGAGTGCCAGAAGGAAAAGAGAAGGAAGAACAAATCAAAAACTTATTTGACTAAATAATGACATAAAACTTCCCTAACCTGGTGAAGGAAATAGACATATAAGTCTAGGAAGTACAGAGAGTCCCAAACAAGATAATCTAAAGAAAACCACACCCAGATACATCGTAATTAAAATGCAAAAGGTTAAAAACAAATAGAGAATCTTAAAAGCGGCCAGAGAAAAGCAGTTAGTTACTTGCAAGGAAACTCCCATGAGACTGTCAGTTCATTTCTCAACAGCAACTCTGCAGGCCAGGAGGGATTGGCAAAAAAATATTCAGCCCTTGCTGGTGTGGCTCAATGAATTGAGCACTGACCTGTGAACCAAAAGGTATCTCGTTCAGTTTCACATCAGGGTATATGTATGGGTTGCAGGACAGGTCCCCAGTTAGGGGTGTGCAAGAGGGAGCCAACTGATATTTCCCTCACATATCAATGTTTCTCTCCCTCTTTTTCTCCCTCCCTTCACCTCTCTCTAACAATAAATAAATAAAATAAAATATTTTTAAAAAGAAATATTCAAGTTGATGAAAAGCAAGGACCTACAAACAAGATTACTCTATCCAACAAAGCTATGATTTAGAATTGAAGGACAGATAAGGAGCTTCCCAGACAAGAAAAAGCTAAAGGAGTTCATCATCATGATCAAACCAGTATTATATGAAATTTTAAAGGGTTTTATTTAAGAAGAAGGAGGGAATGAAGGTTAAAAATATAAACAGTAAAATGGAAATAAATATACCTTTATTAACAATTGAACCTTAAAAATCAAAATAAGCATGTGGAACAGAAATAGACTCATAGATACAGAGAAGATTTTTTCCAGTAGCGAGACAGGAGGGGGTTGGAGGCTGCATGAAAAAAGTAAAGAGATTAAAAAGTACACATTAGTTGTTATAGAATAGTCATGGGGAAGTAAACTGCAGCATAGGGAAAATAGTCAACAATAGTCTAATAACCATGTGTGGTATCAGATGGGTACGAGATTCATTGGGATGATCACTTAGTAAGTTATGTAATGTCTAATCACTGGGGTGTACACCTGAAACTATTATAATAATATATGTCAACTGTAATTGAAAAATAAAAATGATTTAAAATTTAAAAATTAATAAAAACATGAAACAATACACGGAAATGTTACATAGTTAGTGGCAGATGTAATTATGGAATGTGAAGTGCCTTCGCTGCATTATATGGTCTGGCTCCATCGATGTAGGTAGGCTAATTTGAGGACACTCCATTTGGCACTCAATAGTGTTAAGTACTGTTGTTCTGACCAACCTATCATTTTAATAAAATTGCAAGCATAGCTTCACTGTGATTTCATCCAATTCTAGCATCTGACATGGTTTGAATTAAATTATGCTAGGGTGTTTTACAGCCAAGCCACAAGCTAGCCAGGAAGTATTTATTTAAACTTGTATGTTCTCTTAGAAATTCCTGGGAAAAATAAGGGAACAAAAATAAGTTAAAAAAAGATGTTTGTAGACACTGCCTACACAGAAGATTTAAAAATTATGTAGCTAGTTTTGAGCATTCCTACAACAAAACAGATCATTTGACTAAAAACTTACATAACATTCATAGAAGTATTACCAAATACTCTCTATAAAGTTGACCAAAAAGTAAAAATAAAAACAGATGATGAGAACCCTGAAATACTTATTTTTCTTGATAGAAATAATCAGAATTCTACAAAGATCCTAGTTATCCTACACAAGGTAAAATGTCTGAGGCACATAAATCATATTTATAAGTCATCCAATAGATAGTTTTATTTTTTGGAAAGCCTCAAAATTTTAAAACAATTTACCTTTTTTTGTCTTTTTATTTTTAAATTTAATTTTAATTTTATTTTTATTGTTGTTTAAGTACAGTTTTCTTCCTTTTACCCCCATCCCAGCCCACCCCCAGCCCTCCCCACCTCCTTCCCATTTCCACCCCACCCCTTGTTTTTGTCCAAGTGTCCTTTATACTTGTTCCTGCAAACCCTTCCCCCTTTCCTCTGAAATCCCCTCCCTTCTCCCCTCACAATTTACTCTCTTATTCAAATTGCCCAATGACATCCTTTTCTCAAGCAGCACACTTCTTAAAAAGAAAAGGGTTCGTTACAGCCTTGTCCCTTATTCTCAGACAACAAATTCAGATACAAACTTGCTTGGAAAGTTCTTTTAGTAATATAATTGAGTCAAACACTAAAAATATCACAAGGTTTTCAGAATGGGAGTTTTCAGAATGGATATTCTTACTACTCTCTAACCAAGTGGCATGTGTTATATATTCATGTAAAGCTCGTGATGGCTTTTGATTCAGTTGTCTTCATCATTCTTCAGCTTCCATCTTCTAGAGGTCACAAGGAGAAAAAAAAAGACCAATAAATTCAAAACATGTTGTGCCAAGTACTTTTTCCATTGATTTTTAAACCCTTGCATATGGCAAGGGAAATAAAATCCGTGTGTTTCTGACTCATTTACACTTAACTAACCAAAATGTTCTTTTAAAAAGACAACTGAGATCCAATAGCCCTCTGAATCTATTTATATATATATATATTAGTCCCATCTTGTTGACTCACAGCTCCCAAAGTTCAAAGCTGGTTCACAGCTTTGAACCCATATGCTGAGAATAAGCTTGAAACTTCACATAACAAACATGCTTTGCCGTGACCCCCACGCTGAAGATAATTCCAGTCAAGCTTCAGGAGTGACCTTGTGTCACTTTGACTTCAGCACTGAGTGAGACCGCGAGTGAATGAGGCGAGTGGAAAGAAAAATAAAGAAGACTTAAAAAGAAGAAAAGAAGAAAAAGGAAATGCCTGAGCGGCCTGAAATGTGGTCCGCAGAAAGAACACCAGAAACGAGGAGAGGCCCGCAGCCGCTCCTGCCAGCTCAGACAGGAGCTCACGCAGAGCCAGGGAAAGCTGCTGCCCAACCCGTTTGGGCAGCAAAACTCACAAGTATGAAACGGAGAGAATTAGAATGCACAACATTGAATGAGATAATTATTATGTTTCCTTCTGCTCCAGCACCTCGATTACCTTATACATTTATCTCAGAATAGTAGAGCAAGCCAAACCACTCAGAAAGCTCAGCAATCGTGAGAAGTGCCCCATCCGGGCCCTTCTTGTGCCTGGAGTCGTCTCTGCCCTCCCCGCTCCCCACACTGCCCCAGAACATTTCCTCCACCTCCGCAGCTCCAGCCCCTCCAGCTTCATGTTGCTATTGATCCACTTTCTATTTCATGTTGCTATTGATTCATTTCTATTTCATGTTTCTATCGATCCACTTCTCTGAATTTTGAATCTTCTGCTTCATTCTATGGTCTGTTCTTGGACATGAATTGGATCCTTTCATATTTGCACAGGATTTGGTCCCAAAATACCTTTGGTGGTTTTCAGCCTCTGAACCCCTTCCTGTCTTGAGTCACAAAAGGCATCAAATAGCTCTAAAGTTCTGTGTGGAGATATCATAAAAAATTGGTGCAGGGGTAAAACTAGGCAATCAGACCTTAATTCATGATAACTTTTAGTCTAGTATTCTGGTCTAGAAACATGTTCAATCTGCAAGGGGAGCAGGAAGAAAAATATTTCCAGGCCACTGATATGAATATGAAAGAGGTTTTTAATAAACATGTGTTAAATACATTTTACTTAAGAGAAGGTCAAAAGTTCTAAAGAATATCCTTTGGCTTTTATTTGTGGAAAAATTAGCCTATTGGCTGCTGCACAATGTTTGATACACAAGGACCACTGTGGGGTGTTTATGTTGCCCTTAGAGTTCTTTTATTTAAAAAACACAGAGTTAATATGATACATACTGCCCATCCCCTGACTAAACACTTTTACATACTAGAGACTTCATTTTGCTTATGTTGATTTTGATGTTTTTTTGTCATTTCTTGTGTTTATCACTTTAAAGATTTTGTAACCATGTGTGTGGAAAGTAATCTGCCAAGTTTCAAACCCCTTGGAATTTCCTTAGTTCTCAGTTTGGAATCAGAATTAAGCTCTTCCTGGTTCTGTTTACTGCTAGTTAATGATGACTTCCTTATCCAAATGGTGGAGAGACTTTTGAACATATATTAAAATGTGTGTATGATTTCTGAGACATCAAATAGCTAAAATAACAAGTCAACATTTTGATGAGTTAAGTGTTAAGTGTAAATTAACTAAAAACACATGAACTAAATTTTCCTTGAAGCACAGATGGTTTGAGAACCTAGAAGTGCTTGGAAAAAAACATGGCATTTATTTTCATTAATCCTCAAAGTTTGAAAAAGTAGTTGAAGATTAATTTCCATCTCTTTTCAATTGTTTCTTTAGATGTTTAATAAATTATGTCCTCTTTGCTCGTTTGTTCTTAATCTGGCTCGTCTAGGGAATGGAAGTACTTTCTTCTTTCTTCTTTCTCCTCTCTTTTGTTCAGGGACGAATGGGCATTGAGGCTAAGAAATCTGTCTTCCAAGAGCAGAGAGCCTTAATCTGATAACTGTCGAGACACAAGTCAGCCATATTTACTAATGGATAAAACACTGAAAATGCAAATACACTTACATGGGGCTCTGCCCCCAGCCCTGCTTCCTTTGTTTGGGCAGAGACATCCCTTTTGTACTGCAGGAGTGCTGAGTCTGGATCCTCCAGTGTAGACTGAGAATGAAGCGCAGCATGTCTTCTGCCTGCTTCGATGCCAGGCTCCAGCCCCCACTGGACCAGGCACAAGAAAGGCTGTAGATGGTGATGTGAGTGCAGTGGATGCTACACTGTTGTTGAGGCTGATGTTCAGTTAATAACCAAGTGATATCTTCCTCAGCCTTCGAACAGCTCTCCTTTCCAAGGACATTGTGGGAAGAAGGGATAGTGAGACTAGAGCAAGATTCTAGATCTCGGGACTAAAACAAAAACAGTATATTTCTGAGCATCATCTGAAACCATTTCATTGTTATTACTTCTAATACTTAGAATATTGTACCAATATTCAAAGTACCCTTTTTTAAATCAGTAGACTTTAGATGACAATAGAAAGATACTGTCTATAAGAAGAATTCATCCAATCATACATTTTTCCATTTTAATTCACTTTTTTCAATGATAAAAGTAATGCATACTTATTTACTATTGTATATAGATTTTAAAGGAAAACATAATCATATTACCAAATCATATCAGTAAAATAATCATACCATGATGTAAATTGTAAAAGAAAGGTTATAATTTCAAACTTGTTTTTATGTGTATGCATATGAGTAGTTTTTGATGTTTTTCTCAGAAAAAAAATAAGTTCATAGTATACCATATTATTTCTCAACTTGTTATTTTTATTCAAAAGTTTGAAAATATACCACTTCAGTAGCTACAGTGCAGATATTTTTAAATAACAATTCAATGTTCTACATCGTTGTTGCCTGCAATATGTTCAATTGTTATATAACTGATGGCCCTTTGGGTCATTCCCAGTGTTTGCCACACGGAAGAGTTATGCTGCACAAACCCTCACACAAACGTCCTTGTGGGCCAGGGCTCTGACCGATGCCGTGTTGATGCTCAAGAATGGGGTTGCTCTGCCAAATAATTTGGATGGGTTCAATTTACAAAAGGCTTGGCTACATCAATTTCCCAAAAGTGATGCAGAAATGCATGAGAATGTTCACTTCTCTCTTTTCCTTTCGTTTTTGCACATTTGAACAATGAAAATAACTTAATTTTTCTGAGTTATTTTCTATTCCATTAATTTCAGGTTTATATTGCTGAATTTTTCTAAGAGTGTATGTCTGTAATTTAAAATAAGAATGATGGTAATAAATTTGTAAAGAGAACATGGCTGATACAAAATTTAACACAAATCAAAAAAGAATGAGTTAGGCCACGTGTTGACTTGGGAAGATGTCCACCACAATAAGTAATGAAAACAAAATGAAAAACAAAATAAATAATATAACTTTTACTATATAAAGCACAACAAAATAAAAAAATCTCTCTTAGATAAATTCCAAACCAGTGGTCACCAAAAAATGGCAGTGCCACTTCATAATACTCTCCTTGAAGGGGAAGACTTTCACTTTTTACTCTAAAGATGTATATGTACTGTGTTATTTAAGACTGTTATTTTGTAGCCAAATATATATATATGTATATATGTGTGTGTGTGTATATATGTATATATGTGTGTGTATGTATATATATATATATATTTGTGTGTGTGTGTCTGTGTGTATACACACACACAGACATTAATAAAAAGGAGCTAATTGCAGCATGGCTTATACTGGTAATATTGTTTTTGCTAGACAGGAAAACCTCCATTTTCTTTCCTTGTTCAGGATTAATGTGTTGTACTGAATTTGACCTTGTTTCCTAAAAGCAGTCAGGCTCAGGCTGGTATTCTCCAGATGGGATTAATGTCTGTGCTAAATTCTTCAGGTTATTTAGTCCTGGACTGCATCTAATTAAGAGCAACTAGTTTAAGTCACATTACCCAGGTAAAAAAAAAAAACACCATTTTATTCTTTCAACAGCAGGAGCACACTTCCAAGTGGAGGGAATGTACATGCTAAAACAGTCTTTCAATTACAAGTTGCTGTTTTCTTAAACGTCACTTTGGACATTGATATTTGTCAGACCACTCTGACAACTTTTGATATGAGCCATGCTCAGTATTTAGCAATGACAAATATGTATGAGACTAATTTCTAAGCTGATTCTGTGGTATAATTGTATTCTTCAAGGATATTGCTGTCATTTGTAATTTTTCTTTCTGGGTGAAGTATTACTTGCTCTAGTTAATTAGGTGTTTTAATCACTTAGGTTCAAAATGCATATCATGAACAAAAAAACATTTTTCTTTCTGTAATTAATTACTGAAATATTTAAAGTTATACATGCTTGTAAATGAACATACTGATCAACAAAATGAATAGAAATTCCAGAAATAAACATTATATTATATAATAATATTTTCTATATATATAATATATTATATTACAACATAAACTTCATATTTTGGATAAGTTAAAAAAATGGATTATTCAGTAAGTGGTCACAATAAAACTAGGTAACCAATTGGGAAAATAATCCAATTCCTTTCACACTGCACTAAAATAAATTCCAGATGAATCAAAAAATTCAACACAAAAAATAAAACAATAGAAGTACTAATGTTACAGAACAAACAAGGGGGGGCCTGGGAAGATATACTATTACTGAAAGAAGCCCCCAGGTCCGTTATGTCCGCCGCCAGAGGAAGACGTCTCTGAATGCCAGAGATTCGTGAAAAGGAAAGGAAATGTTTCTTTAATGCTATACAAACTTAAAGTAGTGACCTAATGTCTTTATCAAAAAATCCTAAAGTCCCTTTAAAACACCCACAAATAGACACAGTTCTTCCTTCCCTCCCCCTTTGCCCAGTCCAGAGTACCATATCTTAGGAAAGGAAATAGAAGTCCATGGCTCAGGCAGTCCTCTGGTTATTTCTTATTCCCAGTTAATGCTCCATCTCAATTGGGAGACCTCCCTGGGTTCCCGGCACCCTCAGCTGAGTTGCTGGGATCTTTGCTAAAACCAGGTGGTGGTTCCCCCTTCTAAAACTGTGGGGGTCCCCACTCTGGCAAAGGCACGTGGTCCTCTCTCCCAGGGCCACGGGAGTCCCCACTGCTAAAGCCGTGTGGTTTCCTCCTCAATAGCTGCCATGTCTGGGTTTAAATCCCCTCGCCAATCTTCCTCTCCAGCCTCATTTCCGACTCCTCCTACACTCAGCCACACTTGCCCTCAATCTGCTGTCTTCTCCAGCTTTTCTGGTCACCATCGTGGGTCTGGGCAGGTGTGACCCCATGTCATGGAGCCAATCTTTTCTGAGCTCCCATGCAGGCGCTGTAACTCAGGGGACCTGCCCCCCAGTCCCACCTTGGCGGGGGAGGTCCTTTTCCATCCCCCTGGCCTAGAGCATGGCCATAGCTATTTAGCATACCTAAGTGGCCAGCCAAAAACTATAGGTATGTTAAATGACCATGCCATGGATTAGCTGCAAAGCTGCCCTGAATGTTCTTGCTCTGTGTGCCCCTTCCCCCAACTCACACCTGTAGGGGAAGGGGTGGAGACATCTTAAAATCTCCTGGACACCTTGAGTTCTGGACCCCATTTCAAATGCCCATTTGGGGTCCCCTCTCTTGGGTGCACCCTGTAACACTAATAGCATGGGAGAATTATTTTTATAGTCTCAGAGTAGTGTAGGTTTTTCTAATGTGCCACAACACTAAGAAACAACAAAAGAGAAACCTGATTAATTATACAGTATAATAAGAAATTTCTGCATATCAAAATATATCATACATAGCCAAAAGAGAAATAACAGACTAATAAAAATATTAAAATGGCGTATCCTGAAGTAAGAACCAATATTCTTAATTCATAAAGGGCTCCTAAAAATCAATTAAGACCAACAAATTGGTAGAAAAATAGGAAAAGGAGGAAAACAAATAAGAATTTAAAAGACTTAAAAAATTACATAACAATCACCCTCATGCATAACAAGAAAAATGCAAATGATTACTTTTAGACACCATTTTTTACTTTTCATGGTCAAATATCAAGTTGATACAATCTGTTGGTAAAGGCAAAAAGCAACAGACATTCCTATTTATGTTGATGAGACAATAAGTTAGAACACTTCTACTGCAAGGAATTTGGCCATGTCTATCATAAAATGAATATATGTATATTTATTACACATGTTCAAAATAAAACACATTGAAGGATATTTGTTACAGCATTGTTTGCAAGAAATAAGTACTGAAACAACCAAACTTGGGGGGCCTAGTTAAATAAATTATGTTACTTCCTTATATTTCAATACTACATAGCCAGCTCTTGGAGAAGAATGAGCCAGATCTCTGGGTGCTAATTTGTACTCGTAAGATATATAAGGTAAAACATGCAAGATTCAGAATAGTGTGCATAGTATACTACAAACTGTTCTTAAAACAAAAATACTAATATACATACATGTGTAGGCATAGAACGCCTCTGGGACTGTAGGTATTGTTAGACACTGTGTTTACCTCTGTGGAAGGGATCTGAGTGCCTAAGAGACCTGGGTAGGATGAGGACTCCCCTTCCACCACATGCTTCAGTGACATTTCGAATTATATCCTTTTCCCAGAACAGTATTCCGAGAAGAGTCCTTGTTCCTGTTCAAGGCTACTCCCTACACTCCTACATCCCAAGTAGGTAAATGGATGCAGAGGAGTAAGCTTTTGTAAGAACTAAAATATTTTCTCTACATATTCAGTGCCAAGCCTGGGAAATTGAGATCATAAAGTTTTACGCTCATCCGTATCATGCAGACCATGGGAGAATGTGAAGTAGGGAAAATTCCGATAAAACTGAAAGTAAAAGGAGAAAGATATTCTGAGGCTTGGGGAACCACTAAGGACAAGACAAGAATAAAGAGAAAATTTCAAGGGTGAGTGTCCTTTATGGTCTTGAGGTCAAAATTCAAAGAGAATGGACAGAAATGTCCAGATGTGACTGAGGAAATTCCAGGGTAGAGTTTCTTGACTGTTTAGATTTGGTTTGGTTTGGTTCAGTTCTTTGGTTCAGTTCTTTGAGTAGCCTGAAAAAAATTCATGCCTCTTAGAAAGATCCTATTTTCATCACAGAACCTAAATGACAGGGACCCATCCAAGCAGGTGGAGGTAGCATGGCACCACCTGTGTCCCCTAGCCCGGTCATGTAATGCTCAGGACCCAGCTCTTCCTACATGCCCTGGCAGGAGGGCAGAAAAGTACAGAGTAAGCTTGTGAACCTAAAGAGAACTGAGGTAGTGATGAGACACAAGGCAGAGACCATGAACTTAGAATTAGACCCCAATGCCAAAGCAACCCAGCAAGACTGGCTACCTGCAGGGAGAACCATCCCAGGATGCCCAGCACAAGACCTGATCTAGTATTCTGAGTTGGGGACCAGTAAAGAGCCAGAGGGCAGTTTGTCACATAGACCTACTCCTACTTTCATGAGAACACTTGCCAAGCCCTGCTTTCAAGACTTTATTTTGCTGTAAACTGTAAAGTATATCTCAACATTCTATCCTAAACTTCAATGGTGTAAGTGGGATTTGTCCTCACCCTAATGTAGTGGGTGGCTTGATACATTGGATAGAGAATCACAGGACATAATTTTGAGGACTGTAGAATACACCAGTTTAATATTATTCCTCTTACACCAGTGTACTGTTCATTTGTTTGTTAGGTGAACTAAAGTTCTATTAGGCATAAGTAAATATATGTATACATTTTGACTATAATGTTGTAAAAATCAGTATTTTGTCAAGCTCTAATAAATATCATATGCTTACAAATGAGAATCACACTTCCGCTAAATATTTACTTGATAGGAGGAAACTGCATAGGAAACATCAATACTTGCTATTTGTTGGAATCCACTTCTCTCTGACCTTGAACATGCAGCCAAGACTCCAAAGAAATCTCCATTTTTAGCTTCAGCTGGCCTCAAAGCATCAACATTTATCCAAAACAAGAGCAAAGTGTGTGTGTGTGTGTGTGTGTGTGTGTGTAAAAGTTATATACCTAATAGCCACCAAGAAGTCTTTAAGTAAAGCAGCAATCAACTATTTCTAGTGCTTTTAAGTCTATTTCCAAATATGTATTACTATGAATATTCTTGGAAGCCCCCAAAGTGTTTCTTGCCTGTATATTCATCAAAGTGCTGGAAAATTACACAAGAGCAATCAGATAAGTCAGTTAATATGGCTGGCACCCATGCCGCTGCTTTGCTGCTCCTTCTGTGATTAATTACAACTAAATTGATGTTACCAGCAATGATTAATTTACAACTTAGGTGCAAAGTAAATGAACTAAGCAAATTGGAATTGGCACTAAAAATTTCTTAAGCCCCAGCAAAGTAACCAAATCATGATAAGCTATTATGCACAGAATAATTTCTCCCTCAAAATGGTTAAAATGCATGGATGTAGATTTTATTTTTATATACTATAGGTATGTTTGCCTGTATCTTCTGAAGTAAAGTCTAAATATAAAAAGTAACCTTAGGGTTTTTAGTTTTTTGCTTAGATATGCAACATATATATGCATGGGAAGACAAATGTCTCCAGTATCATTTACTCAAAATAAATGCAAAGTGTTTTCTTCCATCCTGATCTTTTAGTTTTGGTTTGGAGATTTTAGATTGGGTTGTATACAGACACAAACCACACTTGGCCCATTTGAGCATATTCTGAGCCAGTTTTCTCCTACTAAAAACTGACGAAAATTATAACTATTGCATAGAGCTGTTCAACAAAATAAGAGCTGAGATTCCCTGCTGTCTATGAGAGCCCAGCGCAGTTTCCAGCGGGCTTTCCTAAACAGAAAGAGGCGGTCTAATAGAGACTTCCCATGTTCTGCCCAAGCATCCTCACATTTTCTCATAGACCCAAGTGCATGTGAGAATAAAAGCCTGGGAGAGGCTATTATTTCTCCCAAATAAGTTGTGATAACAGTCAAGAAAATGAATTTATGATAACTGTGTATTCAAATGACATTGAGACAGTAGCCTACATTTATTTATTTATTTATTTATTTGTGTGTGTGTGTGTGTGTGTGTGTGTGTGTGTGTGTAGTCTCTTTGCAGAGGAGGAATTAGGCTCATCACAAATTTTTTAAAGATTTTTTTAATTTCTTTATTTTTAGAGAGAGGGAAGAGAGGAAGAAATAAAGGGAGAGAAACATCAGTCAGTTGCCTCCCACATGCCCCCAACCAGGGCTGGGGACCTGGCCCACAACCCAGACATGTGCCCTGACCCAGAATTGAACCAGTGACCTTATGGTTCATAGGCTGGTGCTCAATCCACTGAGTCACACCAGCCAGAGAAAATCAGATATTTTGAAGAAACAGGAAACATAATTATTGGAGTCATTAAAATTCACCTAGTTGTAACACCTGACTACTGTAAAAGCCCCAGGAGAAATTGACTGAAGCATAAAGGGGCCAGACTGGGCTCTGGCTTGGAAAGTGCACTCTTGTTTGTTTAAAATCACTAATGTGTGTTCTTGACTTGCAGAATTTATAAAATTCCCAAATAATACCATTTAACCCAGTTGAATTCCTTTCCTCTTTCAAACAAGATTTCTTCAAAAGACATCTGACTCAACTGAATTAAATGGGATAAGCAGATAAGCTTCTCAAAACATTTTGCTCTTTATTTCTAGGAGCAAAAACAATATTTTAGAAATACATTTATTTCAAGAATTTAGAATAGTGCCACCTGTCATGGAGGAGTAGCTTGATAATTCTTTGTAGCACAAATACATTTTTATTCTTTTAAGATTCAGAATTGTTAGACAATTAATGGTTAAGAGAAATGAATTTTCAAAAAGAGACTAGGACAACTATCTTTACCATTTTTAATTAGCCTCTGACTGTACTTTTTCACAAACTCACATGTACATATTAATTAATGAACATAAAAATTATTGTCTGGTGTCATTCTTTTAGGCACTTAAAATTCTTGCAGGATTTTTCAGGTGACACCTTGCAAGCATCTTAAAAGGTTTAGCTTGATCACTTTAACAGAAATTATTAAGTTGGCTCTAAACCATAGGTTTGATACTTAAACACCAGAAATAAGCTCAAATTAAGTGACTAAAATTGCTCAGAAATTTATTGCAGTGGGTGAGATTGCTCAGTGGAAAGGTGAGCAAAGACAATTGTAAAGAAAATCAGCCGCAAAATGTGAAAATATTAGCACACTACATATCTTATTTAGCCTTGGACAAGGATAGAATATTAAACCCAACCTTAACATTTGCACGGTGCCCAGCGGCTTTCTTGTCTCCTTCTTCCCCGTTCTGCCTATTCTCAGGGGCTTGTCTACTGCCCACCTCCTCACATGCATTATTTTATGGGCCTGAAGCACTCTTTACCAGCTCTTTTTGGAACTCTTGTCTTTTTAAGTTCAAAGCAAAAAGTATGAACTTTACTTCAATAGCTAGACTATAGCTTTATGGCAATATCTTGCTTAAGAAAAACATAATAGCTTTCTGAACAAAAAGGGTTTTGTTCCTTTTATCTCGTGCCAATGAGACTGGCTTATAATTTCATTCCCTTTGTGACCACAAATGTGTGGCTCTGTCCTCAAGAAATAGAAAGGTGAACAAAAAGTCAGTGAATACCTTTAGGAAATTAAAAATATGACAAGGAACTTTATAGATGTGTACACATGTATGAGATATAACAGGCTCCATTTAAGATGCACAAATGAGTTGGTGCTTTGTGCCTTTCAGGTGGTAAATCGAGTTAACACAGATGCAACAGTTCAAAATTTAGCTCTTAACCTGGTACTTATTTTTAAAATGGGTTGAAAGCCTTCTGATTTAAAACTCACACATCTTACCATGGTTTTGTTATTTACAAGCATAATAGGTGACACATTTTTACAAAGAATGAGAAAGAATTAAAGGGAAAATATTACACAAATCAAATACTAAAAGTTGGTGGCACCTTTTAGACCATTTAAGCAGTGCTACTGGGGGACGGTGGGATCAGTGTTTTAAATCTACTTTCCGGCACATGTTGGTGTGTGTGGCTGTGTCATATAAAGCCCAGGAGTTCATTCCACAGGTGTTTCCTTTTTTTTTTCTAAGTCACTCATCAAATTTTTGAAATAGGTGAAGCTGAAAATTAAGTAAACCAACTGATAAATTTACTTTCTTTCTTTGGACACTATTGTGATAGTGTTACTTTGATATGAAATTCATTAACGCTTATTTTGTGATTCAGTGGCAAACGCTTTTGTCAGAAAAAGATCAAAGCTGCTAGTCCTGTGGAGGCCGTGGGATTGACAGTGTTCTTCCTTTTAACCCTGTGGTAACCGATGCCTCTGCTGTGTCACGCTGCCCAGCTTAGGTGGCCATTTTCCCCGGGTGTACACATGCTTTGGCTACATTAAACTTCCAAGCCTATTACTGAAAGACATTTCATTTCATTTTTGGCCACTTCTGATGTTCAGATCCTTGAGAGTTTCTCTTTTTCCTGTGCTGAGCTTCAAACTCTGAAAGAGCAAGCGGGGATGATCTCACGTCCACAGCACACCGAATGCCATGACATCGAGGACACCCGACGATCTCGGTCACACAGTGGAGTCACAGAAATCACACTTCATCGTCCTCCTCTCCGGACATTAAGATTTCCCCCTGGCTCTAGGCAAAATGCGGGAGAAAAAATATAATCAGCAGAAGAAAGGATTTTCTGTCATTCCCGCGGCAGTAACAATGGCTTCGGGTAGTGTCAGTGCTTGTCCGTTTCCTTCCAAACAGAGTTTGTTTCCTTCAAAACAGAACTTCTCCTGAGTTTGAAGATGAGAGCTTTATACACAAACGACAGGCCCAATAATGACAAAAATATGATCCCCAACCAAGACAATATTATTTATTTTACTTTTCTTTTGGATGTACATAAAATACGTCTTAATAGTCTTATTACTAAAAAAGATTGAATCCAAACATTTTACAAAATATTTCTATGTTTCCCATTAAATTTTATTCGAGCAATTTGTATGTTTGCTTCACTTTAGCTCTTTAGTTTCTTGGCAATCGATCTCTGATAAATTTTCTTACATTTTTTTCACTGGTTATAAGCTTCCTAAGGCATTTTATTTCATGTTATATAAGATGATCTAGGACTTATACTCAAGTATAAACTTTCAGAGCAGATTTCTAGAAGTTTGACAAAATATTCCTTACAATCAGAATATTGAACTGTATGCACAGTTTTATTTATTCATTGTACTTCATAATTTACCAGTTATCTATAAAACAACTTCATTATTGGTGAATATATGAGTATGCTGGTCATTTCTTATAGTTCTAGCATCTGTTCTTTCTCATTGGCAATTCGTTTTTACATAATTAATCTATTTACTATGATCATGGAGTCAAATTAATTATTTTTTCTTACTGTAGTTGAGGACAGGTGTTTAGAAATAAGAAAGACAGAAGTGGTTTACTCTTCCTTTTCTTCCTAACCTGCAAAAGAGTCTGTATTTAGGACCCTGGGGCAATATTTTAGTTTGAACTACATAAAGATACATTGCTTAGGTTGCTGCTGTCCTGAGTGCCCCATCTAGGCTTGTACAAGTAATAGTAAGTGGACCCCATATCCACCCACTAATGATCCCCAAGTGGATTTGGCTCATTTCTTTGAAGAGGTTCATCAGCAGGCAGTTATATTTTCTTTTGGTGATGAAGAATCCAATGAATCCCAACCTCCTACTCAGTCCAGACGCATTTGTTGCTCTCCCATCCAAAGAGGATTTCGTGGACAAGAGTTTTATCTTGAATACCAAATTACTTATGCCCAAGAGACCAGAAAACACTCACAACAGGGTCAGGGTACTAGATTTTCAAAGTATGGCGACTTACTAATATTCACTGACCTGCTATCTTTTTTCCCACCTCCTGCTCACAACTCTTCTAGAAAGGAAACTGCAAATTCAAAAGCCTGATGCTGGACAAAAGCTTGACTGACTCTTGCCAGTCCTTCTTGGAATGGGAAGTGAGATAAGTCCAGTGTTCGGGAAGACAATTTTAGAGCAAATGTAGCTAGCCTTCAAGGAGGGAAAGGAGACTCGGCTTTAGAAAGAGAGATGGTATTGCCGTTGTCCTTGGAGTCTGATACATGTATGCTTCCCAATTCTACTTCCTCATAGGCTCGACTTTGCTTACTTCCGCTGGATCTAGTGAGACACTTGGTAGTATACCCTTCCTCGCACACAAGCCACAGAGGCACAACACAGCCTTTGTCTTCCAAGTTCTGTTACTTTCTTGGGGGACAACACAGTAGCCATAATGGTGTACCCAGGTAACCTCAAGAAAAATCTCTTCCTTAGTCTTCAAAGAAATTCTTTGCCCTCTCTCATCTCTGTCTTTACTCTTTCCTCTGTGACCAATTCACCCTTCATACCCTAGGCCACCTTAGCATAAGAGTTGAGGGTCAATAGTTAAGGTTTTCTAAACCATTTAAACAAACAAACAAACAAACAGGAAGAGAATTGACCTTAGGCTATTTCGGCTTTGACCCTGCAATTCAACCATTCTAAAGTAGAGGAAGGCAAAAGTCTCAGTACCTTTTTTTTTTAAGGATTGCCAGGAAGTAAAAATGTAAGAAAACACATGTGAATTAATATACGAACAAACTCTATAACCCTGATAGTCAAAGTGTGTATCTGCTACTTGCAAATAAAAAATTATTGACTAAGGAAAAGATTACTGAAAATAACAAATGGCTGTCATCACCACATCATTACTAGAGCCAAGTCCGATGAATAAGGTGGTGTTCAAGATGGGTGATTCAGTTTGGGATCCAAAACGAGCTGTAACTGCAGAGTAATTAGATTGACATTATTAATGACCTGCAAGCTGGCTCTTAAATCAGTTCCAAACCATGGAAACAACTGTATAGCTACCCAAACTACTATGATCAATAGTTTTATTTGCATATTAAGTTGCTGATAATGTACTTCTTTACTTTTCAATGCTATCGATATGTCACAATTCATTATTCAACAAATATTTGTTGAATTCTCATGTCCCAGGAACTATTCTAGGCACTAGGGATACTTTGGTGAATAAAACATACAATTTTTTTAAAAAAGGCTGACCACATGAAGCTTACACAAGGTCTGTACAGAAAGTATACAGCCATGTAATATGAAAAATAGAGGTGTTTATTGAAGAAGATACAAGGCACAAGAAACATTGTTTATAGGGCAGTGACATCTTAGTCCCCTTTGAAGTAAGCATGTTGGAATCTCACATAGTTCTCCCCACCAGCTATCCCATTGTATTTTCCTGAATCTCACCAACTGTCTAAAATCTCTTCCCTTTCAAATGTGATTTTAGTTTTGAGAAAAGCCAGAAGTCACAGGGTGCCAAATCTGGGCTGTAGGGGGGCTGAGTCGCCTGGGTGATTTGATGTTTTACCAAAAATCTCTGCACAAGATGTGATGCATGAGCGGGAGCATTGTCATGATGAAATTGCCAATCATCAGTTACCCATAGCTGTGTCCTTCTGAATCATCCAAATACATTCCACAGAGGAATGTTCAAGCTTAACACAAAATTGGATGCAGATTTGTTGCTCTACTTGCTCAGTCACTTTGAATGCAATGGCCACAGAGTACACATGCTCACTCAATGGCATCTACCACGCCCACTGACTAGTACAGTGAAGTTGTCGTTGTTTACACATACGCATTCCAGTCCACTCTCCTTGGTGGCCAGGTTACATGATGTTGCACAAACTGTTCTTGTTATCTCATTGTATTAACAATGGCTGGACTTTTTCCAGACAGGCCTCATATTCTCATGGATAAAACATATAAGAAACAAAATAAGTATTATTTTACATGGTGATAAGATTTACAATAGAGAAAATTCAGAGGGAGAAGCAGAATAGGAATTGTGGGGATAGGGATGGAGTTTTAAAATAGTGGTCAGAGGATGTCTCACCGAGACTTTTGGGAAAGACTTAAAAGAGGTGAGGATACAAACCACGAAGGAAGAACATTTTTGGGAGAGATAAGTAAGAGTGAACACATGGCATGTTCAGGCCAGCACAATAGCCAAGTGGTTGGTGTCAAGATGGCAGGCAGAGAGTAGCAGGAAATGAAGTTAGAGAGCTATCAGAGGGTTAGGTCACATAAAGCCCTTAGAGACCATAGTAAGAATTTTGGCTTTACTCTGCAGAGGCAGGAAGCATTTGTAGGGTTTGACATGATCTGCTTTGTATTTTAATAGGATCATTATGGCTATTGCATTAAAAATAGACAAAAGGATGCAAAAGGCAGAAATCAGGGAGACCAATTGAAAGTACAGTGCAATAATCCAGGAAAGAGATGATAGTGCAGTGAACCAACATGTTAGCAGGGTCAAATTCAGGATGAAATTAGAAGGTAGAACCCAGCATAATTTGACGCCACATTAAATGTGAAATGGGATAAAAAGAGAAAAGACAAGAATGAGGAATGGAAAAGATCAATAGGCCATGTAGAAATGGGTAAAAAATATAGATTAAGAATGTTTGGGGCATGAAGTTAGGATTTTAATTCTGAACGTAATAAGTTTCCATGATTAGTAGGCAGCCAAGTAGTACTAGTTTAAAGAAGACTCAGTTACAGCTAGGAAAAAAAATGTTGGGAGCTGTGATTCTCCAGTGTGAAGATTTTGATTGAGGTCAGAAGTTACATGCTAATTTGTAATTTTGTCTGGTAGCAATACAAATGATTTTCGTCCAGTGAAAAATTACATGTTTTTTTTTAATTTTGTAAGACATTAACCTGCTTTGCATCTACTCCTGAAACTTTATCTTAACATTCTGCAATGTATGACACTAACTACATGAGCTATCACAGACTTCACAGAATGAGAGCTCAGTCCTCCACAAGATTCACTGTACGGCAGACCCAGGTGCAAGCCCAGGCTCCCAGGCCACCCATACTTACAGTGAACTGCCTACAAATTTGGCTTAAAGCCCCCAAATTCCAGAATGGCCAGCCCTGAGCCTAGAACCAACTAGTGGTCCACCAAGAGTCTCTTCATTAGCACAAACTGAGGGGTGGTCCCAAGGGCTCACCATGAATAACAAAGGCTCTCCCATCACTCAGGAGATTCCAAGGGGTGAATACTCCCTCCCAAGAAACTATGACAAAAAAATTAAATTCTTCATGGTACAATATGTTCCTCTATTAAATTGCCAATAAAAACATAGTTCCTCAAATGTTCTTTGAACTAGTTTTAATACCATATTTATTCTCTCATAAATTAATGAATGTAATCAAATGTGGGACATGAATTCATTATATATTTACATTAAAGTCATGATTTTACCTTTTGAAAGTTAAACTTTGAAAATGGTATTGAATGGGAAAAATAACAAAATAAATGAAGAGGAAAGAGGATCTACAGAACACTTACGCATCCTATGTTAAGATTAGAAGGTGAGAAGCAATCAGGAAAGGAATCAGAGGGATGTCTAGTGACCCTAGAAGGAAACCAGGAAAGTATGTTCTTCTGGAACCCAAGTAAAAAAATGCAGTTCAAGCAGAAGAATGTCATGTGCAATGTTATTCAGCCCTAAACTGTAGTAAGTCTTGAAAACATGATGCTAAGTGAAATAAGTCAGATGTAAAAAGATCAAATATTGTATGAGCCCATTTATATGAAATATTCAGAATAAAGGTAAATAAATAGAGACAGAACACTAGGGGCTGGGGGGAGGGGAATGAGGAACAACTCCTGAATGGGTCCATGGTTTTCTTGGGGGTGATAAAAATATTTTTGGAACTAGGAAAGGTGGTACTTGCACAAATTATGAATGCACCAAATACTACCAAATTATAAAATTTAAAATAGTTAATTTTTAAAAATTATACAACTTAGTTTCTCTCAGGCTTCATTTACTTTTGCTACTTATGAAACAAATTCTGCTGTTTGCATGAACTCTATTTCTTCTTTTTTAATCTTTGATTTAATTTTTAATGTTTATTTCTTAATTACAGTTGACATTGAATATTATATTACTTTCAAGTATATGCCATAGTGGTTAGACATTTATGTAACTTACCAGTGATGCCCCTGATAAGTGTAGTGCCCCCCGACACACTACATAGTTATTACAATATTATTGACTATATCCCTTGTACCGTACTTTACAACCCCGTGACTTTTTCATAACTGCCAATTTGTACTTCTTAATGCCTTCCTCTTTAACGGCCAGTCCCCCGACCTCTCTCATCAGGCAACCCTCAATTTGTTCTCTTTAACTATGAGTCTGTTTTGTTTGTTCATTTATTTTGTCTTTAGATTCTACATGGAAGTGAAATCATACAGTATTTATCTTTCTCTGCCTGACTTATTTCACTTAGCACAATATACTCTAGGTTGATCCATGTAGCATATGGCAAGATTTTATTCTCTTTTAAGGCTCAAAAATATTCTATTGTATATATGTACCCCTTCTTCTCTATCTAATCATCTACCTATGGACACTTAGGTTGCTTCCATATCTTGGCTATTATAAAAAATGCTGCAGCATACATAGTGATGCCTATACCTTTTCAAATTAGCATTTTGAATTTCTTTGGATAAATATCCAGAAGTGTAATTGCTGGGTCATATTTTCAATTTTTTTGAGGAACTTTCAGACTGTTTTTCTTTTTTTTTATTTTAATCATTGTTCAAGTACAGTTCAGACTGTTTTTCATAATGGCTGCACAGATTTACAGTCCTACCAACAGTACACAAGGGTTCCCTTTCCTTTATATTTTCCCCAAGACTTATTTGTTGATTTATTGATGACGCCATTCTGACAGGTGTGACGTGATAGCTCATTGTGGTTTTAATCTGTATTTCTCTGATAATTAGTGACTTGAAGCATCTTTTCATATGTCTTTTGGCATCTGTATGTCCTCTTTGGAGAAGTGTCTATTTAGGATTTCTGCCAGTTTTTTAATCAGACTAAAGTGGGTTTATATATTTTTTGGTATTAAATTTTATTTATGATTTTCTTATTTTGGATATTAAACCCTTATTGAAGGTATCATTTGTGAATGTCTTCTTTAATTAAGTAGATTGTCTTTCCATTTTACTAATGGTTTGCTTTACTATGCCAAAATCTTTTTAGTTTGACATAGTCCCATTTGTTTATTTTTTCTTTTGTTTTCCTTGCCCAAGGAGACATATGCAAAAAAATATTACTAAGAGTTATGAGTTTACTGCCTATGTTTTCTTATAGGAGTCTTATGGTTTTGAATCTTACATTTAATTCTATAATCCATTTTGAGTTTATTCTTGTGTATGGTGAAACAGAGTGATCCAGTTTCATTCTTTTGTGTGTCTATACAGTTAGCACAATGCTATTTATTGAAGAGACTTTCTTCACCTCTTTGTGTATTCTTGCTTCCTTCATTATAGATTAACTGACGATATAGGTGTGGGTTTATTTCGAGGCTCCCTATTCTGTTCAGTTTATCTATATGTCTGTTTTTATGATGGTACCATGCTGTTTGGATTACTATAGCCTTATACTGTATTTTATGTCAGATATCATAATACCACTTTGTTCTTTGTCAAGATTACTTTGGCTATTTAAACTCTTTTGTGGTTCCATATAAATTTTAGGATTACTTGTTCTGTGAAAATAGCCATTTGTATTTTAATAGAGATTACATTGAATCTGTAGATTGCTATGGGTAGTATGATATTTTAACCATGTCATTCTTCCTATTTGTGATCACAGTGTATACTTCCATTTATTTCTATATTCTTCAATTTCTTTCTTCAATATCTTGTAATTTCCTAGTGTAGGTGTTAAATTTATTCCTTGGTTAAACTTATTCTTAGGTGTTATTTTTTAATACAATTATAAATAGGACTTTTAAATATTTCCCTT
The DNA here is from genome assembly GCF_004126475.2 of Phyllostomus discolor. Lineage (NCBI taxonomy): Eukaryota > Metazoa > Chordata > Mammalia > Chiroptera > Phyllostomidae > Phyllostomus > Phyllostomus discolor. The sequence goes on along the minus strand of NC_040905.2, from coordinate 85,714,325 downwards.
TTTCATAGCTCATTATTTACATATAAAAATACAACCTATTTCTGAATATCAATTTTCTGTTCCACCACTATTCATTTCAGTTCTAATAGTTTTTTAGTGGAAACTTTAGGGTTCTCTATGTACAGTATGTTGCCATCTGCAAATAATGACAGTTTTACTTCTTCCTTTCCTATTTGGGTACCTTTTATTTCTTTTTCTTATCTGATTTCTGTGGCTAGGACTTCCAATAGTATGTTGAATAAAAGTGGTAAAGTGGACAGCCTTGTCTTGTTCCTGATATTAAGGAATAAAGTTTCAGCTTTTCATCATTGAGTAGGATATTAGCTGTGGGTATGTCATATATGATCTTCATCATGTTGAGAAATGTTCCATCCATTCCCACTTTGCTAGAGTTTTCATCATAAAAGTTTGCTGAATTTTGTCAAATAGTTGTTCTGCATCTATTGTATATGATCGTATTATTTTTATTCTTCTGAAATGTTTAATTTTATGTAATGTAAATATTGCATTAATAAAAACGATTTGTGGAGAGAAGTTAGAGAGAGTGAATATAGACAAATCTTCTGTAATAGATTTGCTTTGAAAGAATTTAAAAATAAAACTGTTGCTAGAAGAAGATGTGCAATCAAGTGAAAAAAATTTTTTTTACAAAAGAAGAGTAAGCTAATGTAAATGGCCCTATATTAGAGGGAAAATGGTAGATGTAAAAGAGAAAGAAGACATAGAAAAAGTAATTGTATTTGCCACACATTTTGTTTTCATTAAACAAACAAACCAAAAAAAGTGCTGGCTGGTGTGGCTCAGTGGACTGAGTGCCAGCCTCCAAACTGAAAAGGTGTTTGTTGGGTTCCAGGTCGGGGCGCATGCCTGGATTGCAGGCCAATGTTTCTCTCCCTTCCTTTCTCCTTCCCTTCCCTTCTCCCTAAAAATAAATAAATAAATATATTTTTTAAAGCCAATAGAAAAAAATGCCAAAAGAAAAGAAAACCCAGCAACAAACCCTGCCTTACAAAATACATGTATGTGATGTTAAAACAAATATTCCTGGTGTCTAACTCTAACCCTGCAACATCTTGTTCTGTGCCTCCATGAAGTCTCTTAAATTCTCAGAACCTAAGCTTTCCCTTTGTAAAATGGAAGAACTGAACTAAACTATGTCTAAGTATCCTCTCAGTCCCAGAGTTCTAGGATTTTCTGATATTCAGTGATTTATTTTATTATGAGATCTAAGAATAGCTTTATGAAGTCTATTCTCTCTACATTCATATCATCAGATCTCTGCAAGTGTCCTTTAAAAAATTCAAAGCTATACTGATTTATAGCAGATTAAATGAATGGAACAGACAAGATGAGCAAAGAAAAGATGCAATAGCTAGATGCAATTAGAGACATCTGGGTGAATTTAACTCCAGTTTTAAAACATCTGGGTGATGTTAGTACTCAAGTTCTGGAAAGCATACATTCCTAAATCTGACATGACTTTGGATGAGCAACTGGTATCCTTACGCTGCAGATTCCTTTTTTTTTTTTTTTTTTTTTTGGCAAGAAAATGTGATAAGAACAGGAAATAGCACAAAAAAAAAACAAAAACAAAAAAAGAATTTCTAGCATGTAGTGGTAGACTGTCTTAAGGCAGAAAGCTGAAATCTAACAATAAATAACATGATTTTTATTTATAGGCTACAGGTATTCGATAACCCACTGACATATCAAAAGCAATGTGCCTAAACCAAACACATTACGTTTCCCACATTCCTGTTCTATATAATTTATCAATTTTCACTGTTGCTCTTACCAGTAGCTAAAACTTAGGAATCATTTTTAAGTCTCTTCTTCTTCGGGCCCCTTTCCCCCATATCCCAGCTTCATAAAGACAATAGATAGTTCTTTAAAATTATTATTGTCTATATATATATATATATACCTACCTATTCGGACAGAAGCATTCCTAGTCATGGAGAAGATTAGGGTTATTATAGCAGAAATAGAAAGAGAGTCTGCCTAGTTTTGACTTCAAAGCTGAGTAAGGAGAAGGACGCAGTGTACAGACCTTAGAGCCAGGTCTGGCCACTCACTCTATCCACCCAAATTTGCCACATGATAAATAAAACTTAACAAAAAGACTCCTTTCAGGGCAAGTGCTGTGAGTTGTTGGAAGTGAGATCATCTCAAGGTCCCTGAGCATGCAAGTACAATGGACAAACGGCAGCTCTAGAAAGAGAGGGTAGCAAAATTGCCTTTCAAGCAGGCTGGTTTGTTACCTGCAGGTGCATGGTTTACTTCATGGGATCGTCCCTACAGAATTTCTACTAAATTACATATAGGTAACCAGTGCTTTTGGAGCATTTTGGCTTGTTTAAAGGCATTTGAGGAGTCACTGGAGACAGGGTCATTGTTGACACAGAGAAAACTCAGTGATATTCTCTTTGGACAATCATGCAATTGACAGGGTTGCTGCAATTTGTCCTTGAAAGAAAAGCAATGGCAGGCTTCTAGCAGGTTGTGTTAGGTACCAATATTAGTGCATAATTGTGTGGGTCATTGTTTGCTATTTATTTATAAATTAGGTGGAAAAAATACCTATTCTGGATGAAATGCTGAGGTCTGATAAATACTAATTGTTAAAAAATTTAAACTGTTAGTCTCTTTAGTCAAACTGGTTAAAAAGTCCTTAATTTCTCAAACTATATAAATAAAACAAATTAGAGGGGGCACAGCAAGACAGTGAGACTAGAAAAAAAAATTTATCATTATAAAACACTTATAACCTTAGGCCATTTTTGTACTCTTAATCAAATAGGTGTTAAAATTCTTAAAATAGCAAAAGAGAATAGATGTAAAATTATATAAGCCAGTGGTATTAGGCACACTGGCTTTAGTCCTATTGTCCTGTTACGAGTAATTCAAGACAACTGAGCTCATTAAAATTTGAAGACATGAATTTAAAAAATAATTTTAAAATAAACCTGAGGGGCAAAAATTGTGCTTCTAACTCCCAATACCAACATAACGCTTACTGAATAAGAGTTTAAGATATATTTGATCCTGGGGTAGGATCCAGGGTAGGAGATGTGGATGGCTAGGGTGGAGGAAGAGGTAGGGGGAAAATGGAGACCACTGTACTTGAACAACAATAAAAAATGCATCTATAAAAAAAAAGAAAAGAAAAATACATATATTTGATCCTGAACGTAACTCTGAGAATTAGCTAAGAAAGATGCTTTCTGCTACGTGTGATAAAGCTGAGAGCAAGAGGCAGGCCCAGGGGCGCTGTCTCCGAGGGCGCCAAGGCAGGTGCTGTGCTCCGTTCCCAGAGAGAATGATTGGGTTTGTTTATCCAAAAGGATCAAATGTATCAAATAATTTCTTTCTTTTCACTACCATTATATAGAGAGCCAAGGAGATAACACTGGAGAGAGAGATTTTTCAAGAGATTTTTATTTTCAAAGTAATCTGGTAAGTGATAAAATATCTACAAGAATCACGGACCATGTCAAGGCTTCTGACGGCTAACATGACAGGCAGCATCATTCAGGATCATTTGGCAGTGGGCTTTTTTTTTTTTTTCTTAATTCAAAACTGTGGTGATAAGATGGATAAGGTCATTTAAAGATGGTGACATGTGGTATCCGCTAACAAATGCTAGGTCATATTTAAAACATGCTGAGAGCGGCGCACAGGCAGGGACAAGATGTTCTTAGCTTTTCCAGCTTAATATCCCTTCCACTGTATAGATTGCCATCAATTGGTTCTATTAGGTAAATTGCATCTGACCTTTATATGCCAGTAAAGGTAAATGTAATTTAAGAGTTTGTGAGCGTGGCGGTAGGGAGAATTAAAAACTGTCCACTACGGAAGGGATCAGTCGGGACGTGCTGACACAAAAGCCTTCAACGAGATGCCCCCTGCATGTAGTTCTAGTCGTTTCCACTGGGGCCGCTGGAGAGAGGAAACGTTTTGTTCTTGTCGCTTCCTTGTTTTTTCCTTCTTTAAACTACATCTCAGAGCTGGAAGCTAATTCCTTTATGTTGGTCCAAGTTGTCCATAGGGAACCACCCATTTTCCAGTAACTGCGCACCAATAACAGCACCCAGGGCGAAAGGTGTGGTGGGCGTGGGTGTCAGGACAGGCTTCCGGGAAGGGCCTTGGAATTATTTAGAAACCTCGTCTCAGAGTTCCCACATTTAAGAATTTACCCAAAAGACATAAGAAATGTACACAATGATTGCTAGAAAGCACTTGTTATAATAACAATTGGAAACAGTTAATGTCCCATAACAAGATGGTCAAATTGTGATATACCATTACAATGGAACAAAATACAGACATTACAGTCAGGTTCTTCAGAATGTTCTCATTTTTAAACAAAATATATATCTGGATTGAGAATATAAGATGTTCTCCAGAAAGTTTACATGTCTAGATAAATGAGGAATTGTGGGAATTTTCTAAGCATTTCAAAATAAGTATGTATTATTGTACTTCGTATAACAGCAGTATTTAAAAAATCACATTAAGAGAATATATAATAGAATGAATAATGTTTCAAATAATTTTAATGAAAGAAACATACTAAATAGTACATACAATATAATTATATTTTCATAATATGTATATGCTTTAAGATGAAGAGAACAAGGACTGAAAAAAAAACAAAATGTTAACAATTCCTGGGCTAAAAAACTATGGGTAATATTTATGAGGGGGGAGCCCCCCAAATGGAATATATTTATAAAAGATTGTATATTTATTCTTACATTTTTTAATTTCAATCACCTTCAAAGTACTCTCCATTTGATGTAATACATCTATTGAGACTTTTTTCTACTGCTCAGTACAGTTTTTGAACTTGTCAATTTTGATGCCTGATGGTACTTCTGCTGTCTTTTGTTTCACCTCTTCCACATCTGGAAAACATTTTCCCTTGAGGACTTTTTTCATCCAGAGGGAAAAAAAAAGGTCACTAGGGAAAAATTGGGGGAATAGGGAGGGTGGGCCATGCCGTTTCTGGTCAAAAACTGTTGAGCACAGTGCAGTGTGAGCAGGTGTGCTTATAACCCACCCATTATGAAATGGGCAAATACACTGAAAGAGTCTTCAGAAAAATTCACTGAAGATGGACATAGACTCTCACAATAGCACCAGCTGGTACACTGATACAGATGGGTTCGTAGGACACTCACCTAGCAGGGGCAGGAAGCCTGTACTGCAAGGTGCCCATGCTCCAGAAGATAATTCTGGTTTTTCAGGATCTCTCCCTCATATTACTTAATATTTTCAAAAATTCCTAAAACTAGTTTTTAATCAAACTATGTACATAAAGAAAAAAAATCAAATAATGTAAACACTGCCTTTAAGCATTTCTATGTTTTATAGTTTTCATGGTTACAACTCTAAATAACAGGCTTGCCTGTCCTGTGCCAGCCAGTTCCCAAGATGAGCCTCAGTGGTACTCGCTTTCTGATATTCATGCCCTTGTGAGGTCCACCTCTGGGAAGAATAACCTCTGTGACCAATAGGATACTGCAGAAGTGACAGTGTGTGACTTCTGGGGCTAGGTAATAATTGGGGCCTTGGATCACTCCAATGGAAGCAGCTGTCATGTCACGAGGACACTAAAGCAGCCCTGGAGAGAGAAACTGAGGCCTCTTGCCCTCAGCTGGGATGGGGAGCCATTTGGGCAGTTAACATTACAGCCCCAGTCAAGCCTTAGGATGACTGCAGCCTCATGAACAACCGAGCCAGACGGCCCAGCCAAGCCAACTACAAATTCCTAATGCGTACAGGTAATAAATATTTATTCTTTTAAGGTATGGGTAAGGTACCCATGCAAAGGTATGGGTAATTTGCTATGCAGCAGTAAATAAACAAATATGCCTCTTTTAAATGTATCAGTTTTGAACATTTTCTATAAGTCTTCAATGCTGCCATGACAGATGAGAATTAGCTCACTTTAACAGCTCCCATTTGCAATCTCCTCCTCATTTTTTTCCCAATTTTTGGGAATCGTCGCCTTTTATAGATGAGGAAAGTCTGTCCCTTAGCGTTGAGAATACAAGTGATATGCCTAAAACCCTATGTCTCTTCCCATCAACTTTCAATGGCATCTCTTACTCTCAATCTACAAGTATAAAATGTGTTGTGTGACTTGACCCTACTCTGTACTCCTGCTCCATGCCCATCCCTTTTGTCAACTACACTTTGCTTTAAGATCATAAAACCTGGCTACACTTAAACTCTGTTCCACTTCTTAAGTAATTCCTTGATGCTCTATGTATAGATCAATACTGATATTGGAAAACATAACTAATATCATGACAATGTAAACATTTTCCCTCCAGAAAAGCCATGTTGCATGGTAGGATTACGTTTCCACTTCATTGATCCAATGTGATGAATCCCAGGGGACCTGAGGAACATGTAATAAGATCAAAATGATTCTCTCTGTTCTTTTTTTTTTTAGATTCCATCAACATCTCAAAATCATACTGTATCTCAGTTTGTTTCACATGTGGCCTTATTTTTCCTTTACAATTTTTCCCCTCATCAGTATTTTCATATATATTACTCATTTTTGTTTCAATAAAATCTTCTAGCTTTTTCAGCAATTGAGGGAATCCATTCACTCTTCCTAATGTCATTCTTGGGGTCCACTGCCTATTGGACTTGGTAGAACTCATCGCTTTCAGTACCACTCAGCTGGCATCCTGGCATTTCTTTCCCAGGTACTCTGTATTCTTAGGTTAATTCCTCCATTTCCTTTATTTCATGTCTTCTGTTACTTGGTTTCTCCCTCACCCCCATTCTCTAGAGCAGGGGTGTCCAACCTTTTGGTGTCTCTGGACCACACTGGAAGAAGAAGTGTTGTCTTGGGCCACACATTAAATACACAAACACTAACAAAAACTGATGAGCAAAAAGAAGGTCCATGCATAATTTTTGTGATATTGGCCACCACAGAGAAGCAAAAACATCCTCACATAATAACCCTAATCATGCAGTGATCATTTGGATAATCTTTTAATATTGCCAAGCAGGTCCCAAGTTTGTTATTGCTAATATAGAAAATGAACATAACTAAGTAATATTTTAAGTAAATTTACAGTTTTGTATTGGGCTGCATTCACAGCCTCCTAGGCCACCCATGACATGTGGGCCACAGGGTGGACACCCCTGCTCTAGAGCACACTGTCAAGTATATTTTTTAGGGTGGCCGTGTAAGAGGAAACTTTCTGTGACCTTGCCTGAAATATCTTCATCTATGCCTCATACTAGATCAAAATGTAGGATAGGTACATAGTTCTGGCTTTAAACACACTTTCTCTCAGAATTTTGAAGGTGTTATCCTATTTACTCATTGTTCTTAAAGAGAAATTTGATACCAATCTGCTTTATATCAAACTTCACATGATTTCTTTCCTCTCTACGAGCTTTTAGAGCTTTGTCATTATCTTCACTTTACTGGAATTTCATGACACAGTTTCTAGATCATTTGTCCACACTTGAATCCATTAAAATGAAGACTCTTGGATATTCTCAACTATAGTACATTTTCTTCCATAATTTTTTTATAATTCTCTCCTGGTCTTTTTCCCATTCTCTAATAATCAAATATTGAACTTTCTCACTTTATTTTCATTTTCCTTCATATTTCTTTCTCTTTTAACTTTCCTCTACATTCTGCTTCTGCAAACCTGTTTCTATCCATTATAAATATATAATTCTTAATTTTGTCAAACTTTAATTATTATTGTATATCACTATATTTAATGAGTTATGAAGATGACAAACTGCTTGTATAGTTGCAAGTTGAAATTGAAAATCAGAAATCAGCCTTCTGACCATTCTCTGTTCTAGGGAACCTCTTTCTTGGTACCACAGGACAGGTGCCTTTCTGAAGTCTAGTAAGAAGGACAGAGATTGAATGCTGGGTCACATGCTGTAGAACAGGAGCACTATGTGTAGGGAAATCCTGGTCTCCTCAGGTTAGCAAGAGCCTCAGGGTTAGAATACACCCTATAGATTTTCTTTCTCATCCTTCTCTTCCTTGACTCCAGTCTCCCCATTCCTATCTTACTCTCTGGGACTGCCAGAAGAAAACTAAAAATTTCCCTTTACTTAATATGCAGAAAAGTTAAAATCCCCTGGTCCAAACTTGTCATAGAGGACCATTCTCTGAGCCTTGCCTTTTATAATTTCTTACAGTCTTTTGTAAACACAACATAAATCTCTAATTCATTCAGCCATTCAACAAACTTAAACATCCAAGTGCTCAATGTACCTAAATGCTTATGTTCTGGGAACCAGAGATTCAGCAGTAAAAAACAGACAAAAAATGCCTACCCTCACAAAGCTTACACTCTGGTGGGAGAAACAGAGAATCTGTCAAATAAATGAATATGTAGAATGATATGGAGAAGATAAAGCAGGGAAGACATAGGAAGAAAGAGGTTGCAATTTTTTATAGATGGATCAGAGAAAACCCCAATGAGAAAGAGGCCATAGACTTAAAGGACCAAGAACGTCAACCAGATGATCGTATTTTACATTTCTGGCTTCTAAATGTCTATCCAGATAGCTTTGGTCCAATTTAAACAGGTTTTTTCCGGTATAGAAATCACAAGTTATTAAGGTAGCAATAAGAATCAGATAGCAAAACTGTTCAGGAAACAGCCAACCTATCTCAGGCCTTCTGGTACTTGGGGATATCAAATCAAGTAAGGTTTTTCCAGAAGAGAGGGAGACCTTTCATATTTTGGTGTTTGCATGTATTTTGGGGGATCTTCTGTCCTCTCTTTCTAGTGCTTTCATTGAACCAGGGTAGCTAACCATTGTGCCTTCTTACTAGGAAGGCTAAATTCAGGCCAATTTTCACATGAGGAAAAAAACAAACTATATGTTCTTTCACACAACAAAAAAATTGTAGAAAAGAACCATGTTTGTGAGTATAAACTTCACAGAAGGGTCAAAATCAGGGGATCTGTTTTTAATGTAATTACTGCAGGCACAGTGGCCCCTGCCCTTTGCTGAATCCTTCTTTTCACTCCATATCCAGGAAGAAGGAAACTTAATGTCAGCTGTGGACTTTGGATAATAATGATGTGACAATGTAGGATCGTCAATTAAAACATGTTTCGCCCTGGTGGGGGAGCCGGTAGTGGGGGGCTGTGCCTGCGTGAGGGCAGCGGGTGTTCCTGAAATCCCTGTGCTGTCATCTCAGTTGCTCTGTGAACTTTAAACTGCTCTAAGAAAACTTAAATCTAAGTGAAAAATAAAATAAATCAAGAGGAAAGGGTCCACTCAATCAATACTCTAAATTTGTTAAAATCTAATTTGTGGGGGGGAGTCCTTTCTAAGGCTGTTGATTTGAAGAAGTCCTGCAAGTTTACCTGCTTCAAATTGAAAACCCCTGCTCCCCACTGCCCGGGACTGTGAGGTGGAGCGTGTCCAGGTGCGCCTGCTCCGCCCGCGGGACAGGTGCACTCATTCGATCACGGCAATCCACACTTTTGACAGGAAGCATGTGCGTACTTGCCTGCTTTCCCAATAAGGCTGTGAGATCCTCTCGGACGGGAACCAAATCTTGGCCTTTGCCCAGGGCACCCAGCAGGTAATCGGTCTTTATTAAAAGCTGTCTGCACAGTGGATTTCCCATTTGAACTCATCACAAAAACAATATCAACTAGCATTTGTTGAGTGCCTTGTATTCTAGGCAGCTGGCATCATTATCCGTAATCCTCATAGCAGTCCAGTAAGTTAGGGCCTGTGCCAGTTTCACAGACTGAGGCTCAGAAAACTGAGGCTCAGAGGATTTAAGTAATTTATCTGTGTGTACACAATTAGCCAAAATGGAAAGGCTAGGATCCTGCCCCAGGCATGTGTGACCCCAGACTGGACTTCTGATTACACCCGTCATATCCCTTGAGGATAAGGAATCGAGAAATCTCAGAAGGAAGCAGGAGGAGGGAGGCCATTTGCTCCTACTTACTGTTTGCAGCAAGTTTGAGAGAACGTACTTGGGCCATCCTAACACACAGGAATGATTCATCTACCACCTCCTCTGCAAACTTGAACACATCACAGGCACGGTGGCCACGACCCTTTCATCCCTGTTTCAGCCACATTTAGAAAGAGGTGAGATGGAAACAGAGTTAAATACTTCTTTTAAATAAGACCCACAATCTCTTACTATTAGAGTGCTTGAAAGGCCCTATTCTTTCTCTATTTCCCTTTTAGACAGTTTTTTTCATGGCCAGCAAACCAAATGCTGAGGCTAATGAGAAGAATGTATAAAGGAAATATTTTGCCATTTTGCAGGCCCTCATGCTGCTCGTTTTTATAGGCATCTTACCAAGAGAGCGTGTCCTGCGGAACATGTCAGAACTGGGGGTGTTAAATTTTCAGTGACTCTTGGCTGCTTCTAGCTGTGCTTTGAGTTTGACCGGGGCAGGCCTAACGGAGTGCTGACGTGTGGTTTCCCCTACTTTGTACAGGCCCCGGTGTGTTATCTCTCGGCTAGCAGAGCAATCTTGTGGTTTATTTGGCGTGCCGTACATAAAGGGCCCCAGTTATGTAAGGCTATTAATTCTGAACCTGCCTAGGCGTCTTTAGAAGGTTGTTAGCCTAGTTCATTCTGGGCAAATACAATTAAGATCTTGGCTGTTATTTACAGCAAATACCAGAGAAAATAACCTCAAGTTCCTGGGTTTATTAACACTGATACTGAGGGAAGAGGGAGGAGCCGTGCGGAACGTGTTCCGTGTTGCAGCTTGCACTGATTAAAACCCTGCTTGTCATATTCTATATCATTGTACTGTAGTTATAGTAAATGTTCCTTGTAATGCATTTTCAAGTACAAAAATTGCTTCAGAAAAGAGCGTTTAGAAAACTAATTCTATTGAAACCAATGAAGTGTTGACACATTGCCTGATGCAGATTTGTTTAAAGAGGCTTTTTTTAAGTTATAAAAGTACAGTCCTGGAGGCAAAATCAGTGAGTCCGCAGTCTAGTGACTGAGAGAACAGCGAAGCAGTTTGTTCAGGCGGCACGCCCTCATTAATCCTTTCCCGCAAGTCTACCCTGGTCGCCGTCTCCCTTGCCTGACTCTATAGAATTTCAAACCTGCTGCCAGCCCAGAAACTCACTCAGAAACCATTCATTACTCGGGCAAGGCATTTATAATGTTTGCTGATGTGGCGGTGAATAGGAACACAGTGTAAATCTGGACTAAAGAGCGCTCTTTCATGTCATCTAAATTGACCCTACACGCTGAGCTCCATAAGCATGAGAAACCACCGGTGGGGGTTTGGACACCCTCATTTTTCTGAAAGTAGAATTTTCAGTGTGCCCTACCCTGGAGGAAAAAAAGGATGGAGACTGTTTGCAACTGAAAAGAGAGATAGGCATTAAGTAAAAAGCTTCTTATTTACCTCAAACTGGGCCACTGGCTCCCACAGAAAATCTTCGATGCCTGCAGCCCCCGCTACAATCAAATGTAAAAGCAGGCATCTCTTGCATTCTAAACAGGTCCCCCCGTGCAACCAAATTTAGCAGCTTCATGATGAAAAATGTTAGTGAGTGGAGGGAACAGTCAGCAAAGAACGCTGGTCCAGGTTTTTATACGACATGCTGTGTCACCATGATTGGCAAACAGTGACTTCATGTTTGGGAGCAGCTTTACCCCAGGATGGTATTCAGGGCTATCGACAAAGAAACAGGGTCTCTGGTAGGGTGGATGGAGGCACATTGTTTTTGGTTCTCTTGAGTGGTGAATTCATGAGATTTGCTGTGGCTCTTTGTTTCCGTGGCCATCTGTCTGGAAACCTGACTAATTCTTTTTCAAATCCTATACCTGGTAGAACCAGGACGTTCAACAGACCTTAGATTTTTTTTTTAATTGAGGAGAAATTCATATAACATACTATTGATCATTGACTGGCATCTGGTACAGTCACAAAGTTGTGCAACCACCGCTTTTACCGGGGACCAAAGCATTTTCCTCACCACAGAAGAAAGCCACGTGCTCATTAGGCACTTATTCCCCACTTTTCCCTTTCCCTAACCCCTGGTGACTGACAATCTGCATTCTGTCTCTATGGATTTACATATTCTGGGTAGTTTTTATCAATGGAATCATATAATATGTGACCTATGACATCTGGCCTCTTTCACTCAGCATAGTGTTTTTGGTTCATCCTTGTTGTAGCATTTCTTTTTATGGTTGAATAATGTTCCATTACGAGGACAGACCACAACTGGTTTATCTGTTCATCCGTTAATGAATATTTGGGTTGTTTTCACCCTCTAGTTGTTGTACATGGTGCTGCTAGAAATGCGTGTGGGCATGTATTTGCTTGAGCACCTGTTTTAATTCTTTGGGGGTATGTACTTAGGAGTAGAATTGCTAGGTCATATGGAAACTCTGTATTTAGCCTTTTGAGAAAGCGTCAACCTGGTTTCCACAAAACTGCTCTATTTTACATTCCCATCAGCAAAGCAAGCGTGTGAGAATTTCCCCACGTCCTCACCAACACTTGCTATCTTCTTTTTACTTTTTACTATAGCCATCCTCATGGGTGTGGGGTGGTTTCTCACAGCGGTTTTGGTTTGCATTGCCCAAGTGACTAGTGATGCTGAGCATTGTTTCATGGGCATGTGGGCCATTTGATTATCTTATTTGGAGAAGTATTTGTACAAGTTCTTTGTTCCATTTTTTAATTGGGTTGTTTGCCTTTTTCTTGTGAAGTTGTATGCCATCAGGCTTTAAATTTTAGGTAGCGTAGATAACCACAAACTGCCTGAGAAATAAAAGGAAAAAATAACGGGAACTTGTGGTTGGGTATTGGGTTTTCAATTCTAGAAGACGCCTCTGGTACAAATGGCAGAATGGGAGGCATCAGTTTTAGAGACAGAAAAGTATGCTCCACCACTTCCTGCCTGTATGACCTTAAATAATATGACTTACCCTCTCTGAACCTCAATTTCTTATCTGTAAAATAGGGCTAAAAATACCAACTTAATAAGGTTGTTGTGAAGATTAAGTTAAGTAAACAGAATGCTTGTGGTTCCTAGAAGCCACTCTGTAGCTTCTGCCCCTCTATATAATGAATATGGCCACATGGGAACTTCCATGAAAATCAGAAGTCATATTTTAAATCTCTAAAAGATTTTCTTTTAAGTGGGTTTTATGGTGAATCCAAACCTGCACAGACAAGTGCTTTTGTAATCAACTTTCTGTTTTCTGTTATGTAAATCCTCATTTTCATGTACAGGACCCCATCAAAAGGGGGTTTTTTGGGTTATAAGTCAATGTTGAATTTAGAATTTGTTTTCCATTGGATTAATTTAAATGGAGTGGGTAGTGTCCCAGGCTGGCCCACAAGTCCTCTGTAACATGTAACTGTCTTGTATGCCATCGTCATCTTGGATCCTGGCAGCAGGGCTGATCTGTGGCCGGGAGGAAGAACAGAGCACAGGGCTGGTCCTGGGCAGGTTTGAAATAGAGTTTTGTTTTAGCACCCCCATTTTCCTTCTGTGGGCCTTTCCTACCACCCAAGGCCCCTTCCCTTGTGCCCTCACACTTGCCAACCCTGGAGCTGGGTAAAGACCTCTTCCCCTTTCCATTCTCCCCTCCAAGCCAACCTCCAGGCCCTCAGTGCTCTGCTCTCTGCAGATTCTGCCTCTCTTAAGTCAAGACTGCCAATCCCGAGGTGCCCTCAGTTAAATGAATTCCAAAGAGTCCTTTGAACTTCAAAGATGTATCTTCACTGTGGAAATATGAGATCTGATAACTGAAATAAGTGACCAATTTATGGAATATCTGACATGAATTCTTTTGGACAAAAAGACTCTGCCATGACCAGGCCAACTTTCTCGTCATTTCTTGGTTCTGTGTCTTTAAACCATAACACCTGGTTCGGAGTTTGCTCATTTGCTTCCCCTCTGAGCCCAGATTCTCTAAGAAGCCCACAAGTCCTTGGTGAAGATTCCCACAATGTCCCCAGTGCTGCCAGTGGGAGAAGGTGGTGAGCCAGGCCTGGTAGAGCCATTGCATTGAGAGTATTTTGTATCTCCCAGGTAGCTTTAACTTTAGGACAAGCTCCTGTGTTTGGATGACCTAAGATTCATAACCAAACCTCCTCTCATAGATAAGTTAAGGGGCTAAGAGTCACTTGTGGTTTATACCCCTTTGCCCATGTTTTCTAATTTCTAAAATCTGTGGGGGTTTTTATCCACCTCCTTTCAGAGAGTCCAGAGGTATGAATTACTGATTTCATGTTACAAATAAGGAAACTGAAGCCTAAAAATCCTAAGGAACTTGTGCAAGAGATATAACTAGCATGCAGCAAAGCCAAAATTGCAACCCAGATCTGTCTTCTTCCAGAGTTGGAGTCCTTAACCACTCTACTATTCCAGCATCAGCTGTCCCAGAATCTCAGCCCTGGAACAGATCTTTGAGACCACTGAGACCAGCTAATTCATTTCTCAAATTCAAAAGTGTTGTGAGTTTTCAATATTTATGTATCTCTCTGCAGTAGGGCTTTCTAGGGAAACAGAACCAATAAGATATGTATATATAGAGAGAGAGATTTAGTTTTAAGGATTGTCTCATATGATTGTGGAGGCTGGCAAGTCCAAAATCTGATGGCGTAAGTGCCAGCAGGCTGGACTCAAGAAAGAGTTACCATTCAAGTCCAAAGGCCATCTGCCACAGAATTTTTTCTTATATGGGAAGGTCAGTCTTTGTGCTATTAAGGCCTTCGACTGATTGGATGAGGGCTTTCTGCTTTTTTCAGTGACCATGAATTTAAATTTAAATCTCATCCATAAAACACCTTCCAAGGCACATCCAGAAAGAATTTTGACCACTGTGGCCCAGCAAATTGACACATAAAATGAACTGTCACACTTCCCCTTTGTGCCATTGTCCACACACTCCAAAGGACCCAAGCTCTGATTTCCCTGAAATGAATTCAGTGTTCTTTAGCATCATCGCCTACGTGCAAATTGCATTTCACTCACTTCCTTATTCAGTCAACTGCTACTGATGAGCAGCAGCTCTTGGGTGACTTCTTTGGTGAACAGTTTAATTTTACTCATGAACCCAACAATATTAGCTGTATTACAGGAATCCCGCTCTGTCATGTGTGACCACACAGTGGCCTGACCAATGAAACCCTCTCAGATTTCCTCTGAAGCAAAGAGGCAAATGCTTTGGTTAATTGGTGTGGTCAAGTCTCAGTTTGAGAGAGACATGTTTTCTTGGCCCACAGTTTAGGGTTTCATGCTGATCCGGCTGACACAGTTCAGATCCGTTTGACCCACCGCTGCAGTAGTTATCCTTTGATCTGGAGTCTAGTTTGTAATGTGACCCATTCAGATGGCTTTCCTATAATAGTCAAGCAAGACAAAACCAAATCATCCCATTTATCTTAATGGGCTTCCCTGTCCGTGGTCCCCCGCACCCCCTCCCACCTTTTTTCTTTCTTTTTCTTCTTCTTTTTTTTTAATGTTTTTAGAGGAGAGGCCTTGCCAATCTTTTGTTGAAAAGAAAAAGGAATCTGTGTATCTGATTGGCTTTGAAATACCATCTGGTGTTTAATGTTATTGTGCTCTGTGCTCACAGTGGTGTGCTGAATCATATCTTAAAATTCAACAACCATTCAGCCAGTCGCCATTCACTGCACTGTGTCCTTATCACAGATTTGGATTTACAAAATGCTCCCTGGAAACAAAGCCCACTTAACCGGCTGTTATTCCCGAGGCCAGCTCTGCTGCCTGAGATGGGTCTTCCCGTGCGAAGTCTGCTTTTCTGACATTTGTCACTGCTCTTTAGGATCCCAGCAGAACTTGTAACCCTGAAAATTGCTGGTTGAATTACACAATTTTATGTGCCAAAAGAATCGTGACAGTGTTCTCACACTAAGATATATGTCTGGGAGTGCATTACTGTTCTTTTATGAACACCCATATATTTGACAATGAATGTGTGAACAGATAAACTTCATTTCTACCATTAAATGTACACCGAGGAAGTTGAATATTCACAGATACTAAGTGCTAAGTACAGTAGGGAAACCTGTCAGTGAAATAAACCCTGTGATGCATTGTTTCAGGGCTGGGGGAGGGGAATATTTTATAAGAGAATACTCATTCCCAAGTGCATCTGTTTGGTGGGAAAAAAAATTTTTAAAGGAGCACATACTTTTATTTCGTACAGCTTCACAAGCTTAAGTAGCATCATTAAATACCTGGATGCAAAGTGTACTTAGTGCTTTTAGAATAACAATGTGGCTTTCTCTTTTCACTTAATAATGATCAGGATTACTTATATGAAGCACAGCAGTGTAGTGCTTTACACAATAGTCATAAACAACCTCTCCTGAAATGCATTTTTGCTTTTATACCTCAGTGAACAGCTCTGTTTGAGTAAATGATCCATCCTTGAATTGTGTATACAAAGAGGAGAGATCAGCATTGGATTGTTGTTTTAATAAACGGGAAGTCTGCCAACATTCTCTGGGGGAGGACGAAGACATTAATGCTAGCATGCAATCTAGCCTGTGTTTGGATTTAAGATGGAATTTAATCTTCTTGCCTCTTTCCCCTTCCCCCTCCCCCTTCTCGGTCCTTTCTTTTCTAATACACAGTCTCTTTTCATGGAGTTAGCTCAAGCTATCTTAAACAGCATGAACTAATAAAGGATGGCATTTTTAAAAGGGGAGGCATTCACAAATGTTGGAATGTGGAACATTTAAAATTCTTTCTATGGTACTTAGTTTAAGAGAGTGGTGATTAATGAGTTTATGTTATCTATCAAAATGCTTCCATCATGCTGCCGATGTGACACGGGATTTATGGTAATGCAAAACCGGCAATCCATCCCTGGTACCTAAATCCATCAGCCCCACATTCATACAAAAAGCGTTAAATGATGTATTTGTAGCTATCTGAAAGCAAGATCATTTTTAGGAGATTATGTACTGGCAAAAAGGAATATTCTTAAAATATAGCACAGGAAACAATTTCCTTTTCAACCTATTGCTCTAGTAAGCATTATACGACAAATATCAGTCTCGTACTGAAAAAAAAAATACTGAACAGATGATGATCATGTGATTAGGCTGGTAAGGCTCAGCGAATTTCCTGTAATTTTCCTGGAACTCCTTTGTAATATATTTGCAAAGGACCATACAGGCTTTCATTGGGAGAATTTGTAATTGCCCATCTTAGAGAAAATGCACTAGTACCTTGAGTAAAACTCACTTGGCTCCATCTGTCAGAAAACAGCAGTCCAGGTAGCCCAATAAAAAGCCTCATTCATCCTCAGCAATTGGAGAAAAACATACACTACCCATCCCTCCCTCTTCTGTACACAGATACTTCTATTTTTGCAAAACATTACAGAAAGGATAAAAATGTGTTTTCAAAAATTGCCTGCCCTTTGCTTTCCAATGTCCTCTCAAAATGGCTCCAAAAACATGGACATCCCATGACCCATGGTCACATGGCGAATGAATGAATGTGTCAGAGGAGAGGACACAGGACAGGGCCCCCAAGACAAGGGTGTTGCCTAGAAAGAAGCAAGGTGTGTTGAAAGAAATTTGTTTCTGCAAATAGTGAAAATATTGAACATTGCAACTGATTTATTTTTTTCAAAAATAGTGAGCAAACCATGTGCTTATTCATAAAAATCCCAGTCTCCATTATCTAGACTCTGCAACACTTTGATGAATGGCAAAAAAGAGGGAGGAATTACTTCTAGAAGAAACAGAAATTTTACCAAGACCCTCTTAATCATCGCCATGTGTTATGTCTCTGTCCTGGTGGGGGGAGGCAGGTAAACCACTGTTCTCTACACCAGGAGGACCCCTCTACATTCTTATTTTGTGGATAGTCATTTTAGGCAGGGTCATCCACATGTCAGGCATTTGGGTGCCTGCGTATTAAGTTAATCCATTTTTGTCTGCTTTGGAAAGCAGACAAAAATCCCTGTAGTGGAATATTTTTCTTAAGGCAGAATTTCTACTTCCAGAGTGTGGACACAAGCTCCATGTGTTCCAGAAACAGCGCAGGCTTGTTATTCCTTTGCCATTTTCCTGCTGCTTTTGCTACTTCTGCCTTGGAGAGATACAAAGGACTGAGAAACACAGCTAAAGAGAAAGGAATCCCAGAGGCCAGGAGGCGAGTGGTAACAAGCAAGTGTGTGTGTTCTGTCTCACAGGGCTGGGTTTGAAGGGGGTGGGAGAGTCTTGTTAAAATCACAAAAACTGCCTGTGCAGCAAATAGATTCTCCTCCCCCTCCTCCCACTACTAACACTGCAGAAAATGCCATCTATCCAAATGCTCTTAAAAGCAGTCCCTGATGATGCTGGAATAAAAAGGCTGTTGTAACAAAAGTGAGGTGGGAGGAGCCTCTTTCCACCCAGCTGTCTGTCAGACTGGGAGTCGGGGACCCTTGGAGTTAATACAGTCATACCAGAAACCTGGGTCCGAGTTGAGACATTCTCTTTCTGCACCCTTCCCCCAACCTACCTCACCATGCCCTCAGGCTTGGCCCTTGAGGTCAAGGTCACAGGAGGGCAAATGTCATTTCCTATTGATTATTCCCCACTTGTCTTTTTTCTGGTCTCAGTGTTCCTGACCTCATTGGTCTTACCCTGCCCCAACCCCAAACATCTGCGTCAATATTCTTAGATGTTTCATGTTTAAGAAAAAAACAAGGAGCCATTTCCAAGTTTTAAACCACTGAGTTACATCAAGGTTGGTTTCAGTTCTGAAGTAATAGTATAACGTCAACATGATTATCACCAATATGTTAGTGCCTAACATATTAATATTATGCTTCTAATATTAAAGTGCTACTAATAGTTTTGTTTGTTTTGTTTTTTTGCCAGCTTGATAAGAAAACCATAAAAATATCATTGTCCTTTCAAGGGAAGGCCATTTTTTTTTGTTACCAGAGAAAAGTCCGGGGGAGTAATATTTACTAAGTAATAATAAGGTAATAAGGTGGAAAAGCTCATAAGAAAACACCTTTAGTTGCTTAAAATTCATAGGACAAAGAGCATGAAAAAAGCAGACACACATCTCAAGCAAAAAAAATATCATTCATCTTTTACTCCTTAAGAAGAGTTGCAAAGAATAGGAGCTAGCCAGGCCCCAGAGATGCCTAGAAGGACAAAGATTTTGTGCACTCCAATGTCAGCATCCGGAAGCTTGCTCACTGCCGTCCCAACCATCACAGGTGTTAAAAAGAACAGATTCGGGGGCCTGACAATGGCAGAAAAGAGAGTCCCAGGATCAGTCATAATGCTGTCTGTACCCAGCCCTACTGGAGCCTGAGGCAAAAGGAAAAATCAGTGACACTGATTGTGCTTTCATTTAAATTTTTGCTATTTTGTTCGTTGTAGATTTTTTACATGAACTTTGATTTTAAATGTTGTATTACAACATGACTTATCTTGATGACTAAATTTTCTGGTGCCTTCCAAATTTTGTGCACAAAGCAAGTAACTGACTGGCCTCATTCACCTTGACCTAGTCCTGGCCCAGCTTTCAGAGGAAAAGAAAATAAAACAGAAAATAAAGCCATTGACCTAAGTGGTTTTTTGAAAATTTAGCAAGCTCAAATGGACATAAGAACTGAAGATTAGGTTTTAAGTTGGAATCACCATCACTTAGTGCTTTCTAAAACATGCCAAAGTGCTTAGGAGACTGGAACATTTGATGTAAATTTAGTGACATACTTTGAGAGGCTATCCGGGGATTTTCTCTCCAACTGTTACATGTTGCCAGTAATGCCCCTCCTATGAGTACATGACTGCACCGCCTCCCAGGGAGGGCACATGCCCCAGAACTAAGAAGTGAATTCAGTGGCTGGAGAGGTTTTGTAAATACACAGCAGAGAAATTCTAAAAGGCTGTGCCGTTCAACTGCAGGGGTCAAATGATTGGGGACAGGGGAGGGGGGAGGTTCTTAGTCCCACAAGTTTGGGTTTTAATATCAGGAAACAAGGCTTTGAACACTCGATCATAGTGTTTGTACCTTAAATCACACAACAGGGAGAAGGTGTGATGCCGTAAGAACCTACCATCTTCCACTAAAATGAAATAATTCACTCAATCAATGCTAGAAGAAGGATCTTAGCAAATGTGATAAAAGTGCAGATATCAGGAGGGGCCCGAGAAGGGTCCTGTTCCCACCCCATTAAGGGGTCAAAATGTTACAAAAGTGTAGAAATGCCAAGTACATAGCAGAACACAAGAAAAGAAGAATTATTTTCTCGTATGCCATTTTCTAGCTTGAGAGACTACACACTCAAAAGAGAACTTCACAATTACAAGTCACAAGACTGTGCAGAAATTAAAGTTTCTTTATTAATATCTCTTAATTAAACAGAAACAAATTTTGTAGCCTCCATTTTTATTGTGGAAAACTTAAACTTGTCAAGGTTAAGTCAGCCACATCTAACTTAGAACTTGTTTTACTTGTTATAAATTGTAAATTATATATCTCAGTTCTTTACTCTAAAACTGTTTTTTTGCCATTACTCTTGTGTATAACAATATATGAACAGATACCTAATGTAGCCCTTTCACCCGTCAAATGTAAATTAACTCACATACTCTTTATAGCAACCCTCTGAGGAATGTAGTATTGTTATCTCTACTTCGGAGGTGTAGAAATTCAGCATGGAGAGCCGAATTGCCAAAGGTCATACAGCTAGTAAGTAGCAAAGCTGAGATTCGAACCATGTTTTTGATATGGCCTCTGAGTGCTAGGAAAGCAATAACTGAGGGGTGTTTTTGGTGGATGGTTTGGGGACACCTCCAGACCAGTCTCCCCACATCAGAAGGGAATTTTGAATCCCTAGAGAGGGGGTCTGAGGTGGCTGGTAATTGGCAGATAGTCTCACAAGAGACTGGCAGTTGAGCTGACAAGGAGATGATGCTATGAGCCAGGATGCCACAGTGGAAGCCAGAGAGCACTGGACTAAATCTGGGTCAGAGACAGTCTCCCAGGAGCACAGAGAGCCCAGAAGGCTTAGAAAGCAGACAGGTAACACAGCACAGGTTAGGTGCTCCTGCTCTGGGGGCCCCGTGCTCAGAATTCCAGCTCCAGCACTTACTCACTGTGATTTTGAGCAACATGACTTCCCTGTGCCTCCATTTCCACACATAGAGAGACCACAATACCACATACGTATGGGATTAAGTGATTGGATTTATGTGGAGAGTATAAAATATGGTGAGCATAAATACAATTCAAGTGTTGACTACTATAATATATTGTTAGTTCTAAAAGGAATGCAGAATAACAGTATCAGAATCTGAAATTTATAACAAATAGAAATATATTTTAAGCCAGAAGTGACTGAGCTTACTTTGACAAGTTTAAGTTTTCCACAATAAAAAAATAGAGATTCCAAAATTCAGTTCAGTTTAATTACCGAGAAATAAAGAAGCTTATATTTCTGTACACTACCCATTGTGAAACAGTTCTTGGTCCTCCTGTTTCCACACATCGTAGGAGCAGAACCAACCCAAACTGCCTTTTTTTGGACTGTATTTTGAAGGACGTTTGTATAGCAAAAGGCCTTGGAAGATAGAGAAGATAAAGAAAACCAGCATGTTTGTTTATTGTCCAGTAAAATGAAGACAGACAGTATTTCTCTCCAGTCCAGACATGCTGAACTGCCTGTTATAAATGACGGCTGTTCTCCAAACTCAGGGCTCCTCTCCTGTTAAATATGGGCATCGCCTGCCATTCGTTGTGTAGCTCTGTCCAGACCAGGTCGTAGAGACTGCGGCAAATGCAATACTCTGGCTACAGTTATTGTTGTGAATGATGATGGTTCATTGTCTCTGACCTAGGAGTCTTCTGTTTTCTGCCAAAATCATGGCACTGGCAGGCTAACTTGTGACTTTACAAGTAGGATAAAATCTTACAAAGTCTTCTTCTCCTATTTAGTATATTATCAACAACCTAAACAAATCAAATTATTTAATGTGATTTAATATTGTCAGAAGAACACTTTTTCACTTTTGTAGGTTTTCCCTGTTTTGTTCTCAAGCCATTCACACAGATGTGCTTATTTTATTCTTTACCCATAATAAGTCCTTTAAAAAATACTCATCTATATTTAAGGAGTAATTAAAGGCTTATGCTAGTGACCAGAGCTGTCCAAATGCAGTACCTTCCAAAAAAATGCACAGTTTGGGGATATATCATTATAATACCAAGAACACTGTAGAACAGAAATTTTCCAAGAGTACAAATTCCATTTCTCCATTTGCCACATTCAGAGGAGCTATGACCTCGTGGAATCAGAGTGCATTAACATTTCAAACTCAAGTTCAAGATAGTACTTTGAAGTAAGTAATTACAGCAAATCATGACTTCTGAACAATTATTCCTTATTTTGTCATCTCTGATTGAAAACAGTTGGGTCACATTTTTAAGATTATTTAAGGAAACAAAGCAAATCAGCTTATGGTTCTTCTAAAATCATGACGTGAGATCACCAAAGAAAACATTCAAGACATGTCTTCACAGCACCACACACATCGGAGAAGGGAGTGAACGTTCTTCTCCAGCTTTACCCAAGCCTGGTCATTCTGGAATAACATGTTCCTGCCATCTGCCCACTTGTGAATGACTTGTAGAAACTGACATCTAAAATAACTTGATGGGGATAATTAAACCTAACCAATCTTGGCTACTTTCTCAAACGTCATAATAAAAGGGTGAAATTATATGCTAGACATAGTTGTTTTCCAAAGTGGGAAACATAAAAATTTAGGGAGATGAATTATAATGTTGTGAGAGCAGTATATTTACTGAGGAGACCAATGAATGCGGTGTCGTTGAGACGCTTCTCCTCTCGCCCTGCTGTGGGAGGTGCCGCTCCTCTCTGCTTTATTCCTCCTCCTCTTTGCCTACTCGCTCATTATCAAATACACTCATCTTGTTTAAATAACATGGTGCTTAACCTCCGTTTGATGTTGGGAATGTAGGGCTGCTGAAATTACAACCAGAAAAATGTGAGAGAGCTTAAGAGAAATAGACAAAGAGGAAAATAGAAAGAAATCTCATGTTTAAACCTCATGACCAAAAAATATTTTAAGTTCAAAGTGCGGCATCTATTTCTGGAAGGAGGAAGCCAAACCGACAATAGCTCCTTTGACCTGGTAAAACTGGACACATGGATAGCTGTTCAGAGGCTGACAATTTATTTTAGGATTTTAGCATAGTTGTATGTTAATATAGCCCACTGACCACCCACCAATATCTAATGTCCATCTAAACAACTCTTGTACAATCTTGAAGCTGAAAGAAAATACAGTAAAATGAATCTTAAACAGGATGCATTTTGTATTTAACTTTGGAGTTTTTAGACCCAACTATACCAAAAATCTGTCTTCTGAAAAGGTTTATTCTGACTTAGATGGCACCCCTGAGAATCACTGATCTTGATTAAGTTGGTATTTTTTTACAGTTTCTGGAAGAAAGATGCATGGCCTACCTTTGAACTTGGGAATCATTGAAAGGACACATAAGGAATGCCATCTGTTGCAGTCTTCCTAAGAAGAGAGCTTTGAGGGCAGGGATACACAATGGGTTTCATGGAAAAACAGAACAATAGCTCAAAGTGTTTGTGGAAAGAACCTAAACTCAATTGGCCCACCTCTTTTGTTCATCTAGAATTTATTTTTCCACAGTAGAAGTAAGGCCAGTATTCAGCCATTCAATGAGAAGTACTTCTATTAGCCAGGAATTTATGCTAAGGTACTTCACATGCCTCTCCAGTTTTCAGCTCATGTGTGAATGACTTTGGCTTACATTCTATTGAATAGTTTCATTGGTGCTCTTTTCGTTACATAGAAATGTAAGTTATAACTACTTTATGCCGTAAGAGGTCTTTGTTGTCTGGTATATCCCAATCACAGCAAAAGTGATGATATAAGGCCCAGAGGTAAGAGGAACTAGGACTCAGATGAACTAGGACTCTCTAGGTTTCTCTTTTCTGGAGTTTTCTGCATGCCAATTCTTTCTTCAAGGCAGAATCCACGAGTACCAATATCTTACATCTGCTCAGCTCTGACATCAGAGAGGAAAATATTCTTTTCTACAGTTGTAAATTAAAAATAAACAGAAATCTCAAGAAAAGATTCTTCTTGGTTGGCCTGGGTCATGTGACCATCCCATTCCTCTGGCCAGATAGTCCAGGAGCTAAGAGTGGCAAATCCAATGAGACCTTCGCAGTTAGAGTAACGGGGGAAGGAAGCTCCTCAAAGAGAAAGAATCCTGAGCAAGTAAACAATAGCCATCTGCTACCCTGGTGAAAGGTTTGGTGGCATAAACTATAGCAGTCCGAGTATGAAAGACCCACTCTGGGCTACTTTACTTAACATGGCATGGCAGCTGATGACGAGGCAGTAATTCAAATTCCCTTCATTTGACAGATAGAGAGATGGAGCCTAGAGGCCTAAAAGGTAAACTGTACAGAGAATCTTGCCAGTCACATTGTCTTAGTCCATTCAAACTGCTTTAACAAAAATACCACAGACTGGGTGGCTTCAGCAACGAACATTTATTTCTTATAGTTCAGGATGCCGGGAAGTCCCCAATGAAGGCACCAGCAGGTTTAGTGACTGGTGAGAGCCTGCTTCCTGGCTCACAAATGACTTTCTTCTTGCTGTGTCCTCACGTGGCAGAAGGCAAGGAGTGCTCTGAGGTCTCTTTTATAATGTCGCTAATCCCATTCACCCAGACTCCATCCTCATGACCTAATCACCCACCACAGCCCCACCTGCTAACACAGTCTCACTGGGGATTAGGTTTCAACATCCGAATTTGGTGGGGGTGGGGAGGTCACAAACATTCCATCTATAGCAAACAGTTAAGAAGGACTCCAGTTGCTTCCAACACACAATGAGGAGTGAGCTGACCTTCTAACATCCACTCACAGGACATAGGAGGTGTGCTATGGGAGTGAGGTCTGACCGTGCCAATGAAGAGCTTTTCTTTTTTAAACCTAATCCAGAGCAGAAAGGAGACGAAGGTTTTATGGCTGGCACTACTTCACAATCATAGTTGAGTCCTCATGACCTTATTGTGTATTTAATGTAAACTTTTGAGGGGAAGAGCAGCCACAAACCTGAGTGGAAGCCCCTCATATTTCACGCTTCACCTCCACCCCACGCCGCAGCCATCAGGCCAGCCCATACTCTTCCCGCTCCCTGGAGCACAGAGCTACTAGCTCACACAGGCACTCTGACTCCCCTCTTTCAAACACTGAGTCATTTATATATGTATAGCGAGACTTAAATTTAGAGTCCTTCATGTCTATTTAACTGGAATTTGTTTACTAGAATATAACCTTGAATTGGGAAAATGAAGTTTTTCTGCCAATATATGAAAAGGGAAGCTTCTGAGCTAAATTTATTTCAATGGTACAGAGAAAAAGAAAACAACTTCATCTCTTTTGGGTAGTAGCTGATCAAATGCAGGCCTAGGTTCTCCTCAGCCCTGTATCTCTTTCTCCCCGGGGCCAGTGTGCTCTAATTGCTGGAGTCTGGTTCTCAGGCCACCCTCTGTCCCACCGTCCTCTGTTGGGTGCTAGTTGCCCATCTGGCAGGGGATATCCATTGCACTCAGCTGTTCTCTGGTGCTCTCATCCAACCACAAAGCCTCCTCCAGCCCCGCAGTCCACCCTGTCAACAATTTTACTCCCTATGCACCCTCCCTGCACCACGTAGGGTTGGATCAGGCTGTCCTTGGGCCTCCCTGCCGAAGTGCCTGCCTTCATCATGGCCGTGCTGTCACTCCAACACCAGCTGCTCCAGGGCCAGACCAGCCTTAAGGCTTTTGTAAGAGCTTAAGACCTCCTCAGGATACACACTGAGAGTGGAGGCACAGCGTCTGCAGCTCTCATCCCCCAAATTTACCTGTGTTTCCTACACACACACACACACACACACACACACACACACATACACACACACGACTTTGAATCCATTTGTCAGGTCCCATCCACACCCGACCTCTAATCTGGCCTCCTCTAATTCTCCCCTTCCCACCTCTTTTTGAGTCCTCCTTTTAGGAAAGGAAGCTAATGTTTCTCTTTTCCTGTGCTATGCCTCATGCTTTTATATCTATATTTGGGGACTACTAAACAAGCACTCTCTGTCTCAAGCCCTCAGCTCTTTTCTGTAAGAAATCCTTGTTCTCTAGGACTATCGACTCTACATTCATTGGTCAACATTACAGGATGCTGAGAGATCAACTCATTAGTTTTAAAAGTGGCAAATAAAGGTAAAGAATCAGTATTTACCTTTCTTTCTTATGTGATGTGTGCCACAAAAGCCAAATGGTAAGGGTGGAAACATCTTCCTTATAAAAATGTTACAGCATATAAAGGAAAAACAAATGCTAGAATTATAATATTATCAGTTGTCAGACTCTGTAACAAAGGACACCAACAGCCACAAACATTGCAAAAGGGGAGAGACAGACAGTCTGTGACTGTTGGTGGGAAAACACACTAATGTAAAATATCTTGCCAAAACTAATTGAATAAGCGGATGAATGAATCTAATTAAGCTCTAGAGCCAATTTACAGGAATGCAGAGGATAGAGGAACATGTAAAACTAGCCCTCAAGAACATAGCCAGCAAAACCCAGGTGAGGAGAACTAAAGGACAAACAACCCAATTTCCTCAACAAATACATTACACAGAAAAGGAAAGAGAGAGAAGGGAAACCTGTAGAAAAGAGATCTAAAGACATATAAACCAATCATAATTATGGGACATGTTTGGATCCAGAATTAGGAAAAAAGTATTAAGAAGACAATATTTATAAGAAAATATCTGATTTGATATGGATTATAATAAGAAATTATTGGTATTTTGGTGTATGATGCTGACATTGTACTTGCATTAAAAAGAGTACTTATCTTTTAGAAATGTGTACTAAAATATTTATAGGTGAAATATTTAATATCTTGGCTATGCTTCCAAAAAATATGAGGTAAAACTCCATATGGTACCCTGGATTGGATTCTGGAGCAGAAAAAGAACAGTGGTGGAAAAACTGGTGAAATCAGAATAGTCTAGATTTAATTGTTACATATCCATATTAATTATTCATTTTAACTGATGTACTATGGTAATGTAAGATCACAACAGGGGAAGCTTGGTAAGGTATACAGAAATCCTCTGTGCTGTCTTTGCAACTTTTTCTGAACACCTAACATCATTCCAAAATTAAAAGTCACTGAGGGAGGAAGGGGGTAGAGATGGAAGAGGGTATGGGGGGGATACATGGTAAAGGAAAAAATACGATAAAAATGAACTATTCAAAAAATCTATTTAAAAAGTAACGAGAAGAGAGAAGCAGGTGAAGGCGTGGATGGGACAAGAATCCCGAGCTGATGGCTGTTGAGACTGACACTGAGTACAGGCATTCACCGTGCTGCCCTGCCTGCTTTCGAGTACGTGCAGATTCTCCATAATAAAAAGGTTGAACAATTTAAAAATATATATTGTGTTCTCTTCCGTACACTTTTAAAAACATACATAAACCTGTAGAATCCTGTAATTGGACACTTTATTCTCTCTGTGTTATCCCTACCATGGGGACAGTGTTGTTTAAATGGTAGGGCAAAGAGTAGGAGTAGAAAGAATTGGGAAACAGCAGTAAAATATTATTCAACTACATAATTTGCTTGTTTTATCTTGTTAGACCTCAAATTATTTCTTCTTCCTTTATATTTTTAAACTCTGTTTCTCACCTCCACTTTAACCACTTTTTGGATCTCTTCTGCCCCCATTGCCCACCCAGGTATCCCATGACACAAGGTCCCACTGCAATGTAATAAAACACCCAAATGGAGGTGGTTCACACAAGATAAAAGCTGATGTCTCTGGCACATAAAGTCAACCTAGAGAGGAGATCAGCAGTCCGGGGCTGTCATGGCAACCCAACAGAGTTTTTAATGACTCAGTCTCCCTACTGTCCTTCGCTCCTCAATTCCCAGGGTATCACCCTTGACATCGGGTTTACAAGACGGCTTCTAGAGTCCCAGCCATCACACACACATTCCAGGCAGCAGGAAGGCAAGTCAAGCCAATTCCCTTTAAGGAAGCATTCTAAAACCTCCACAGAATCCTTTGGCTAATCTTTAATCTTTCATTGACCAGAATATACCCATACAGCCACATCTGGCTGTGAGGTGGAGTACGGAAAATGCTCTCTAAAACCAGAGTCCTATAACAGAAGAGGGAGGGGAGAGTGGATGCTGGCTGGGTGATTGGCTGCCTCTGCCACTGTCAGCCGTGGGAAAAATCTGAGCATGCAGCGGCACGGCACTCCAGCGATGGCTTATGACCAAATTAATTCAGCAAAGATCTGAAAGTATCTGTCATTCCACATATTCTGCTGACCGGTTTACGCTGATTGATTTGACTGAAAGTTAAAACTAGAAAACTGCCTATAGGTTCACCCTTCCCAGCAAGATACCATCTATCTACATATAAACCGATATAGGTGCCTTTGGGTCAGCAATGTACAGTGTACAATGTAAGATGTGCCTGCTCTGACTGGAATGTCCTTTAAACCTAAAATGGAAGCATTATAGATTCCTCCTGGCAGCCTTCTTGACCCCCCAGGAGACCCTGTGGCCTCCTGGCCAGTCTCCAGAGAGATTCCTGTCCATCTGCCTGTAAGGAGACACATTCTGGGCTCCCTGCCCATGTTCTAACCTGCTGCTCACATGGGTAGAGAGCTATGTCTGTTTGGGTCAATCTTGACTGATTATTCTGTTGCCTTTAAGTAAGTTCACTTGAATACTTCACACATAGCAACTGTGCACACTGCACGTTCTCATGCAAGGGTTCTCAGTAAAAGCAATGAGGGATGGTGGAAAGGGCATCTGAAACCTGACACTGAGGATTAAGGCTGAGCAATTCTTGGTCCTGGCAGTGACACTTGAGGAAATTCACTGAGGGACTCTAAGCCTTGGTTTTCTGATATGCCAAGCAGGAACATTGCTACCTCCCCCAATTTCCTTGCAAGCTGATTGTGAGGTTCAGTTGCAGTGAGATGGTACATGTCAAAGTATTATACTTCATCCTCCCCCTCAAAAAATGGTTATTGTTATTATTAATCTAATGAAAATGTGAGTCATTATAAGAAGAAAAAAAAAACCCATAGGGATAATATAGTTCAAGCCCATTTGGCTAAGAGAAAGAAACACAGTAGCCAGTGCCAAATCTGCAGGATAAAAAGAGGAGACAAAGGATCTGCAAAACTGTATCTGTCCCAGAAATGATTGATACTAAATTACTTGTTCTGTGGAGTAAACTCATAACATTCCAATCACCATTTCCATTTATTATTAGCTATTCCTTAAGAGTAGGAACACCAGTCTTAAGAGTAAACCTTACATTAAATCCTGTTCTGCCCCTGCTGGGCAGGTATGCTAAGTTTTATTTATTTTACCTAAGTCACATTTAAAACACAACTAGACTCTTATCTCAACAGCAAAGGCCTAGAACATCCACATAGAATTTCCCAGTTCAATACACTCAACTAGGGCCTACTTCTATTCATAAATATAAGCCTTTGGATCAAGCATGTAGGTAGATGCATACTCACAAATACAGATCAGGGATAGGCGACTTCTGTAGGTGTGAATGCATTAATACGTGTAACTGTAACTCTATATTGAAACCTGCAGAAGGTTTACAGTTTTGTAGAGCTCTTAATGAGGAGAAATTCTAAATTTTCCAGTTTTTGTCAAAAGAAGAAGCTTTATTTTATGCAACATAAAATTAGAATCACTTTTCCTGGCTGTCACTTTAATATCAACATTTTCATCTAGAGTTAGACCCAAAGCTAAACATCTGTGATATGACATAATAAATTGCCCCTCATATGTGAACTGAGGCTCACTTAGGCTCTATTGGACGGTTAGGGGTTTTTTCTCTGATCTCACTTCAGAGGGTGATTTCCGTTGGGATCTGAAGAACAGCAGTCCCAGACCTGACTTCACAAGTCATAAAAGTCAAGGAGATTCACTGATCATGTGTACGTGTTTCATGTGACAGTGGAGCAAAGGACTTCTTAACTATGAGTAATTTCTTCTGATGAGATTAAAAATTTCTCACTTCAACCTTCCTAAATATAGAACTTCCCTTGCAGAGAAAACACCGCACACATGCCCAAACAAATTCATTCCAGATGTGCAAGAGGCCTCGTGTGACGATGTCTGGCTTCGATGGCCACCAAGGGGCACTTTGGTAGATGGCCACAGTGGTAGTTTGTTCCTCTCAAACGCGATGCCAACAAACCACACTGTAAAATTCACCAGGTTTCTCTCTGTGCGAATTCTCCCTAACAAAGGAGGGAAAATAGGAGAATTAGCTGAGTGTTTGCCAGATCACAAGGCTAGAATGTGTGGTTTCTGAAACACAGGTGTGGGTGAATTTCTCAGTAAGAATTTTGTCAATGCTGATTGTGTTCCTAGGGCTGTTCCATGATGTGTGAAAGGAAGGCTAGGAGACATTGTCCCAAGCCTTGAGACTTTAAAATGCCTTAAATCATCAAAGTGAAGGAGAATGAAACTGACAATGTGCTCCCCTAGCACCCTGCACAGAGCATCACTGTGCAGCCCAGCCTGGGTTATCATGATCTGTTTGTGTGACTGATGTCACCCACCGCACTGGGATTGTCCCAGAAAAGGAACCTCGGCATATCTGCATTGTAAACACAGAGCCAGGAGCACAGCCCAAATCATAGTTGATGAATATTAACTCGAGGAATGAGAGAAGCAACAGTTGGACAGGTTAACAGGATGTAAGTGCCATAGAGATTCAACATGCAATCAAACATGGGCCATTGTGTTTCTGGGAATTAACCAAGAGTTAATATCTTTCATTCTGCTAAGAAGGCATTTCTTCGTATTTCTAAGGACCAGTTTGAACTCCTGCCCTCAATCATACTACAGTGTCTGGCACTAATAACAACCCCTTTTTATTACAAAATCATAAGTATGTAATTCTGTAACATAACAATATCACATTTAAGCACACCACATGACATTTTAGGTGAAATATTCAAATTAAAACTGTAAATTATTACACCCATATTATTATCCCACCAACCACACTCACGCAAGCATTACTGCTGCCGGACCCTGTAGATGCTGAGAGGTGACAGCTACCGTGATGGAAAATAGTCTTTGTTTTGTTAGTCCTTTGCTAAAAAAGTACACATTCTGATATCGCACAGGAAGGAGAGGTGTCAAGGGGAAAACAGCAGAGATGAGGTTGATTTACTTCTGTGGGCAAGCTCCTTTATGGGGCTCAAAGTGAAGTATATAAGAAAAGTCTGGATGGAAATTCATTGGGGCACTTGTTTCCTACTAGGTCACCGTCAGGGAGTGCAGACAGGAGAGCCGGGGCCAGCTTTGCCACCCTGGTGTACCTGGTCCCCCAGGCAGGATGCCCATAACCTGTGTGCGTGTTGGGGGTGGGGGGGTGTTGAGGCATCTGAAAACAAACTATGAAGTTTTAAAATTTTACAATTCAAGTATAAAGGCTGAATAATTTCTTCTTCCGGACTTTATTTTGTTACTGGTTGTTTTCATTGTGTTCACCTTTTAATTCTTTAAAGGAAGTAGAAAATGCCAGCTTTCAGTTTCCATCATAATCAGAAAGCTTGGATAAACAACTTCAGTTCAAATCTGCCTCCCTTATGACTTTCAAAGGCATATAGATCCACTTTAGCTATTGAAAAGTTACTAGTTCAAGATTGCCTGTTTTTCTTTCTGACAGGGCTGGTCTTAAATTATTTTCATTCTTATTATGTCAGGGTCCCCAGAACCACTCCCAGGTTTGATGATTCACTAGGAGGGTTCACAGGTCCCAGGATAGAGTCACAGCTATGATTTCATTACAGCAAAAGGATACAAAGCAAAATCAACTCACATGTGAAGCATCGTCCACCAGGGAGGTTCATTACCGACTGAGTGCCCATGCGTCCTACTGGAGGCTGGTTTCGTAGGCCCCATCTATTTAGTAGACAGCAAAACTCCAGACTCCCAGGAGAAAAGCAGGTATTGAACATAAACCACATTGCACAGGTTAGGCACAGTCTACTATTATCAGTTATGAAATGGCAAGAATCTGCCTAAAATTTAAGATCCCAGATGCCAGCCTGATGCAGACTCCAGCCCATGAAGTCCGTGTGTTGTGGCTGCAAGAGACAAATTCACACGGACTACAGAAGTCCTGTGGAGAAAAAGGGACTGCACGGCTGCTCTCTAAGTGAGAGAGAGGGCCCCGACCCCTGCCTGGACAAGTTTTTATTGCTTTTCTGGGTACATTACATCTAGGGTGGTCCTCATTTACTATGCACAGGTTTGCTGTAAGTGATTACCTTTTACAGATAACAAAGGAAAGAATGTTGCTAATTACTTCAAAGAGAAAGGATGTTACAGATCCAGGGGAAAAGTGGCTGAACTGGTTACACTCCATACTTGGGAGGTTTAGCTCAGAGTTTAGGAAGTTACTTTAGAGGTATGCAATAAGCATTTCCTGCTGCAATCCAGGGTGAGGGAGTTTTGGCAAAAGCAAGTCTCATAGCAGCCTAGGTACAATGCAGGCCTGATTCCTGACGGGAGAGCCTTTCTGTGAGTGTGGCTCTTGTGTGCCAGACCTCACTCCCCACTAGCCTTCCAAGTGGGCCTTGGCTACATTCCCACACCACGTGGAATGGTCCCCTATACCAGCCTACACTAACCTTGCAAGCAGGCCTTTCTAGGAGAGAAAGTCTCAGGCCTGCGGTGTTAATTTGTGTTTGCAGACTTATGTGAAAATCTGCTGTCACAGGATCCTCACCCACTTTCACCTCTTCATAGCCTCTACTGCTCGGACCACGCCTGTCTTCCAGAACCTTGTGCATGAGTCCCATTCCATGCTACACCGTGAAACTTTTTTTTCCTTTTGTTCCAGAAAAAGGAATTAAAGTCACATCCCAGGGTCAGGGATGGAGGTAGATAGGGGATCCCAAGCTGTAACTCTTTTTTTTCTTCCAAACAAATCTTAGTCAAACACAACCAAACATCCCCCATGTTGAAACTCTACCAAACCAGCCAGTCTCTATGAGAAATCCATGTCCTCTAAACGCTGTGTTTCCCCCCCACCCATTGTTACACGATATCTCCAAACTTAGGCTAACATCACATTTGCCCCCATTCATTTGTGGCTTTTAAAAGGCATATAACACACTTCTAACCCTCAGGTTTCTCACTTGGCCAGAGGGAGGAAATGAGAAAAAGTTTTACCACACTATTTCCATCAGATCTATTTCTCCAGTATTTCATGTTTACCTACTTCCCATTCTCAAAACCATCCTGCTATTACGGCCTCAATCCCTCCTGCTTAAATTGCCTCTATAATCCCCTAATTGGCCCTCTTTTTCCATTGCTTCAGTCCTACTAATGCATACCATACTAATATCCCTAACCGCAGCCGGGCTTTTAAACCACTCCTAATTTAAAACTTTCAATGTTGCCTATTGACTGTCAAATAAAATTCACGCTCCTTGGCTTGGCATTAAGACCTTCAATGATTTGGCCATGACCTTTATTTCTACTCCCATGTTTCTCTACTGGTACTACCATAGTCACTTCTGAGATGACACAGAAATCATTGAATATTTTGCAAGATAAATTAGTCAAAATATATCAAAAAGCCTCTCAATGTACCTTTCCTCCAATAAAATGGGACTCCAAGCTGTTCTAAGGGAGAAGGGAGAATAAAACCAGGGACCTCGTTTGTAATCATCAGCTGCAACCAGGTCTTCATCTTGTTGGCACAGTGGAATTACCTAGGCAGTATTTTTAAAAACTGCTGCTGCCTGGGTACCCTGTTACATTTATGGTTCAGCTGGCCTGGGATGTGACTGCTCATTGGAGTGTTTAAAATCTCCCTGGGGTTTTTTATTCCCATCCCCATTCCACCCCTCTTTGGCAAGTATCAACTTGTTTTCTCTATCTATAGGTTTGTTTCTGTTTTGTGTTTGTTTATTCATTTGTTTTGTTTTTGTAGATTCCACATGTAAGTGAAATCATGTAAGTGTTTGTCTTTCTCTGTTTAACTTGCTGCACTTAGAATAATATCTCCCAGGCCCATCTATATCGTCATAACTGGCTAGGTTTCATTCCTTTTTATTGCTGCACAATATTCCATTGTGTGTGTGTTGTGTGTGTGCCACACTATCTGTATCCATTTACCTGTTGATAGATACCTAGGTTGCTTCCAAATCTTGGCTACCACTACTAATACTGCAATGTCTGTAGGGTACCTGTATCTTTTCAAAGCAGTGTTTTTGTTTTCTTCAGATAAATGCCCAGATGTAGAAATAATAGATTGTATGACAGCACTATTTTTAATTTTGTGAGGAATCTCCATACTGTTTTCCACAGTGGCTGCACTAATCTACAATCCCATCACCACAGCATAAGGGTTCCCTCTTCTCCACATCCTCACCAACACTTGTTGTTTGTTGATTTATTAATGAGAGTCATTCTGACAGGTGTGAGATGGTATCTCATTGTGGTTTTAATGTGCATTTCTCTGATGATTAGTGTTATTGAACATCTTTTCATATGTCTATTGGCCATTTGTATGTCCTCTTTGAAGAAATGTATGTTCAGGTCCTCCGCACAATTTTAATTGGATTATTTGGGGGAAGGGGTGTTAAGTTGTATGAATTCCTTACATGTATTTTTATATTAACCCCTATTGAATGTATCACTTGCAAATATCTTCTCCCATTCAATAGATTGTTTTTTCTTTTTTTTTTAATGGTTTTCTTCTCTGTGCAAAAAGTTTTCAGTTTGATGTAGTCCCACTTATTTTTTCTTTTGTTTCTCTTAGGGAAACATATCCAAAAAAGATATTATTGAGAGTGACATCAAAAAGTTTACAGCCTGTTATTTCTGTTATGAGTTTTATGGTTTTGAGTTTTTAAGTCTTTAGTCCATTTTGAGTTTATTCTTATATATAGTATAAGAAAGTGGTCAGAATTCATTTTTGTCATGTATCTGTCCAGTTTTCTCAACACCACTTATTGAAGTAGCTGTCTTAATCCCATTGAATATCTTTGTCTACTTTGTTGTAGATTAATTGACCACATAAATGAGGATTTATTTCTGGAGACTCTTTATTCTATTCCATTGATCTATGTGTCTGTTTTTATGCCAGTGCCATGCTGTTTTGATTATTTTGTCTTCATAATATAGTTTGACATAAGGGAGTATAATACCTCACACTTTGTTCTTTCTCAAAATTTCTTAGGCTATTCAGTGTCTTTTGTAGTTCCATATACATTTTAGGATTCATTGTTCTAATTCTGAGAAGACTGCCATTGATATTTTAATAGGGATTGCATTGAATCTGTATATTGCTTTAGGTTGTAAGGACATTTTAACAATATTAATCCTTCCAATTCACGAGCCAAGTATATTCTTCCATTTATTTGTCTCTTCTCCACTTTCTTCAATGTCTTACAGTTTTCAGAATACAGTCTTTTCACCTCTTTGGTTAAACTTATTCCTTGATATTTTATGTTTTTTAATTCAATTGTAAATGATTAAATGAGATTGTCTTCTTAATTTCTCTTTCTGATAGGTTGTTATTGTATAAAACACAACATATTTCTGTATATTCAGTTTACATCCTACAACTTTATTGAATTCATTTATTAGTTCCACTAGTTTTTTGGTGAAGTCTTTCACATTTTCTATATATAGTAATCATTTTATATGAAAATAATATGCAGCCAGGATTGAGAAATGCTAACACATCAATCTGTCTTTGCCTGTATTTTGTCCAAAAATTAAAACACTATACAGCATTTATAACATATAGCCTAAGCATCTTTTCATTTCTCTATTCCTCATCCTAATTATGATCCGCCCGTCAGTGCCCCTTTCTCATCATTGAAATCAAACTCAAATGCCATTTTTTAAGAATCTTTCCCTGAGCTCCAACCGAAAGCATTTTCACCGTCCTCTGAATGAAAAAGAAACCTTGCTCATGCCCATTGTTATACGGTTCAGCTCTCTCAGCCTCTCAAAGCACCGTGTGTTCCTGCTGCCCTTCCTTCAGCCAGTGCCTTCACAGTACCCTTCTCACAGCTGGGTTGTAATAGCATTTTGTATTTGATGTTACGTGAGAATGTGAAGATCTAAACTATGACTTTTTATGAGTGCTATGTAATGCTTTTAACAAAAAGTTCACCCAGCAATTTAAGTAGAAGTAATTTTCTGGTATTTCCCAAATCATGATTTTCTCTGAAGGCAAACCTTCACCCCTAATCATTTTAAGACCCGAATCAGCCAGATGAGTATGTTGGCTTTATTTCTCATTGATAGCTTGTCACTGTTTGGATTATGTGACCAAATCCAAAACTGTATGTATGGGGTCCCATAACAAAAGAAAACAAAATAGTCCCCTTTGCCGTGTTATCTCCTGCAATATACATATAGTAGGCTGTGTTTGCCTCCAAATTTTAGGGCAGAAAATGGAAATAAGAATGAACCTTCCTCATTGGTTAGCTTTCTCTCCCTGATTGCTTCAGGGTTGACAGCTCACCTGAATTTTGAAACAGACACTTGCTAATTCAACTCTCTGCTCTTTCATCTCACCTTTCCACCCACAGCATTTTAATTAAGCTACCATTAATGTTCTCCTGGTTTTACCCACATGGAAGATTGGGATGGAGGAGGCTGAGGAGGGAGGCCCGCCTGGTAGTCATTCACAAGCCACACACCCAAACTTTGTCTCTGGGAGAGTCTCTAGTCCTGATTCATTCAGCCTAGCAACAGGCCTGAGAGCTCTCTCTCCTCGCCCCGCCCCAACACAGACACACACAAATGGAATGTCATCTCCCTGAACGTGATCATGAGTCTTCACTTTCCCTAAAAATGCATGTTTCTGACCCCTACTCTCCCTGCAGTGTCACTGCACCACTCTGGGGACCCCCATCTCTAAGCAGGAGAAGAAAGTGGAGTGAACTAGCAACTCAAGAAAGTGACAAAAGAGGACAAAAGTCTCTGAAGAAATCTAGGGAGGGAAGAGAAGAGGGAAATGAATAAACAGAGACTTTGCCCTTTGATGCACTCCTTGAGCCTTGGATCCATTACAAATTCTCTGTGGAAGAAGACTGAGGACGGAGGGCCCAGCCTATCCCGACTCTGTCAGCGTGCCTCATTAAAGCAAGGTTAATGTATGAAGCAGAACCTCTTTCCAAGTGAAAATTAAGCTCTGGGTTATCCGGCAGAGGAGTGGGGCCTCTTCTGCAGTACCTCCCACCCACCCACCCTGCCTCCCTGGAAACGTCCTTCGCCTGTGGGCAGCAGCATCTGCCCCATGTGGAGCAGTCCTGTGGGTGACCATTTACCGGCAGACTGAGTGGGAGTGGGAGTCCAGCCTTCCGGCTCAGGCTGCCTGCGGGGGCCGTGGCCTTCCCTCCCCCCTGCACCCATGGGGACAGGGCTTCGTGGAGAGGTTCCCTGTCCTGGCAGCATTTTATTTTCTCTCTGGTAGTCTGGGCACTACTGATTTTTAAGGAGACATTTTAGAATCCTATTGGGCGCCCTTTGCCAGTTTCACTCCCCTGACACAGGCCTGTCCTCATCCTTGCTTGAACTCAGGAGCATTAAAATGCCAAGCTTTTGTCCTGATGCTTTATTAACAGAATTGACTACGAACTCTGCAACTTATTTCCATGAATACTCACAGTGAGTCTCTGGTATTGATACTTTCATCCCCAATTTACAGGTGAGGACACGAGACACAACGTGTCACCCAACTTCAGGTGCAAATTCTCCCAACTTTCTGCTGTGACGTGTAGCTTCTTGCTTTGTACTTTGTGTGCTCAGGGCTTGAAGGGACACATCTGATACATCATTTGGTCTGAAGAAATAAGGAGACAGGAGATTTATCCAAAGGAGCTACCCTTTCTGTGACAAAGTGGGAAAATGACAACAGGCTGTGTCCACACCTTTCTAGAAATTAAAAGGACAACACTTTTACCCACAACTCCTTTCCTGGAGTAATGAGGGTACACCAGGGCTCCAGAGATTTGTGATTAAATAGACAGCGTAACACAGCAAGGACCTTGGCCTACAAAACAAGGACTTCGTTGCTCCTGCAGGGGCTGTGAATGTGATCTTGTTCTTGCCTCTTTATTAAGTCCTGACTGCCTATTAACCTGAAAATACACATATTACATTTTAATTCATTTACTTTCCCCAGACATTCCATACCTTAAATCTTATAGGGTTTTCCATTTGAAATACTTCTTCGGGACTCCAAATTATCATCCTCATGATTCTTAGTCCCATTTTACAGGTGAAACTACAAACTCCACCGTTAAGACTCAAGCCCAGTGTTCCTTCCACTATCCCATGCTACCTCTGCCCTTCAAACTCAAGGGTAAGGTAAATGCTCGTGTGGGACCCCCAGCTCCTAGTACCAGTGAATGTGACCATATTGGGAAATAGGACCTTTGCAGATGTAATCAAGATGTAAGTTAAAGTGAGGTCCTAATATTGGAATAGAGTGAGCCCTGAATACAATATGGCTGATGTCCTTCTAAAAAGAGAAGAAGAAACACAGAAAGGTGAATACTATGTGATTCTGCCTAGTAGAATACTAGGAGCTGGAGTAGAATACTAGGCAGAGTATTAGAGTGGTACCTACAAGCCAGAAAATGCCCAAGTTGCCCGTAACCACCACCACTAGGAAAAAGGCATGCAACAGATTGGCTCCTCCAGCTTTCAGAGAGAGCGTGGCTCTGCCAACAGCTGGACGTCAGCGCCCCAGACGCTGTGACAGAATACATTTCTGTTCTTTTAAGCCACACAGTGGGTGGCAATTTGCACAGATATTATAGATCTGGGCTAACAGCAGGGGTGGGGGCTGCAGTAGTTTCCAGGTTGAGGTAGATACAGGCTCTTTTGGTTTTATAAAACAGCATATTACCAGTTCTATAAGCACAGTCAAGTTTCTTAAATTGCTTTGGAGTTCTTCAATGTGCGAGGGACGTCTCCGTGTTATGTGTCCTTTTCCCCAAAGAACTAGGCACACAGTCAGCCTTTGAAAGTCCGTGTTCCCCTGCCCTGCAGTGCCTGCTGGAGCCTTCTTGCCTCTAGCAACATTTCCCAGGTATTTTCCTACAGCAGGGCTTCTCATTCTTTGTTGATCTTTGAAAACTCCCAGTGCCAGGTCATACCTCCAGACCAATTCTATCTGAATATCCATACCTTGGCAGAGGACCCAAACTTCCATAATTTTTAACGTTTTTCCAGGTGATTCCAGTGATTTTTCCAGTCAAGTCCAATGTCATACAAACTCCTCTTCGGGGGGTTATTTCGTCAGAAGGTAATCTTAAGTAAATCCCCCGCCCTATTTTAAGTATCTAGAACAGAGGTCAGCATCCAGCTTACAGCCTGTTTGATATGTAAAGTTTTATTGGAACCCAGTCACATTGATTTACATCTTGCTTTCTGGCTGCAATGGCAGAGGTGAGTATTATGATAGGGACCATATAGCCAACAAAACCAAAAATACTTAGTCTCTAAATGTCCCTTGGAGAATTCACAGAAGACTGAAAGTTACCTGATTCATCTTTTCCTCCCCCAACAAAGATCCAGCAAAGAGCTTAGCACTTAGTAGGGGCTCATCGGAGTCAACCCAAAGTGAATTGACATGAACCAAATTACACTGACTCTTTTGCAACATGTTACCTAAAAGGAATCCAAGGTGTCATGCCTCCCAGGGCTATCTGTGTTTTAATAAGTAACTTGTAAAGCCCCAAAGCTTTTATCTGAAGACAGAAAGGAATGCCTAATTGCTGAAGCTGCAAGCACCTGTAATGATAGATGTGCATTTTTATCAGACTGAGAAATCTCCCCCAGCACCCCTCAAATACCATTAGGAAGGCTGCCACCCAGCTTACCTGAGTGCAAAGTTTACTCTGAGGAAATGAAACACCCTCAGCAGGGGTCTTGACTGTCCTGACTGTGAAAAAGTACACATCTCTAGGTCTACTTGTTCGGCTTGCACTCATTTCTGTTCGCTCAACACACTGTCTGCATGGGAAAACATGGACAGGCTTTTTTAAAAGGTGTCGCCACTTCCCATTTTCTAATTCCTATGATTTTTTTCTATGGAAACTTAAATGTATTTGCATTGTGAACAGGTATATTAGCGTAAGCATGATGGCAAATTTCCTTATGTAACATTGCTCTCATCTATGAGTGATGGGAAATTGCACTAAATTTTAAATTCCTTCCAGCACCAACTCAACGTAACTGGGGAATTTGTCAGCCAACTGGGTCGATGCAAAGGCTTCTAAGATCCTCATAAACTGAGAAGTTCTTAATTTTTCATTAGTTGCCATGGGTGCTCTTGAAGAACAAGTGTCACTGCTGTGTCTCAGGTAACCCAAACCTCCCCAGGGGAAGGGCTTTGGGAAGCTCACGCCCAAAAGAGGCCAGGAGAGCGATGACTCTGAACAAGAAGGCAAGCATATTGAAGTTTGAATTCTGACTCCTGTCGCTTCCTAGTCACTAAACTTGGACAAGTTACTGAATCTCTCTCCCCATTCATTTCCCCAAGTGAAATGAGAGATAATAAAAGCTTCGTAATGACATGCAGAGAACTTGGCACAGTGCCCTGAACATAGTACGTGTTGAATAAATGCTATCTTTCCTGATGGTCTTTGCTGAAAGCCAGTTACTGTTATGGGAGCTTACATCTTTGGAACACATGACTCTAGAGAATTCTAACCTGTATTTCCATTACATGCCAATTTCTTAACTGTATCAGGTTTGTGTGTGTGTGTTTCATTTTCATAAACATGAAAGTCTTACATCTACCTAGAACATTGCGTGACTCTAACACAATAGCCAAATCCTGTCTTTACGTACTTCCTCCCCAGAAAATCATTCTCCCAATGCATGATCACACCTTCCTCCTCAGGACTGAGAAGTGCCTTTTCTCTACGTGACAGACACAGATTCTTCTGCTTGCAGTCAAGAACCATGACAACCTGGGTCTCCAGGAGCCAAGTGTACTGATCCCCCCACAGGGCATTTTCCTTTCACCCTGGGCTTCCCTCTCTGTTCCACACACGTCACGCTAATCACCGTCTCCGTCCTCTCAGCCAGAAAACCCCTTTGGCTTCACTCCTTTTTTCTTTCCACTTTCTCAAATCATACTCATTCCTCAAATGTCACCTTGAGTTCAGTATCCTCCCTAACATTCCTTTTGGCCTCTTGAATTTCTCTTTTATTTCTGAATTTGATAGCAATTATACTATCAAATTATACTATAGTATATACTATACTATACTATTGTGTGTTGCACAATTGAACATTTTACTGAATACCATCTTTCACTCTGTTTTATATATCCTGGCAGTAACTATAATCCTTGAGGTAGGAAACCTCTTAAGATTCTCCCATAGCCCATTGTATACCATGTGGTGTGAGGGCCAACGCATTGGTATTAGACATACCTAAATTCAAGTTCTCATACTCTGTGATCTTGGGCAGGCATCTTCGCCTCTCCGAAGTTTCTTCAGGTACAAATATTATGAGGTTTCAATGATATAATATTAGTGTGTGATACATAGAAACCATTCAGTAAATACCAGCTATTATTATTTTTAAGTCCGATTGAATAATTGGCAATAGTACCTTTGGAATACAGTGCTTCTTTGTCTGTGTGTCTCACACAAAATCTAAGTAGGGTGTTCCCCAGAAAGCAGAGCCTGAGGCAAAGCTTGACTGCTACATCTTTATTGGAGAGTGTAAAGCAGGGAAGCAGAAGTGAGGGAAAGGGGAAACAGACCAGAGAAGGGGGAAAGAGCCAAGAAAAAGAGTGCTTTTTAGAGCTGGCCACCTCTGTGTGTGGAGGGCCGCCGATTGCTGATTCTTGCTTCAGAGTCCTCTACAGGGAAAGAAGGGCAAAAGCTAGAGCTACCAGCTCCTGTCTTCCATTGCTCCAAGCTTCTGCCCCTAAGGCACCAACGCCCCCAAACTGCTACTTTGTGCTTCCATTGAGAGCACAGCAATCCCCAGTATCTCAAGCCTCCGCTGGGCATGAGACAAGGAGTGCTGGCTATGGACGTGGGGAGAGGCCCTATTGGTTGTGA
The DNA here is from genome assembly GCF_004126475.2 of Phyllostomus discolor. Classification (NCBI taxonomy): domain Eukaryota; kingdom Metazoa; phylum Chordata; class Mammalia; order Chiroptera; family Phyllostomidae; genus Phyllostomus; species Phyllostomus discolor. The sequence goes on along the minus strand of NC_040905.2, from coordinate 85,672,082 downwards.
CTTTGAGCCCAGAGAGAGTTGGTCATGGAGGCCAATAGGGACAAACCACATGGCTGAAGCCTTCAGAGAAAATTGAGGCCAAGAAAAAGCCTGACAACTATGAGATAAACTAAGCTATCCCAGCATTCATTTCTCACCTTTGGATCTTTTCCAAAGGTTTTATATCATCTTATGGTCTTATTATTTTGTACCTCTCTTTCCCCATGAATGCTACTGGGAAGATATGTTTTCTTTCTCCATAAGTTTTTTTACATCATAAAAGTAATAAATGCTTAAAAAAGGGAAATTAGAAAATATGGCTAAGCAAAAAATAAATAAATAAAAACACTTCAAAATATTTTAGCATGATATATTTTATATTACAGCTGACTTTGTCTCAACTTGATGTTCTGAGTATCTTATCTTGTTAACAAGTAACTGCCTAGGGTCTCCTTTTAATGGATTTATAATATTTCACCTTATGACTGAACCATAACTCGCATCATCAATCCTGTAGTACTGGACACTTACATTGTTTAAATATTTGCAATTATTAACAACACCAAAGTAAAGAGGGAAATATTCCTGAAGACGAAGTCTTCGGAGGGAAATTGATGGCTTAAAGATGAACACTTTGGGTAATTATTACCAACTTCTCCTCCAGAAAATCTCTATAGCTTCAAACTCCTCCCGAGGTGTTCAAGATTAAGGTATGTGTGTGCAGACCTGCGGATTCTATCTAATGAAGCTCAGCTGGAGCCCCACTGAGCACAGTGAGCCTGACCGAGCCGCGTCCAGTTGCTCCTGTCGTCAAGTAGAGTTCCGAGAGCTCGGCAGGAGCGTCAGTGCCTCAGGGCCCTAGAGCTCCCTTTCCTCTTTTTTTCTTCCGAACCTGTGAAACTCATCCGTCTTCTTATTACCCTCAGTATCATAAAATAATATTTGTCTTGGCTAGGATGCTTTGGAAGTCGGCACTGGCTCTAACAACCAACACTCTTCCAGGCCGTGGTGGAACATCTGTGTTCTGGTGAGAGTAAGTCCCCCGTATGCCATCTGAGTCACCTGTTTGCCAACCTTGCCATGCGAGACCACAACTTTCTATGTTGCATCCTCCTTTCATCTCTGGGAAACACATTCGCCTGCCCAGCTAGGCCCTGGGTGTGCATAAAACAATAATGAGCGTGTATGCTGGGCTTTTAAACTTCAAAGTACTTTGTGAACATTAACTAATTAATTTTCACAACACTCTTATAAGATTAGTAAGTACTACTCCTCCCCTGAAATAAAAACAGGCACAAAACGTTGAAATATTTGACATCACAAAAAGCCCAGAATCTGGTAGTCTGGGAAGAGTAGATTGTTGATTCCCAGCTCAGCTGTGAGAGTAGGAAGAGAGCTGAGTGAGCCAGTGATCTTTCCGGGATGAGAAGGGAACAAGCAGCAGGACAGCAATTAGATTTCCTTGACTAGTGCCCATTGCTGTGCTTCAGCCAACAAGCAGTCAGACCATAGTAATGCAGTCAACTCTGTGCAAGAGTTAAGGCTAGCTGACAAATTCAAGGTCATGTAGGTACAACCAAATAATGTGAAGGACTGGTACAAAGAAATGGTCATAAATATTCAAATTAATGGCATAACAGGAAGAAAACGTATCTCAAAAAACAGGCACAGAGGCCATTAAATTTAAAGGTTAGACGTTAATGAAGAAATTCAAAATACTAATGCAAATGATAAGTGTCTACACAGTGAATCACAAGAGGACTGTCCTGTTAATTCTTACTTGGGTGTGACCTGTACCACCAAATAATGTTGACAATTAGGAAATCTACAATTCTAGAGAGAAGTTAAACATACAGCTTTTAACCCTCTTAGAAGAAAAAAAAAAAACTTGTTTTATACCTGGGACCTACTGAATACTTTGACCTTCATGTCTTGAATAATAATATAATAAAGAATTCTAAGTTTTTAAACTTGTTTTCATCTACTAAATCATTAACTTCTCTGTGTGGTAGATTCCAGCCAAGGAAGACAAGCACCATTTGCTACAATTTTTCTACTTTATGTGGATGACAAATATCACAGGCACTGTGGTAAAGGTGTTCTAGATGCTTGGAAATGGGAATAATAATAACAGCAATAATAATATAATGATACGTTGTATATTGAAAATACTTTTCCCTATAATAATGCCAAGCAGTGCTAGATACTGTAAATAGCAAAGCCTACCATGTGGTATGAAAGAGCGTGGACTTCGGCAGAAAAGCCCTGACTCTACACAAAACTACCGCATGTCAGGTGTGTGCCGCTGAGCAGCATGTGCACGGCCTCTCAGCCCCTTTCCCTCATCTGTCCTATGACACAGGGTTAGTCAGACTCTTGGTGGCAAGTGACCTTTACTTGACTCCATATTCCCTTCTAGCCACTGCCTCATATCTCTGCTTTTCTGAAAGAATTGTCCACACTCTCTCCATCTCCAGGTCCTGCTTTTCCCATCTGTCTTCAGCCCATCATACATAATCTCCTGTTTCTGCTACCAGCCCACTGAAACATCTTCTGTAAGGTCTGTTTAGAGTGCCACACTCAGCTCAGTCCTCGCCTCACCGGACTCTCAGCAGCTGGTCCTCAGTGGACACAGCTGAGAACATTCTTTCCTCCCAGAACACTTCATTGTCTTGACTCCCTTAATATCATAATCATGTGGATTTTCTATGACCTCAATAGCAATTACAGTTGACCCTTGAATAACATGGGGGTTAGGGCCACCAGCACCTCTAATTTTTGACACACACAGTCAAAACTTCATGTGTGATTTAAGTTGGCCCTCCCTACCCATGGATGTCCAGCTGTAGCTCCAAGATGCTGTTTTTGATCTGCAGTTGTTTGAATCCTCAGATGTGAATGAAACTCAGGGATACAGAGGGCCAACTGTAGGTTTATTGAAAAAAATAGGCATATAAGTGGATCCATGTAGTTCAAATCCATGTGGGTCAAGGGTCAACTGTACTTTTCAATCTTCTTTGTTGAATTCTAAAAGTATGCTTTGCTATCTGAATTCTAAAAATATGCTTTTCTGCCTGATTTCCAAAAGTACCTGAAGCCTCTGTTCCTGTCCCTCTTCTATTTCCACCCTTTGAGAGATCTCATATCCCACGGCTTCAACCAGAATATATATGTATAGAGTCATCGCCGGCCCAGATGACTTTCCTGAGCTGCAGCCTGGCAAATCCAACAGTCTACTCAATGTCCACTGTTTTATAGTAAGAAACATTCCAAACTTAACACATCCATTATTAAAACTTTGATATCCATCCACTCAACCCATCTTCAGCCCTGCCAACCTTTTCTTCTCTAGGTGTTCTCCACCCGGTTTAGTGCTGCTGATATTCATCCAGTTGCTTATTCCAAAAGCCTGGGAAACATCTTTGTTATTGTTGTTGACCTTCCTCTCCCACTCCTCAGCACTTTCCACCTCTAATCACATGTCCAGCCCATCAGAAGGTCCTGTTTGCTCTGTCTCAGAATACATCCTGATTCCAACCCCTTCCCCTGTCTTCTCCACAAGCATGAGTCCAAGCCAGCAACATTTCTCACTTGGATTAAGACTTTAAACTGGTTTCTCTACGCTTGTCTTCTTGTCATATTGTCGTCTATTCTTCATGTAACAGTAAAAGTGATTGTTTTAGAATATAACACAAATGAGTTTATTCTTCCACTCTAAAGCTACCAATGATTTCCCAGTGCAGTTCTAATAAAATCCAAACTCCTTATCAAGTTGTTGATAAGACTGCATGAACTGATCATGCCTCGCCCACCAACCTTGTTTATTGTGACCTTCTCTATGACACCTGAATACGGCAAGTGCATCTGGATGTCAAGCCCTGCACTTGGGTTTCCCCTGCTGGGAAACGCGGGCCCCGGATTTCCACATGCCCGGCTGCCTGACAGCCCAGCTCTCAGCTCAAATGTCAGTCCCTCAGAGAGACTGTCTTTGACATTTTAAATAAAGTTGTCTTTGCACACTTCCACATGCACACATATATTTTCTACTTCATTAACCTTTCTAAATTTTTTAAAGCACATTACTATCTAAAATTTATTAATCATTTATTTATTATCCACCTTTCCCACTATAAAATTCCATAAAGCCACTCATTAAATAATTTTTATAGAATAAATCAAAATCCAACTCAAACTGGATTAATGAGAAATAGGAAAAAGTAAGCATAGCCTACAGGTTGAGGAATAGATTCAGTTTAAGGGATGCCTGAAACCAAGCACCTAGGTATCAATGGTTCTATGACCCAACCTCAAGTTCCATCTTACTCTTTCTGACACAGTTTATAGACAATATTTTTACCTCCTTCCTCCTTCTTGAAATATTTACTTTCAGAACCATGCTTTCTTTTGACTCTCTTTCTGGTTCATCAGGCACTCCCACCCTTTATTTTTTCTGATTCTTTTTATATTGCCAAACCTCTAAATATTCCACTGACCCTGGGCCTACCCTCAGCCTTGTCTTTCCTGTCTATACCCACTGTATTAGAAACTCATCCAGTGAAATTACTCTCTCTGTGCTAGCGATGACCAAGCATACATCTCTGGTCTCCAACTTTCCTTCAAATTCCCAGCTCATATGCCAGATTTCCCACTCAGTATCGTTAGTCAGAATGTTAATAGGCTTCTCAAATTTAATGTGTATTAAAACTCTCCAAAACTAAATAATTGACCCACAGAAACCCCACACATGCTTCGCCTCATGTTCTCCGTCTCAGTCCATGGCAACTGCATTCTTCAGTCCACCAGGAAAACCCGCCAGTGCTACCTCTACATATATTCAGAAGTTGGCCACTTCCCACCACCTCTACTTCTACACCTAGTCCAATCCTCCATTATTTTGTGTGAAATTTTAGTAGCCTCATTACCTGCTACATTTGATTCTTTGGCACAGAAGCCACAGAGGATGCTTTAAAATAGAGGGTCAGGCACAAATAATACCCCTTTTTATTATTACAAAACCATAAGCATGTAATTCTGTAACATAACAATATCACACTCAAACCCACCACATACCATTTTAGGTGAGATGTTCAAATTCAAAGTATAAATCGTTACACCCATATTGTCATCCCACCAACCACACTCACACAGGCGTTACTTCTGCTGGACCCCGTGTGTCAGGTTATGTTCCACCTTTGCTCAAAACCCTCCCACAGCTTTGCATTGCTTGCTGAATAGAATCCAGACTTTCACCAGACACTGTAAGTCCTCAGGATCTGTCTCCTGACTGCCTTTCTGACATTATTTCCTATTATTTATCCCCACTCCCCCTCAACCCCAGTCACACCAGACTTCTTCTCTTCACTGGACCTGCCAAGCTCATTTCTACCTCAGGGACTTTGGGTGTACAGGTTGTTCCATCTAGAACACAGTTCACATCAAACCTCATTCAGGCCTCAGAGTCCTTCCCTGGTGATCCCATGCAGAACAATTCCTGCTGTCTCCTTCAAAAATCATTTTTCTTTTTAGCACTTCATGCATGACCCGTATATTAGGTAGTGCCCAGTCAGGAGACAGAAACCACACCATGCATTTAACTAGAGAAAAATTCATATAAAGAATTGTTAACTAGTAGGAGATGACTAACTACTAACAGGGGTAGAAGAGGACCCTGAGTGGTTTAGATGTGGCATGTGCAAAGAGGTAGCTACTACCTCTAGGCTGAAGAAAAATGCTCAGCAAGGAAGCTAAGGACAAAGAGTGTCCCCTCCCCTGAAGGCTGAGACTCAGATCCTCTCAGAAAGGACATGGCCACTACAGGAACATGCAGGCCACCTATGGCAAAGAAATTTGTCAATGGGCATGGGCCCTACTGGTCTTTAGAAGCGGTCTGCTCTTGCCAAAAGATGTGGGCAGTTGGAGCTGGCATCCGGATGGGCCTGTCACTGCCGGAGGGTGTGGTCAGGGCAGTGCTGCCTGACCTTGCTGGAGAGTATGGGCAGACCAGACCTGATGGCAAGTGGCCCTGGTGGGGATAGCTTGACCTCGGGGTGTGGCTAGAGTGAATCTGCAGGAACTTCCAGACTTCCTTGCTGAATGATAATAAATGGACAGCTGGAAGCTTGAAAGGACACGTCTTCTGCCACCATTCCTTTGTCCCGTGACTTCCCTTGATGACATTTAACATTCTGCTAGCTGGCAAAGGGGAAATGTTACAGGGTCTAGCTTCAGTACTGCAAAGCAGGACAAGGAAGGGAGGATTAGGAGAGACAGTAAATTGGTAACTTGGACAACAGGTCAGATATGTATCTGGTTAGATTTTGGTTTTTCCCCACTACGATATAAGCCCTTCGAGAGCAGGGACTTTCTCTTGTTCTCTGTGTCTCAGCATCTTATATACCTCCCAGGATATAACAGGTATTCAATAAATATTCATTAAGTGAAAATATAATACATAGCCTGGCTGTTTTTAGAACTTGTTTTGTTCTGTTACTTGGCATTCGTTTCCTCTTTTTTTCCAATCACACCGCAGCATCTCCCAATTTCTGACTCAGAAATCCACTTCTCTGACCATCAGGCCATTCGGATGCAGCACATTCTTCAAGAGTGAACCCAAGTCCTGAGATGACTAATCATTACAGTCTCTCTTTTAGCGGATGAGATTCAGGCCCACGTTTTCTGGAAGTTCTTAGTGAAAAGGAGCCCTGTATCTTGGAGTTCTCATGGGAGAGGAAATAAGTCTGGGTGTGCTGGCGGAAACCTCAGTCATCCTGGGAGGGTTTGGCGGAGGTTAGAACTGACACAGATAAAAGCCAAGCAGATAGATGGAGAGATACTAAATCCAGGCCACATCGTTTGAATCCCTGGATGTAGCCAGCCACAGACTTTTCAGTCACATTAGTCAGTGAATTCCCATTTTGCCTAGATGTATTAGTCAGGGTTCTCCAGAGGAATAGACCAATGATATACATACACACACACACACACACATATATATATATAAAGTTATATATAATAATAAAATTTATATAATATATAATCTATACTATAATCATAATTATATATAATATATAAGTCATATAACATGTATGAAAGGATTTATTATGAGGAATTGGCTTACATGTTATGGAGGCTAAGAAATCCCATGACCTACCATCTATAAGTTGGAGACACAGTAAAGCCAGTGGTTAATTCTAGCCTGAAATCAAAGGCCTGACAACCTGGGGAGCTGATGGTGCAACTCCCAGTCCAAGGGCAAAAAAAGACTAATGTATTAGCTCAGGCAGGGAGGCAGGCAGCAAAAAGTGTGATTTCCACCTTCCTCAGCCTTTTTGTTCCATTCAGGTCCTCAGTGGATTGGATGGCGCCACAGCACTGTGGAGGGCCATCTATGATTCTGAGTCCACTGATGCAAATCCTAATCTCATCCAGAAGTAATGCTTAGTGTGGGCACTGACTGGCCCAGTCAATTTGACACAAAAAATTAATCACCACACTAGCCAATTTGGTTTGTTTTTTTCATCAACTGCAGCTGCACAAGTTTAGTTATACTTTTAATATTCAGTCTCCTAAAAGAAAGAAAATGTCTTTGCCTTATACCTTATACCACCTCACTGAGCACCTTACCTCTCCCTGGAAGATACTCAGTATGCTCACAAATTATCTTATATCAGTATCTGACAAATTTCTGGAAATTGCCTTTAATATTTAACCCCTCATCTCCATCCCAGAATAACCAGAATAATTGCTTTCAGAGAATACTCGTCTCTGAAAATGATTGGACAGAGGAAATAAAATATTCAAACTTTTAAATTTTCTTCATATGTAGAGAAATAGAAATGAAGAAACGCCTTTGAAACTAACAGAAAAACCTTAACATAACCAAAAATGACTAAGTAACTGCAAAAATAACTATTGTAATCTTAGAATCCAACCAGAGTAGAAGTTTCACAACCACATCAGGGCAAAGGAGAAGAATGACAATAAAATTCATGGACAACTGCTTTCTGTATGACATGTGGCCCAGAGCCCCCTTTTGGAGCCAGCCACAAATCCCCCAGTTGCTGAGAACATCCTGTGCTCATGGGCCACAACTGTCTCTGACCGTGAGGCTTTGCCTCGCTCAAGGCGCTCTCTCAAGCAACAGCGACTGGCTGCTGTGAGAACAGAAATGCTCAGTCCCCTTGCCTCAGTTGAGGATAATTATGAAGGATAATTCTAATTCCAGGGCTCCCTGCAGGAATGCCTCAGACTTTGATGCCAAGCGTACCACCTGAAAGCACTCCCTAATAAACCTCCTGCACACAGTTCTCTACCTCAGACTCTTTTCCGGAAGCCTGATCTAAGAAAGATAAAACAAAAGGAGAGATGAAGAGAAGATGAATAATATACACTTTTTCATATTAAAAAAAATGAAGAGTGAGGTTGCAATTAAGAGAGAGTATAACAGATTATTTTAGAACCACAGAGCTCTGAGTGAGAATGAGACTGGCAAGACACCTTAAATGATGGCTCCTATCAATAGGGGAAAGAGTGAATAAAAATCTCAGTATTTAAAAACCTAGTATTTTAAATCTGGATCCTTACCTTCACCACTTTTAACACCAAAATGCATTGCAAGTCAATTAAATATTTAAACAACAATAAAACCAAGAACATTAAATAGGTGATAGATGAAAGGAAGAAGAAAGAAAAGGAAAGGAAAAGAAGGAGGGAGGAAGGGAGGAACAAATAAAAGAAGGTATATATATATATATATATATATATATATCCATTCATCACAGTGGCCCTGTTGCTTTGACTGAACCATGACTGATACATCATTGAATTGATTTGAACTTCATTGAAATCCCAAGCGTGAGAGTTTGATTTGAAATTTTTGAACAATTAATGATTTTATAATAAACATTAAAACATTATTAATGAACATGAATATGCTTCATTAATAGTAAAACATTATTAATGAACAAGAAAACATTATAAGTAGAGCTCATATTTGTCTATCTTTAAGTGAGAAAGATGAAAATGGCAACTGCCCTAGATATTTTACAGAAGATATCAAAAAGAAGGAAAAGACACAATTTCGTGACTCAGGATTTCTACTGTCACTTTAGTTATCTCTTGACTTCTGATTCTGCCTTCATTTTTATGTTCCAGACACAGAATGAAAAGGGAAACAACTTAGCTAGAATAAGGTAGCTCATATTGGAAGTATCCAGGATACCAGCTTTTTATCTTTAAAATTCACTTTCTCATATTTAGGTTATTTATTGCATATACACATATATTTCCCCAGAGGAGTTGAGGTTACTGCTAAACAGAGAAAAGGAATTTGCATTTTTACACATTGTATAACACGGTGAAAATATTTCCATCAAGATTACTTCTGATTCAATTTTTTCATAACATCTGTTTCTATTGAACAAAAATAATATGCTGTCATGTATCTGGGACACACTCACGCTTTCTATTTTCATATTAACAGCACAAAAACTGTCATTGTTAACTTGATATAACTGCCACCTCCAACACACGGACAAGCATACTCTGTACTCACAAATTCATATTACTCTACACTTGGACATTCTGCGAAAATCAGCAATTTTCCTAGTTCATTTCAACCTGTTTTCAGTCTTATACACTGGATACAAAGTGATGTTTTTACTCAAACAGACACAATAAAATGTTTATATAATGGAAAGCAACATCTTTATTTTCTTTTGTATTTTCCAAAATTTCTCCTATGAGTAGGTATTATTCTTCTAAACAAAAACAAATATGACATATTTTTTAAATAAAACTATAAATTTCTTGTCTTTAAATTGAAAGGGGAAGTGATAATAAAAGAGAGACTTATACAATCAAGTATAAAAATAACACAAAAACTGAAACATCTTTTAACAAGATCTTCCCTGGTTAGGTAAGATCTATTTTTATTATATTTTATTATGTTATTACAGTTGTCCCAATTTTCTGCCTTTGCCCCAGTCTACCCAGCACCCCCACTCCCTCCGGCATTCCCCACACCATTGTTCATGTCCATGGGTCATGCATGTAAGTTCTTCTGCTATTCCATTTCCTGGGCTGTACTTTACAGCCCCGTGGCTATTCTGTAACTACCTATTCGTACTTCTTAATCCCCTCAGCTCTTCACCCATTCCCTTATACCCCGTTCCCATTTGACAACCATCAAACCGCCCTCTGTATCCATGATTCTGTCTCTGTTCTTCTTGTTTACTTAATTTGTTTTTTTTTAGATTCAGTTGTTGATAAATATGTATACGTTGCCTTTTTATTGTTCAAAGTTTTGATCTTCTTTTTGTTAAATAAGTCCCTTTAACATTTCATGCAATAATAGTTTGGTGATGATGAACTCCTTTAATTTTTTCTTGTCTGGAAAGCTCTTTATCTGCCCTTCGATGCTAAATGATAGCTTTGCTGGTAGAGCAATTTTGGCTATAGGTCCTGTTTGTCATGATTTTGAATACTGCTTATCAATCCCTTCTAGCCAGCAAAGTTTCTTTTGAGAAACCAGGCTGACAGTCTTATGGCAACTCCTCTATAGCTAACTTCTCTTGCTGCTTCTAAGATTCTCTTTTTATCTTCAACCTTTGGCATTTTAAACATGGTGTGTCTTGGAGTGGGCCTCTTTGCATCCATCTTGTTTGGATGTCTGCTTCCTGGACTTGCATGTCTATTTCCTTCGCCAAATTAGGGAAATTTTCTTTCATTATTTTTTCAAATGGATTTCCAATTTCTTGCTCTTTCTGTTCTCCTTTTGGCACCCCTATGATGCAAATGTTGGACCTCAAGCAGCTTATACTCTTGTCCCAGAGACTGCTTATACTTTCATCATTTTTGGGAGGGTGATCTTTTTCCTTCTTGTTGTTCTGATTGTTTGTTTTTTGGTTCCTTATGTTCCAAATCATTGATTTGATTCTCAGCTTCATCCACTCACCATTGTTTCCCTACAAATTGTTCCTTATTTCAATTAGAGTATCCTTCATTTCTGACTGGATCTTTTTAATGCTGAGGCCATCACTAAGTTCCTTGAGCATCCTTAAAACCAGTGTTTTCAACTCTACAGTGACAAATTGCTTATCTCCATTTCAATTAGTTTTTATTCTGGAGTTTTGATCTGTTCTTTCATTTGGGCCATGTTTCTTTGTCTCCTTGTTCTGGCAGCCTCCCTGTTTGTTTCTATGTGTAAGTAGAGCTGCTTTGACTCCTTGTCTTGGTAGTGTGGACTAATGTGGTAGGTGTCCTATAGGGTCCAGTGACACAGACTCCTCTATCACCAAGCTGAGTACTCGAGTTGTGCCCTTCGTGTGGGCTGTGGACACCCTCCTCATGTAGCTGAGTCTTGGTCACAGTTGAAAGATGAATGGAAGGGATTTACCCAGGTCCATCAGCTACAAAGATTGGCTGTGACCACTTATCACCAACTTCCACCCTCCATGGGAGATCAGCTGCGCCAGGTCAGAGTGGTGATGCTCTGATGTGGTCTGTAGCTGTCCACTGGGTGCACTGGCCCCAGGTTTCCCTGGTGGTGCAGGCCAAGGTCAGCCCCCACCTCTGTTTTGCCACCCTGCCTGAGCTATAAAGCAATCTGGTCTGGCTGCTGCTAGTGCAGGGCCCAGGGCTCCCTGAGGACAGCTGTTGCTTGTTTGAGAGGATTTAGGAAGCTATAGAGTACTAGCCAAGACCAACCATTCATATGGAAAGCAGCTTGGGTGGGCGCAGCTTGGGTGGGCCCAGCTTGGATGGACCCCTAAGTTGAATGGGAAAAAGTCTCTGGGATTCTCTAAGGTAGGTCAAATGGTGTTAACCAGGTTGATGGAGGCTCAGATATCATACCAGCTTGCCAGCTCTGTATGGGGAAGGTTTAGTAAAGGGACCATGGCTTCTGCTCAACTTGATGCCAAACACCTCAGTTCCTGCCCATATGCCACTGGTGCTTTTCAAGCTGCTACCCCAGTGCTGGAGCTCAGAGGATGCAAGTCTGTATACGTGAGTCTGTGTGTGGGCTCTTTAAGAGGAACTGCTTGGAGATCCAGAAGTTTCTTCCACTGATCCAATCCCTGCTGGTTTTTGCAGCCTGAAATTTTGGGGACTTATCTTCCTGGCTCTAGAACCCTGGGCTGGGGGGCCTGATATGGGGCTAGGACTCCTTGCTCCTGATATCCTTCCCAAATTTTTTATCCATAACACGTGGGTAAGAGACCAACCTGTTCTTTGTGCCCCTGCTACCAGTTTGGATGGATGTGGTTTCTTTAATTACTAATGGTCAGACTTCCATTCAACTAGATTTCTGATGGTTCTGAGTGATGGTTGTTCTATATTTTAGTTGTTACTCTGATGTGGTTGTGCAAAGAGGTGAGTCACATCTTCCTACGCCACCATCTTGACCAGAAGTCATACATTCACTCTTAATAGTCCTTCCTACTACTTCTTTTTAACACCCACATACCCACTTTGTGCATTATAATTTATAAGTTTTTATGTACTTTTTAAGTATTTGTTTTTATACATAAAATATACATATGTGTATATGTATATATGTATAAATATTTATTTCTGACTATATATATTCTAGGAATTCCTAACTATATTTTTATTCCTTAAGTGTAAAGGGAGAAAATTATTCACTCTCTTCTTGCCATCTCCTTCAGGATTCTCTGTAGACACTACATACTCCAGTCCTAAATGCCTTATTTTTTTTATGTTCCACCTATATCCCAGTCTTTCCATTAACATCAACAGAAGACAACCAAATGAGAAATCTACAAGCCCTACTATGCTTCCTTCCCATTTCCACTCTGTTGCTGAATGTTGTAATTCTTTCCCTTAAATATCTCTTGAGCAAGTTCCCTCTTCTCCAAGCTTTTTAAAAACACTTTAATTCTACTTCCACCAGTTTCTGGCTGATTCATTCCATGGACTTTCATAATCTGATTCCTGGGGAGTCCAATTCTTTGAGGCTTAAACCTGAAAGTGTTTTAGTTCCTCCAACAGCTGCTCCCAGCTTTGCCATATTGAAAGTCTCCTTTATTCGACCAGGTTCTTCCCACTTTCTTAAATTTTAGTTATTAAAAAATAGTGTAATTTAAGCCCTGGCTGGCGTAGCTCAGTAGATTGAGCTCGGGCTGTGAACCCAAGCATCGCAGGTTCAATTCCCAGTCAGGACACATGCCTGGGTTGCAGGCCACGGCCCCCAGCAACCGCACATTGATGTTTCTCTCTCTCTCTTTTTCCCTCCCTTCCCTCTCTAAAAATAAATAAACTTTTTAAAAATCTTCAAACAAAGTTTTAATAGTGTAATTTTATTTTTTCTTAATTATTTTATTGTATTTTTGCCATTACTATTCAGTCTCCTTATACTCCCCTCCCTGCTGCAATCACCACACTGTTGTCCATGTCCATGAGTCCTTTTTCCTTTTTGCTCTATCCCTCCACCCCCTAACACCCCCACCCTTAGCTATCATCCTGCTCTCCATCTATGAGTCTGTCACCTTTTTATGTAAGGTTCAATTCTGTCATTCTTAAAACTTTAATCTCAGCCTCCATGCAGACTCTGTCTTCTCCCACCTTCACTGTTACATGGAACCCATGGTTCCAACAGCTTGGAGAATGGATAGGGGTTGTGGAGGCATCCAGTCTTCACTCGCATGCAAAGTGTCAAGTTCATCTAGTGTGCTGAGGCTCAGAGGAGGAAAAGGAAAGGCACAAACATCTCCTGACTAAGCTGGTCAAGAGTACAATCCTCTCCTTGATTAGCTGCAAGTACTATTGTCTACGGGCTCAACAAGTATGGACGGTGAGGCCAACACTAGGCTATGGTGGTTCTCTGAGATTCAGCCTGCCCCTCCAGTGGGGCCCAGGGATGGCTGCACTTACTGCCTCTCTCCCATGTGTCTACACCTTTGCTCCCTGCATGTCAGTAATCCCATCACGACCATGTCTCTGGTCTCATCTATATAATGCAGCCAACTGCTGGACCTGCTGGCATATGCAAGACCCATCACTTTGATTTCAGGAGCTGGGAACCTAAGGGATCATCCTAGACTCTGTCCAAGGTGCCCCCTCATCACTCTTCAATTCTTTCTTCTTTAGATCAAGTGACACAGAATTGGGTCAGCAAGTTCAGTGGCCAAGAAGACATCCAAAGGGTTAACAAATGCCAGTCTTCCCTTCTTGTGTATGCCCCCTGTATTTACAAGCAATTCTATTGAAGTCCCCTCCCTTTCTTCTTGGCTTTGGGGAGGGAGGAACTTTTCTCCAAGAACACTGCGCTTCTCCAAAAGGCATCAGACTGCAGTGCCCTATCAGTCTGGGCATGCGGGAAGGTAGGAGAAGGAAGATCTCAGTGACTGCTGTTAGTTCTTCAGACTTATAAGGTGGGGTACTTAATCCTTTTGTCCTCAAATTTAGTCTGTAATCCCAACTGCTGGACCCCAGAAAAAAATATATACCTGATGTCTTACTGTACCCCTATTTAGTGTCGCCATTTACCATCTTGCTCTTGTTCCATTCCTCCTTTATCTCTGGGGAATTGTGGAAGAACCTAGGTCTCCAAAGATTAGTTTCTGAAAGCCAGTTGACCAAATGATCAACTTGTCAAATTTTTTAAGTTCACTCATTTTCAGAAACCAGCTCACCAAAAATCAGTTACTCAAGGCCAGTGTGCTATAAGCCTATTAGCCACATTACTGATTTCCCAAATTTTCTGTTTTCTGTTATCTACTCAAAGTTTATCTTAAGCAACATTTTTGGGGGTAATTTCAACAGTCTTTATGGCTTTGTTTTGAACCTTTGGTTTCTCTTTAGTTTTAGGTTTTGTTTAAAGTTTCATTTCACACCTGGCTAGTGTATATCAGTGAACTGAGCACGGGCTTCGAACCAAAGCATCGCAGGTTCGATTTCCAGTCAGGGCACATGCCTGGGTTGCAGGCCATGGCCCCCAGCAACCACACATTGATGTTTCTCTCTCTCTCTTTCTCCCTCCCTTCCCTCTCTAAAAATAAATAACATCTTAAAAAAATAAAAAATAAATAAACTTTCATTTCATGGTAGCCCATTCACCCCATTGATTAGGCAACAGACCTGTTAGTCCCTGAACGCTGGTGTTGGTTCTGTGTGTGGTTCCATTTTAAATGCTGGGACTTGTCAAATGTTTAACACATTTGCAAAATACTCTTCAAATTGAGCCAGGTAAAAATATCTGTGGATTCTGAGAGGTACAAAAGGCAAAGGACAATATTGTGTATGTTGTAATGAAATCCATTCAATTGTTTCTTCCAATAAAATTCCAATAAAATTCTCATCAAGATATGGGCAATACTTGTAATTCACAACACACTAAAAATGTGCATTTCTGAAAGCTGTAGGCTGAATGTACAACATAATAAGACATTAATAAGCTTTTCCTGGCCATGGGAATTGCCTAAAACTTAGTATGTCAATTAAATTACTTTTTAGTGAGTTTGGTAACGTAGGCATTTGGTGGCTGCAAATTGGGCACAGCGATGAAGTGTACACCTCAGGGCCCTGGCCCCAGCCATGCTGCTGGGGAAGGTGCTTCATCTTTGGCCAGTGTAGCAACGAGAGCAGATGAGTACACTGAGAGAGCTTTCCTTACCTGGGAACATGTGTCATGCTGCACATGTACAAATGAGAACAAACTATACAGGGTAAATTATGTATAGAAAATTAGACAGAGAGCCCTTGCTAAGTGTGGCTCAGCTGTCTGGAGAATCGTCCCGTACACCAAAAAGTTTGTGGGTTCCATTCCCAGTCAGGGCACGTAACTGCATTGCAGGTACAATCCCCTGTTGGGGCATATACTGGAGTCCACTGATTGACTTTTCTCTGTCTCGAATTGATGTTTCTCTCTCTCTCTCTCTCTCTCTCTCTCTCTCTCTCTCTCCATCCATCCCTCCCTCAAATCAATAAACATATCTTTGGGTGACGATTTTTAAAAAATAGAGTTACACAGAGAAGACTGAGTAGTCCATGGTAGCAGGAAGAGGCCTCTTGGAAATAGGTGTGTGTGTGTGTGTGTGTGTGTGTGTGTGTGTGTGTAGGGAGGAAGTATTGGCAGTATCCCTCAGAGCTGTAGGATCAGAATTTTCTTTGAAAGATCTGAAGGACCAGCTGTCCAAGACAGGCTTGACTCAAATGGGAATAAAAGCCATGCTGATAAGAGTAATAATAATTAAAATACTGTCCATGATGTTCCAAAAGGCAACACTAAGTACCTGGTGTTGGCTAGAAAAAAACATTAACTAAGACAAACTTATACTAAGCGATATGTTCTCAAATCCCCAAAACCCTAAAATCTGAAGGGTGCAGCCTCTCACAACAATGCTAGCTGACTACATGCCCCTCTCTGTGACTTACAACCATCCTGACATTTGCTGGGTGGGAAGAGGGGCAGTAAGTTTTTAATTCCATTATGGGCATTTGGTGCCTGCCAAATGGGAAAAAAATACACCTGATGAAATGGGAGAGAACACATTCCAACTCAGGCACCTTCTGTCTGGAGAGAAAGGAATGGGGACTCAAACCTGTAAAAGTACAGGGCAGATGAGCTCAAAGAATATATATCATGCAGATTTTCAACGTCAAAGTTATCCCCAATCCCACTGACTTCTGTGACATAAGATGAACATGGGATTTTCCAAAATTAGCAAATGTCCTTTGATTCATTTTCTCAGACATCAGTGGCTGTGTGGCCCTTCTGGAACAGACCGGAATTTGGCCACAAACCTGCTGAGGTTGGGAGATGCTGGCTGTGGGGCCCACGCTGAGCCAGGTCACCTGGCTGTGGGGCCCACGCTGAGCCAGGTCACCTGCTGAGTCACAACAGCCCAGGCGGGCAAGTGGGGCTCCCGGTCACAGGAGAGGTAGACTTCAGGGCACTTGTTAGCTACCTTGCAGCAAATGACACTGATAATCAGTGGTCCCTAGTTAGGTCGCTGTCTCCACTGGGTCTTATTTAATACAGTAAAACTCAAAACAATGAGAACAAGTAGGATTTATCCCCCCATCCCATATTTATCTAGGTTTTATTTATTCATTTCCCCTGGGCCTTTATATTTCTAGGGAGGAGAGGTTCAAACTGTACTTTACATGAAGGGCACAATCACAATATTTTTCTATTTCTTTTTCATTAATTGATATTTCTAAATTTCATAATAATACTGCATATTCTAAGCATGAACTATTAGACTTTATAGGGCATATTATTTTGCTTTAAATGATCTTTTTAAGAAAAAAAAGGTTTTCCTAAATAATAACTGTTCTTGGTATGGGTGCAGCTCGGAGTGAGGAGACACAGCATGTGGGTTCACTGCTGCACTGAACTTGTCTCTTCACTCATGCCGTGCTGGGGTGGTGTGGGCTTCTCTCTCTGCAGACGGAACCGCAGGCTCTGAGGCCGCCCTTCCCTCTCTAAGCCTTCCTCCCTGAACATCAGAAGGACGTGCTGTCTGATTCACCTCCATATTCATAGGGGAAAGCGCTGCTGGTATCAAGCCTCTTGGGAAAGGCTGGCGTCTAGCTATGATCCCATGTCAGTGCTTAAAACTAACAAAGAGAAACGCCTTAGTAAGCAATGTTTCTCAACTCACTGTTGGGGAAATCGTTCATTTCCCCGAATCTTTCCCCTCAGGTTAATTCCATTTCTTCAGAGTCTGTCCTCAGAACAGAATTGTAATACTATTGCTGACACGTTTAACATACTCTAGCTGTTGGTCCTCATTTGAAGACTGAAATTTCTCTTTCTCTGCTACATTGTAGTCGCATAGGTTAGACTTTGTAGTCAGCCCCTTGTAAAGACATATACTGAGAGGTGATTTTTCAGTTGAAAGTACTGGCCTATATACCACTCTGAAAATCTAAGGCATGCTGTCTAAATGTCATCAATAGATAATTTTTTACCAATCGAGCTGAAGAAATGACATGGAAAAAGACATGGGATTAGTATAAAATGCCCAAGCACTTATTACTCTTTATGTTTCATTCAAATTAGTGGGGCTAACATTTGTATACATTTTATTTGATTTTTTTTCTGCTCTATATGAATTATTTCATCCATTTTTAAAGGACTTAGACAGATCCATGGAGAAAAGAAGGCACTTGTATTTTAAAATATCCATGTGTATGTGCACTCGTAAGTTCCCAAAATATGAACATAAAATTTGGTTTTCAAAACACAAACACTTTATCTGTGAGGTTTTTTTAAAGAGAAAATAAGTTATCTTAGCAGTAAAACTCCCCCCTTAATTTACAACTACTTGGATATCAACAGAATTGGAAATTTTTAGCAAACTCTTTCATTTTTTATTTTTAGAAATATGATTCTTTGTCATTAAATGGGTATCATTGCCCTTTTAGGCAAAGACAGTCTGTCTCTAACATGTTTCCATTTTTGCTAAAAAGAAAATAAATCGAAGATTTTTCATTTCCTCTCTTTTCATGTTTTGATATTCCTTTTCATGAAGTATAGTGCTTCTGTTTATGAGATGCCTTCTCATTTGATCTGTTTAGACATTGTGATCAGTTTTCTGACTTTATTTGCATGTCTAATGATACTCAATTATCTTCCTGATATTAATAATGTTTAGGTCCATATCCTTTCTCCAGAGTCCTTTTCATCAGCTTGATTGAATGATATTTAGGAATACGGGCAGAGGAGCAGTGCTCCGGGACTGTCCCCACACCCAGGCGTCACTTCCTAACTTCCTGTCCTGTCCGCAATCAGAACATCCCAGGAAAGCGGTGTGACTCTGCCCTCAGCCCTTGGCTTCATCTGTCCTCTAGAAGGCAGAGGCTGCTGATGGACAGCAGATCTCAAACCAGCGCTTACCAATCATTTCTCTGGTGACTGTCATAGCCACTCAGTTTGCAAAGGCTGAAAGAAAGTGAGCAGCTGCCACAGGGATGTCCCTTGACTCTTCCTGATTCCTCCGCCCATGCCCATCAATAAGGCCACAGGGTAGACACCCAGTGGCTGGTGGGAAGGGCCCAGAGTCTGTGTTTGCATGAAGGGCAGAGCGGGGAGAAGAGAGAGTGAATGTGGTTCAGAACGTCAAGAATGAGAGAGGCCAGCTAGAAGCAACACTTGATTTTGACATTCAGGTACTACTCTTCAAAGGTTATGTGGCATGTTCTTGCCTTGGGCATGTCAGCAACCTTATTGGCTATGAGTTAATAGATGAGAAAAGTGTTTGAACGGGGTCTGGCTTGTGGTGGTGGGTGTGAACCCCTCAGAAACTCCCTGAAAGGCTGGGTGTGGTTTGGGCCAGTGAGACAGAATTTGCACGTGTTCTGAATGGTCAATTCTTGACTGAACCAGAAGGACATGAGCCAACAAGTCAAAACCCAAATAATACCAGCAAAATAAATATCTTCCAGTTGGGAACAAAAATGGTATTTCTATAAGTTAACTAAGAACATTTTCTGATTACGTTATAATTAGATGACTGGTTTGATATATGAACATTTTTTTGAATGCTTACCATCATTTGTTGTATAACATACATTATTTGCATGAAATTTTGTTTTTTATTGTCCTGATTCAACTTACTACCTCTCCTTTAGTAAGTAATTTCTTAATTACAAGTTGTCAAAAATGAGGAAAAAGATTGATATGTGTACATCGTAGTCCTGAAACTTTTGTTTTATACCACTCGGCTGGCAGATTAACTTGCCTTATTGTAAACCCTAATATGCTTCTAAGATGCTATAAATAATCATGACAATATCTAATAAAAATAGATGTCATATCAGAAAACCACAGCAGAGTTTAAACTTAGTTTAGTAAAATCAACAACTTGCTCTCAAGACTGATGAACTGCAGTTACATGTTTTTAACAAAAGCATTTCTAGCAACCAGATAAGCAAGTGTCTTCTTGACATAGATGGATGATAGCACGTGTGCCGGAGCCTGTGGAAAATAGGAGCTGTCATCTAGAAAATGACAGAGCCATTTCGAGTCCCTCTAGATTAGCACTCCATCTTCGGCGGAGCAGATAGACTGTTAGCTGAAGGTCTATTGCCAGCAAATCAGAAGCGAGAGGGCAGAGCCCTATCTTTCCAAGATGACTGGAATCATCAGAGGCTCCGAGGCAGAGCGTGCACGTGATGACATCCCAGCTTTCTGCAAGGCTTGTGGTGTAAGAAACCAATCAAATAAATGTACTACCATGTAGGTCAGCAGAAAATATGAATTAATGGGTTCACCATAGAGATTTACCAGTGTTTAAAAAGAGTGTAAGCTAGTGTAAACAGATTGTTTTTAATACTCTGCCTTATTCAAAATTGCCCCATATGTAGGTGCCTGATAATAACTTCACTACTTTTCTATGTATCTTTATTTAAACAACTGAGTGTTTGCAGACACATCTTTTCAGCCTTGTGTGTGACTCACTGAGTACAGTCTGACTCTCCAGCACCCAGGGAGGTAATTCTGAGGTTAAAAAGAATGTCCAGAGTGCACTGAATCTAGCGAGACTGATTTGCAAATGCAGCTGGGGCTGCACTTCAGTAAAGGCTTCCCCACCTGGTCCTGGAGCGCACTGAGGGCCATCTCTTTGTGACTGTGCTTAACGGCCGGCCGAGGGTAATATGCTGCCCTGCAACAGCCCTCTGGCAGAGAGGGAGCACTGCTGTGCCGCTAATGGCTTGGCACCACATGGCACATTCTTCATAACACTGACCTAGCACCTCCGGGCACAGGGACCCTATGCACGGCTGGCATCTCAGGTTTCCGAGGATCCAACTCAGGCACCATCCGGAGGCAGCTCTGAACTGTGCAGTCACGATGACGGCCTTCCCATCTGACGGTGAGAGGCTCCCGGGGGCATCACAACATTTTGCTGCAGGACAAAACAAAACAAGATAAAACCGCCCCACATGCATTTTCTTTAATGGCTGGGGTTAGCAAAAGAGATGGAAATATGTTTAATAATGTTTAGAAATTAAGGATGATAAAGAAATAAGTGATTCCTGCAGGGGAGAAATGGCTGCCTTTCACGCCTGGGTAGTTAACAAAGGCCTTTCAAGTCTCACTTGGAGCTCCAGGGGTGGCAGTTTGCGTATAATCTGGGGATCGCTGCAATCTCCTCACACCTATCAGGCCAAGATTTGCTGCACAGGTTTTTCTGATGAACATTCTGAGCCAAATAAAATGCCATTATACTGATGAGGCTAACTTTGGGAAGAAATAACTCTTCCAACTGCTTATTTTATCTGTCACGACCAGTTATCTGTCCTCCATGTGCTGGGTAAAGAAGAAAATCCGTGTTTCTGTGGCATTGTAATTTGATTTCGGGTCTGTCAGGTCACATCACACAAAAGCCTCCTTTCTCCCTCCCTCCCCCTCTCTCCTCTTTTTGTTAATGACATTCCCCGTGATAAGCATTTTCTAAAGAATAGCTCTTGCTTCCCCAAGTCAGCTTGGTTTTGTCAGTTCTGAATGCAGGGTCTTGCTTTGCCATTTCCAAGGTCTCTTTGAAACCCTGGCTCACAGCTGGCGCTTCCATCAGGAGTTCACACCGTGGAGACGCTGGCACTGGATCCTCAGCCAACCCTGCGGAAGACTCAGCATGTCTTTCACAATGCGCAGGGGAATACACCTTCCCTTTCATTGCTGGGAAGGCCTGCATCATTCACAAGTGCTTCTTGACAAACATATTCATAACAGCCCGCGTCCTAAGGGAGGGGAACATTTGGGGGTTCCAACAGAAGAGACCTTAGCTTGTCAGAATGATTTGACTTGAAGAAATGCAACAGTGAACGCTGTTTTCTACTATGGATTTAAAATAATCTGGCACAGTAATAAACTTAAGAACCTTTTAATTGTTTGTAGTATGACAAACTGTGTCAGTAAGAATATATAAGTGGGGAGGTTTTTTTAAAAAATATGGTAATATGATGGGATTAATATTCTTTCCTAATATATGGCATGGTATTTCTTTGTTTTATTTTTTTAATGTCCAGGGATAGATTATAATGGAACATCTTTAAGATAATATTTTTAATGTTTAAAAAGCATTTTATTTATACCTGGGAAATTCAGAGAAAGAAAACTTTTAGTGACCACTTAGAAAGAAAAGTATTGGCCCTTCTAAGCAGATATGATATTAAGATTTGTATCTCCAGCAAAAATCAACACAGGAAGTTAGCAGATAAGTCTGAAAATGGAAATAGAGTATCATCATACATAATAAGAACTAAGGCTTTGAAGTGAAATTTTCCTTCCTTTGTGGTTAATTCTTTTTTTCAGATTTTGTGGTTTCATTGTGGTACTTGTTTAACAATTAATGTTCTAGGTTGGAATTTACTCAAAGGAAAAAAGCCTCCTTCAAATATTAATATAGCCTGAATCTAAACATGCCAAATGAGGCAGAGAAGTAGTAGATTAGATGCCCAAAAATGGCTTCAACCTCAATTGTCCAGACAGTATTTGAAGAACCAGTGTGCATGGCTGAACAGCATGTACTCCAGTTGTCTCCGACGGGATCACCATCCTCCAGCCAGGAAAACCATCCGCACACATTGCACTGTTTTCCCTTTGCAACCGGATCAGACCCCAGGGTTACAAACAGATTTGCCCAGCATCTTCCAGGTGAGGAGGATAAACATCATATGTCCATATTTCTTGGGTAATTACATTCATTATAGATGTTATATATAACAGAAAATGAGCATTTTCCATACTGCATTGGGAGTTTTGCCATGAAAAAATAGTTATTTTGGGAAGATGCTCTAATAATTGCCAGATCCCTGTTTCTATATCACCACATCTAAAACTAGACCAAAACCAGCATTTAAAAGTATACTTGGAGATGCTGGGTAGAGGGAGGGGAAATGCAGAGTTGTTTGATAGGTGAAGTTTCAGTTTCCCAGAAGTAAATGGTCTGCAGATTCGTTGTGCAACAATGTAAATATATTTAGCATCAGTGAACTATACACTTAAAATGGTTCAGGTGGTAAATTTCATGTTACTTTTTTACCACAATTAAAATTTAAATACTTTAAAATATAATCAGGAGAAACATTCTCCTCTGACTCCAGGAAAATGGGGGAGATGAGATGACGAGTTGTCCACTCGATGCTGCAAGTCACGAAGCGTTTACAGAGATCGGCAGAGCTGCCCTAGAGGTCAAGGGAAACAAGAAGCAAAGGGATGAGCCATGGCTTTGTCTCCTTGAATGATCTTGCTTCATGCAGAACACCGGAAGTCACCTCTCAGAAAAACATCGAAAAGTGTGGCTGAGAAACCTGTGAAAAACCCAATTCTCAAACCAGGCTGATTGCCCCTCGACACTGTCATTGCTTAGACACTGACAACAGAGCCAGCTTTCCATGTGTCAGATACACAGCAGGAAAAAGAATCTCCTGGGATGCAAGTTAAGGAGAGGGGGATAAGATTTGTTGATCAGGAACTGGGTGCTTTACATGTAATATTTCATTTAATCTTGTGAAGTAAGTACTATTATCCTAATACTCCCAAGGGAAAAATTGGGTCTGAGAGGTTACAGAATTTGCCCTATTGTGTCCGCAGAGTATATATCATTGGAAATGGAACTCCAATCCAATGAGTCAGACTTTCAGTCTAGTCCTAATGTTTCTTACACCATTTTGGAAAGTCAAAGTGAAATTGAAGGTTAGAGGCTAAACTAGTTTTTCCTGTCAGTTCTCACATTCTGGGATGACACTCATACTCCATGACTCTCTGTGGGCCCTGGTGCCTGGGAATCTAACACAGCCTTCCTGAGTGACCATCTACCCCTCACTGATCTGCAGTAGCCAGCCTCTCAATAACTGACCAGGAACACGCCCATCCTTGGACGTGGACGCATGAACAAGATCAGGCCCCTGCCCTCAAGGAAATAGCTGTCTGCCCTGGGAAAGGGCAACAGGTAATACATATGCTAAGTGTCTGCCACAGTGGAGGTATTTACATGGGTTCATGAGGGGACTGAAAAGCAAAATGAAAGAAGGACTCAGTGGGGAAGGAGTGGACAGGATATGGTATCTACAACCAAAAGCAGTAAGAATGACAGGGTATGCTCCATCTCCAAGCCCCAGGCTCTGCCTCAAGTCTACCGCTGCTTTCTGAGAACAAGATTTCCAAAATTATAGGGGAGTTAAGCAACACCTAACACATTAATGTTTTCCTTATCACTAAATGCAACTGACCAAGTGATAGATTGAAAATATTTTATATTTTATTATTTATGACTAAATATGGTCCTTAATTGGAAACCAGGTGTGTATGTGGAGAGTGGGTTGTGTTAAGAGTGAAATTGTGGAATAAGACTCTATTATTTGTGAAATTCAAATTTTCTTTCAGAATGAAGTTACCTCTCCACACACATATAGCCAATGCATAGAGTACCAGACTAAGCTTCATTCTTTCATTGGTTTTCATTAATTGGAATTTCATCTTCCAATTTTGTATTATTTTATTTATAACTTTATATATAATAATATGTATCATATATTACATAATTTTTTACCCAAAAGGATCACCCCTAACACTCCAAAATGTGATCTGTTGTTGTCTATACTTGGGAAAGTAATTTTTAAGCTCCTGGTGTTGCCTCCAGCTTTCTTTGGATGTCTTGGCTTTGACGGTCCCAAAAGTTACAAAAGATACACTAAAAAATAACATGTCGAATATGGAGTATTGCTGTAGAGAGCCAGGCTAAAGAAAGCTCCGTAAGATACCAGTGGATGACGCTGCGTAACTCTCAGGAAAAAGCCACAACGATAACCAGGAGAAAGCTGGAGAGATTCACAAACTACAATTAGCTCCATTAAACTTCTTTAATGGTATTTCTAGCTCGCTGTTTAAAGAATGGCGACAGTTATGGGCAAATGTAGCATACCCCGTTTTACTCATTGTTATTGGGTGTTAAAAGGAAACTACATTTATGGGACCTGTGGCTATCACATTTATTTTCTCACAACAAAGTCTTCCCAGCATTGTTTGTTATCCAGGAAATTTCACAGCTTTAGAGGACCCAGACTTCAAAGTCAAGGAAGTGGATTTGGGGCATGGGAGCCTGGGGGCACGAAGGCAACTATCCATCAGCATAACTCGTTTTTTTTTTTTAAGTCATTTGTTTACTACAGGATGCAAGTCAGAATTCTATATCTACACATGATTTTGAAAGCCCATATATTCATTTTTAAAGCTATATAGATACCGACTTAACATTTCACAAAAAGTTTAGCTTACCAGACAAAAAACACTCTTCTAGCAGTTGCTGATGGAAGGAGCCTTCCTTTGCTAAACACTGTGCAGTACCAGCAGCGTGACCCTGGGGTCATGGGACAACACTGGCGGGGCCCAGGCTCGAAGGGGCTTTTTTTTTTTTTTTAAGTGGCACCTGCTGTGAGGCTCTCTGTATAAATGCAGAGCCTGCAGCAAATCACAGATGTTTTATGCACTAGAAATACTGACAGGAAGTAATCACTAAAAGAGACAGAAACAATGGTAGGTAGGAGCCTGGAAGAAAAAATAAAAACACTTCTATCTTTTGAGGGAGGTTTGGAAGAATGGATTTAAAATGCAAAGTATGAGTAGTTCTGCCATGCAGCTCACTCTGACCCAGATTCCACCTCGGGCCAGCTGTGAAGACATAGGGCTTCTTAGGAAGACAGGCATCTTCCCTTAAGACTAACGAAAGAATATGCTTGAAAATCCCTCTACATTGTTTTTGACAGGCTGACATTCTTAACTCTTTTGGTTGTTCTTGTTGGTTATATAAAACAAGTACCCTATGATTTTTTTTTTTAAGTTTAAAAGTAAATGTTTTCATTTTGGTGCAAACCTTTCCAATTAGCCAGGACCACTTCCCTTTATATTTCCAGGGTGGGGGGCTGCCCCCACCATCTCAAGGAGGTTCTTTCTGCTGTCCTGAACATTGAATATGGAGCGTCAAAAAGGAATGTCATGCTTGAGTTTATCTTGTTTTCACACCAGGTTATTTTCAGTGTATTTCAAGACCATTTAATAACATTATTTCATTGACTTCCAAGTAAGTGGTAACAAAGAAAATATTTGCCTACTCTACATTTTCCCAACAGTTTCTGGACCTCATTTCAAAGAGATTCGTGTTGCCTGAATGTTAATGTGCTTTCTTTCTTCCAGTGAAACCAAAGCATGTTATTTGTTTTCACAAGAGTGTTTATAGTTAACACGTTTACATTTGAGATCACATCTGCTCCACTCCTTAAATGACTTCTCTAATAAGTTTTTTTTTAGCTTATAATCACATTAACAAGCTGCCCTTAACGAATCCTTCAGAGCCCTGTTTTTTAAATTTTTATTTTAATATTTGACAGTTTCTTTGTAGAAAGGAAAGAACATTTGAAATAATATTGGATATTTTGCCAAGTCTGTCAAATGAGTAGCACTTCCACTTTCTCAGCTCTGTCTCATTAAAATTGTATTCTAATTCTGTCTTAACTTGGTCTCTGTGCTTCATAAGTCATTGCTTGCTCATTACTTGTAGTCTGGGAGATGAAATTTATTCAAACCCGATAGCAGAGATAAAGAATTGAAAGGCAGGCAGCTGGGAGAAATAAAATTAGCCTATTTTAGTGCTTTTCTGGCTGGATTTTTGCACAGCCACCCATTAGGCCACGTGTCCATTTGCATTTGTGACACTCTCTGTGTTTGGTTTTTAGTTTTTTGTTAGTATGATATTCTTAAAAAAAAATAAAGAGATTCTCCCTTTTCTTTTTTTTTGTCTTAGCACTGAAATGCCACTGAGTATCTGAATCTTCTCTAATTATAGAATGATTAGAATTGCCCAACAAAGATTAATTGTTTCATTGTGTTACAATTCATATTGGTGTCTCTTACAGAAAAGAACATTAGTCACAAAGAGTAAATGTTATACCCTCAGACTGGTTTGAGGGGAAATGGATTTAGAACATAATGTGACTTACAAGCAATTTCACATGGAATCCAGCAGGGACCTGTGCTTTCTAACCTAACCACTCCATCTCCAGCTTTAAATGTCAAAAGAATACACTGTGGAATTCCTAATTTTGAATAGGGAGGAGTTTTTGAAGAAAATTGACTAAAAGCATTGTACCTTCCATTACAAAATTGAGTTGTTAAGGAATGATAGGGTCCTATTATGAAACTTGGTATTTTTGACTTCTCTGATTATGAACAGATATTGTCATTAGCTAGCTAATTAAATTGACTGCAACAACAAGCAGTAATTTAGAAATATATTCTAAATTAGTTTCAATATGAAAGCAAAGTCTTCGTTGATCTGTGTATGTAATTAATGTCATGTCATGAATTAGCTGAGGGATTTCTGCATAGAAATATATGCATTTATATAAAAGAAAGAAGAGATTTATTTACCCTCCAATTCTGAAAGTAAAAGATGGATATGTACTTAAATATAAGTACTGATGTATTTTTCCTGATTACTCAAAGAAAATATAGGGAGGACAATACATTTCTTAGAAATGTGATACTTAGGTTTAGGTTCAGTTTAAGCATCTGTACATATGATGCAATGTGTATACCCAAACTGGAAATTTTGCAAATAGTCTATGTATGGAATTAAATTTAAATAGACAGAGTCTGTCAAAGTATTATGTAAGATGTGTGGACAGATTTGTAAAGTCCACTGTAGTACAAAACTGCAAAATATTTTATGTGACTAATAAATTTCTCAGATAAGCAATAGACCAAAGTCATAAACAACTTTGTCTTTAATGTAGGTATATTTTGGTAACAGTAGCTAGATTGGAAAGGTGGACTCTCTTGAGAGCATTTAGCATGGTGGATTTTTATTTGCTTTTTATTTCTTTCCCAGTGTGGTATTTGGTTCATTGTCTTTGTCATGCTTGTACCTATTAACATGTTATAAACCATCTAGCAAAGCAGGATGTAAAGTTATAATCTAGAACCAAACTAGAAATCAATAGGCCACACAAGGCTAAGCCACGGCACGATTTAAGAGACTCTGCCTAAAGGATTACATAACAGATAACTATGCAATGTGTATACATGGGGGTCCCCTCAAAAATGGAATTATTTTCTGGTGGGTGGGCCCTTTGTACTTACTATAGGCTTCCCCTGCTAGGTGAGTGTTCCAGGAACCCATCTGTATCAGTGCACTAACTGGCATTGTCGTGAGAGTCTGCATTCAGCTTCAGTGAATTTTTTTTGAAGACTCAATGCATTCGCCCGTTTCATGATAAGGGATCTATGAGTGCACCAGCCTACACCTTGCAGAGTGCACAGCAGTTTTTTGACCGAAAACATTATGACCCCCATGCTCTACCCTCTCTATTCAACTGATCTTGGCCCCAGTGACTTTTTCTTGTTTCCCCAGATGAAAAAGTCCTCAGAGAGAAACATTTTGCTGATGTGGAAGAGGTAAAACAAAAAACAGCAGAAGCACTAAAAGGCATCAAGTCAATGAGTTCAAAAACTGCGGTGAGCCATGGAAAAAAAAAGTCTCCATAGGTGTATTGGATCAAACGGAGATCACTTTGAAGGTGACTGAAGTTTAAACATGTAAGAGTAAATACACCACTTATATTATATAAGTAAACTCTGGGTTTGCGGGTCCACCTCATATACATATTTTGTAAGTAAATCCCAACGACCGAAACCGATGTGGACTTAGTACTATACAAATTATTTTTTACTATTATTTATGGGCTATTATTTAAAGAGCAATCCTGTACCATAACTAGTACACCCAGACCCATTTCAGCTCTGTATCTCCAGCCCTCCAGCTCCTCCTCTTCTCCATTCCAGGCCTTTGGAAAAAGCACATACCCTAGCCCTACAGTTGTGTGGCCCCCATCAAGCAAATAAAACTGGTAATACTAACATGGAAACTGATTTGTTTTTCAAATACGACATTCTTAACACCAAGCTTGGGTCTACATAACCCCTGAATTTGTAACCTAAGCCTCAGAAATCTACAGAACTAAAGGATCTGTCAAGAAACATACTGAGAAAATGTACCATATGTTCCTGCAAAAGACTTTGGTCTATTTTTTTCACTAGCAAAAGATTGTTCCCTTTTTTCAGGCTGTAAAAAATCTTGTTGCCAATTATTCTTAAATTATTTTATTTGTCCCATTAATTTTTTATAGAAATGACTAGCTGTACCTGTAGCACTTTTACATAGCAAAAAGGAAAGAATCTCTCCCCACCCCAGAGTTCCATGTTAGCCAGTTCCTGCTCACCAGAGAGGAACAAAATCACCTACAGAGAGAATGAATAAAATAGCAAAGGGTCATTGCAGACCTACTGTCAGTCAGTCTAAGGCCCTGCTCCGGCCACCAGTGCTTGGGGTTGTCTCTTTACTTGGGTCTACAGGTCGTAGCTGTCCTTCATGGTTGGTGGTGGTTAAATCTGGAATACTTAGCACCCGTGACCGCTATGGTCAGTATCAAAGAATTTGGTTGATTATTTGGATTTTGGCTTTGTCCTTCTCTGTCCTGACTTCCTGAGTTCTTGATATGTCCCCGGGAGTTGCATGTCTTCTTGTAAATGCCATCCATATTAAGGCATTTGTGAGGTCAGACCTCAATGAGAGAAATTTTTGGAAAAGTGGGAGACTCGCTGGACCCCGCCCACATTGTTCTTACGAAGCGGTGTACGCACGTCTCCTTCCATTAGCTCTAGTGCGTGCCACACAAAACACTGTCTACATGCTTGTCACCTTCCACTACACCTTCAAAAATGGCAACCCGACAAAATGTTTTTTGCCTGTTTTTTTTTACTTTTATATTTGAATTCCTTGATATGTGATTCTATCTTTCTTTGACTAATTCTAGGATCATCTTTTACAATCAGGAGAGTCCCTAAATATAAAGACTTTCCTTGAGCATCAAGATTGAGCTTCAGACTTACTGACCTCTGCCTGCAAAAACAGAAATGAGTCTCTAAAAGGTAACTGGGTCCGAATTAAGCAATGAATGCCTTCTTCTAAGGTACTGTCTTCCCCGCCTTTTCATTTTAATATCTAATGGCCTCCCATGTTTTTGTTCCTCCTGGACTTTCAGTCTGCTTCTTCCACGGCTGCTTTACCATCACGTCTTTTACTTCTCAGATAGTAGTGCACTTAGTCATCACACATAAACAACCGAATTCAGGGACATTAAGTTGTTGGCTGTAAAACAATCCACTAAAGACATGCTTTTGAGAAAAAAAAATTGCATAACATTTATCTCCAAAAATGTAAAGGACATAGTTCAAAAGTAGGTAAAATCATAACTCTCTTATACATATAAAATGAACACAGGTTGTTACCAAGCCAAAGTTTGTGTGCCTGATGCTTTGAAAGGCCAAAACTCAAAATGTCAGTGTTCAGAGTAAGGAAACGTATCTGATCAAGAAGCTACCAACCGAGAAGATGGGAGGGCTAATGCTGTCTCAAGTCCAACTTGCTTCCTGGATTCGGTTAAGGGTTTTTAAGGGGTTAGGTGAGTTTTAATTGGAGGAACTTGAAACTTGGCCATTTATGGTAAAGGGATATCAACATCAACAGAACCTTTGCTTCTGACAGGGTTCCAGTGTTCAAGTTCTGGTTATTTCTGGGCCGTTTGACTGTCTGTTGGGGTGGGAGACTTTGGTTCTGGGTGCAGCTGGAGGTCAACATTCTCTCCTCTGTGATGGCTCTGGCTGCAGCCCTTGCGGTTTTGGTCTGTTGTCCATAAAGAGCAAGTCGATGTGTCATTAAAGGGAGAGGACCATGTTAAGCCTGCCCCTTGTGTGCTTGCCCCTGTGAGTGAAGCCACAATCTACATTTGGATTTTTTTTTATTTCTCCTGCTCAAAGAGAGAATCTGAAAATAAGGTTTTGTGTGCTTATTTGGAGCTACTCATTGTACTGAATCACGGAATACTGGTACTCAGAGATTTTCTCATCAAAAAGAAAACAAACATATACAATAACCACATCCCCCAAAGTACAGTGTTCACAAGTAGCTCAGATCTACCCTTTTCTCACTCTACTGCTTTCCTTTCCACAAGGACATTGCCAGAAACATATGGCTAAACATTTTTTACGTGTGATGTATTTTAGTTCCTATACTGATATATATGTAGATTTATCTGATTTCTACCTCTTTCCAGAAAGTAATCAAAGCAGCATTTAACAAATGCATATATATATATTTATATATATAATTGAATAGTAAAAAAAGAAGAGAAAAGGGAAGGAGAGAGAGCTAAAGAGAGAAAAGGGAGGAAGGGAGGAAGGGAGGGAGGGAGGAAGGGAGGAAGGAGTAGAAAGCAAGGCCAAGGAAAGGAGAAGGTAAATATGGCAATGAGTATTCATCAACTTTGCATGGGTAAAGTTTAAATTCACTTCAGAACTCTATAACATTCAAGACAAAAAGAGAAAAGTAAACTATAAACTTCACTAGAGGTAAGTAGCATGATTTTTTTTCTCATTGGTCTCTTTCTAGTATAAAGCAATGAATTGCCTAGTCAATAATTAATGGCCGTAAACTGTAACACTGGAAATAACACCACATTAAACTTTTATTTCATGATGCTAGGGGCCTACACATTTTAGAAGAAAAGTTAGGAGGTAACTAAGACTATTTAGAAAATGAAGTGATCTATGGCTATGCATGTCAGATTTCACATTGGTAAAACATTGTGTCAAATTTGAACAGTTTATTAAAGCTTTTCTAAAAGGAATTTATATTTATATTTATTCTCAGTTTTCAGATATAACAGCCTACCCCAAATACTTGGATTCTCAATTTATCTGCATCACTATTATTCAGGTTTCTTTTTTTTCTCACAGGACACTACTTAGAATTCCTCAGTCCCTTCAGTTTCTCAGGCTTTGTCTTTCCCACTTTTTAAAGGTGTTTTACCTAAAACAATGGTGGGCATTTAAAAATAAAAGAACAGTTCAACCCTATGCTCATGAAAAGTAGAGAGCCACCAGCTCCCCTGGTCTGTTGTGGTTGTGGCTGACTCCTGTTATTGTGACTGTCCTGTCTTTTCTGTGCCTTGAAGGGTTCTTGCTTTTGAAAATGTGCATCTAGTGTTTCGCATAGTTCCCATAACTCCCTGCTGATAAAGCTTCAGTATAATTAAAGTATTTATATGAACACTGTTGAATTCAGCTTGCATTATTTAGACACAAAAAGGAAAAATTCTGGCATTTCCAAGTCACAATTGTGTAATCAGATGACATATTTTTATTTGGCTTAAGAATACCTTTATACCCAAGTTTTTAAAAATGTAAAATTGCTATGTTTTCTTTTTCTTTTATATGATATTCTTCAGGGAAATTAATTTCACTGGATTATACTTCAGTTTGGACTGAATTGTCTAAACTAAGCCATCTAAAACAATCATGCTAGACTGTATTTGCTTGTTTAATTAACTTGGGGAAAAAGAACCATCTCTGGATAGGGAGAAAGCTAACTCATCACTATTCAAATAGGGCTAAATGCAGACTTTTGGGGGGGGGGGGCCTCTAAGTAAAGGCTTGCCCTTTGACACATCCTCATTATGGAAATGAATGTAACGTTGAATAAGTTAATATCATTCTTTTGGAATTATGACATGAAAGGGAAGAATTATATAGCACACTAGAAAGTTTGGTGGGAATTGACTTACAAAAGATGTGGCCACATTTGTTTTTATTGTGGTTAAAGCTCTAGTTTGGGAAAAGACAAAAGAGCAAGGAATTGGGGAGTTTCTGGATGAATGTAGATCTAATGAAGAGAGTCCATTGGTTCCACAGGCCAGGGTAAGATTCCCACAGTCCTGAACAAACAGTTCTCAGCCTATAATTTCTAAGCCTTTGTTTCCCCACTTTGGAATTCTGACTACAGGCATGTTACCAAGCCAACTGGGTTCACTACAAAGATACAGCAAAGCTCTTTTTATCATAAAGATCAAGACAACAATTGTGTGCCTACAAGAAAAGAACAACTAAAACCATCCAACAAGCATTAAAAGAACAATTCTAGAGATAGTTGCCTTTGAACTCCAATAATGGGCAACATTCACTCCCAAGATTTGAAATGCCCAAGTTAAAAGAATTCATTACCAATTGCCTTTCCTTGTAATTATCAGAGCTGCTGGCAGCAAGTATTTACAGCAGCATTAATTTTGTCAAATGTGGTATTTTGCAGTCATGTTGAATCCCATACAATGGCCACATTATAAATCTACGCTATATACTTGGTTTTGTTTATTATAGAGTTCATTTATGAAATAGAGGAAATCTAAATTTTGCCTTGGCTTTACTCCAAACCATAGAAAATAGACTATTGTTTTACAAAAGCTTGTTCGAAAATATCGCTTCCTGAATGTGAAAGTATGCTGTTTGTGCAGATCCATTCCATTGACATGCGCAATGCCCAGCTGAGAAAATAAAGAAGGGTTGTTAATCTGGACACGGCTCTCTCCTTTAGCTGTGACCTGTGAACAATTTCAGTTCCATGTGGAAAAAAATAGGAATTCCCATTTTTGTGTAAACACTTCATTTTCCGATGGCATGGGAGCAATTTAAACTGAATCTGAGCAGGCATCACTAATTCAGAATAAATATTCTATTTGAAGAACTTTGACCACTATTATTTGTGGGGGCCCTACATCCAAACTTGAGAAATAGCTTCTGGAATTCAGTCACTTCATTTCATGAAATCCATGACAAGCTGCTTATTTTTTGCAGGTTTGTTGTGAGTGTGTACTCTTTTTTTGTTTTGTTTTTCTGCATAAGAAAGATTAAAGAACCGGCTATTTTGGTGTTTTACATTGGGAAGGATTGAGTGAATTTTGCATTTACCAGTGCAGGCAAATCTTAAATAATAGTAGATTGATAAGATACATTCTTAGAGAGAATTTTCTGTAAATCGAGTCCGATTTTTTATGGGGGTAATGTAACATTATATGCCCATCAAGCCCTTGATGAAAAACATTTTAGAAAAAAAAGAAGAGCATTAATTTCATATGTAATTAATAATTAACAATATATTTATATTCTGCATAGTATAGTCAGTTCATAGAACAGCCAATCCTATATATTTTATTATAGAGATCTTAAGCCCTGACCAGTGTGGCAAAGCTGGTTGGATGTCATTCCACAAAGCAAAACGTCACTGGTTCCATTCCTGGTCAGGACACATACCTGGGTTACAGGTTTGGTCCCAGGGTGCATACAAGAGGCAATCAATAGATGTTTCTCTCTCACATTGATATCTCTCTCCCTCACTTACCCTCTCTAAAAATAAATTAATAGTATCTTTTAGAAAAAGAGAGAAATCTTAAGACAAGAATTGTGTCTGATCCAACAGACAAAGGTCCCAGGAAGACTAAGGCCAGGCAAGTGGAGAGGAAAGATGAGGAGGCAGGAAAGATTTTACATGACACAAGGGGGGAGGCCAACTAAGAAATGTAATTTATGACTTGCCTGCTCTTAGGTCTACGAATAATGTCATGGGATACTTGGCAAAGGACTGTAGGTATGAATTGCTGTAAGTTAAAATCTATTGCTAACATCCATGTTAGGCTTTCAAAATGTTGAGGGGAAGAGAAAGCAATATATAAAAGATGCATATCAAGGATTTTGCTCTACTTTTATTTTTTATTCTTATTTATTGACTTTTTTAAAGAGAGAGAGATAGAGAAACATCAATTTGTTGGTCCACTTATTTATGCATTCATTAGTCTATTTTTGTATGTGCCCCAACCAAGGATCAAACCCACAACCTCAGTGTATTGGGTCAGTGTTTTAACCCACAGAGCTACTCTGCCAGGGTGCTCTACTTTTAGACTTTAGTAAATTTATAAAGATTTCTTGATGGGGTTTGGTGCCAATAATATAAAAGAGAAAGTGCTAGATTTGTATGCAAGTTGTTAGACATATATATAGGTACATATTGTACAGTGGGAAAGACTTTTCCTCAACCCTTTTAGGGTCCTTGGGTGGGCCTAGAAATTAAACTGACAGATTAACGGGGGGGGGGGGGGGCGGGGAAAGAATACAAGTTTATCTAAGCTTTACGTGACATTGGAGCTTTCATAAGGAAATGAAGACCCAAAGAAACAGTTAAGCCAATGTTGATGAAGAGTCAAAACTCATGGAAAAATGTGATGGGATAAAAGGGTCCATGCTAAGGGTAGTAAACTAGGGGAAATTTAGCAATTTCATTTGGATTATTCTTGGTGTCCCTTTATCTTCAGAGATAAGGATGTTCCTTTCCTCCAGATGTAGGAAGAATGCCTCTTCCTCTCACTGAGAGTCTTATGACTGCTTCCGGGAAGGAGGGAGTGGTGAGAGAGTCCTTCCTATACCTGCTGTTTCTCAAATTCCTTTGGCTTAAAACATTCAATATGCCAAGATGGCATATTTGGGGGTAGTGTGTTCTGAATGCCATCAGTGTGTGTGTGTGTGTGTGTGTGTGTGTGTGTGTATCTATATATCTATATATATCACACAAAAATACATACAAGTACACCTAAAGCTTCTAATTTGCCTCTGGAGGCTTAAGAAAACCCTATTAATGCAATCAAAGTACATGGTGAGCTCTTACCTTCTGTAATATTTTAATTTATATATGGTTAAAATATTCATGAATCTTTGGTTTGTGTAATTCTAAGGACACACCATTAAGAATATAATCTTTATGATCAATGCATAATTTATATGTCTTTACATATAGTGTTAACATTTCCAGGTTGATCTTAGTTTCCTCAAAATTTAGACATGAGCTGTCGCTAAGCACAAACCCCATTACCCGTCACTTTTGTAGTTTTTAAAAATTAAAAGACAAAGAAAGTCCAGCTTCATTCTTTTTTGTTTCTCTTATAGAGAAACATTTCTAATTCCCAAAGTAAGAATTTTATGAGAAAAAAATACTTTGGATTTTCATCTCTAATGGAAACAATGGTATGCTCCCAGCTGAACCATAAAGTTCACCTAGAGTTCCATTCAGTTACAAATGAACTCTTTCTTCCCTTTTCAGTTTTCCTTGGTGGGCAGGGAAGCACATGGTACCATAAAGGGGGACTATGGCCATTGATTGCACTCTTCTGACAAGAGCAGCTACTGGCAGTTTTTCACTCACAACTTACCGTGGCCCTGCCTTCTTGATCATAGCTCCCAGGACCATGATCCTGGCCTGAAGCAAGGCAGCCGTCTTTACATGTCCACTAGTCTGGGTGTCCAGCTCATGAACTCAAGCTAGCAGATAAGCAAGTAGGGAGGAGCAGAGATCGAATATCTAAGTTCCGGTCACTGTTTTTCATGCTTTAAATATATTATTTCACTCCTCACAAAACTTTGAATAATATAAATATAGTTATCTCCATTTTACAGACTGAAAAAGTGAGAAGTAGAAAGATTTACGTAACCATCTTACCATCACATACCTAGGGAGCATCTGAGCAGAGACTCACACCAACCTCTGCCTGACTCCACAGATGCCCAGCTCGTTCTTTGAACCATGCTGTTAAAGATCATTAGCCGTAAGGAGATTGTTATCGATAAGTGAAGTCCAGCAGTCCTCTGGTCAACTGCTAGGATGAAAATTCTTGAGATTGTCAGGAATCAAGGATTGTGTCTTATTTATCTCAAGAAAAGGATAGTTCTGTGTTGGCATAGGAGGTGTTTAAGAAATAATAATTAAATAAATGTTGCATTGATCAAAATATATTTTTCAAGTTGTCTTAGTTAGAAATTACATTAAAAGAGTACTTTCATGTGAATACAACATAGACACTTACATTTCTTACTATGATAGAGATCATATAATGACATAACACAGAAATCACTAGCTCTTATGTTCATTCACTCTTCCCTAATTTATTACATTCTTACAAGAAATAAATGTATGGGTTAATGTACTTATAAAATGACTTTGACCTTGATACGTTTCTAAAACTCAATTTAGAAATAAAATTGTAAGATTGTAGACAACTGGAAAAAA
Organism: Phyllostomus discolor; assembly: GCF_004126475.2. Taxonomy (NCBI): domain Eukaryota; kingdom Metazoa; phylum Chordata; class Mammalia; order Chiroptera; family Phyllostomidae; genus Phyllostomus; species Phyllostomus discolor. Next base: position 85,635,135 of record NC_040905.2, on the reverse strand, counting down.
TAGTATTATCATTTGTGTGATCATTTAAAACCAAAACATGAGCATAAGAAATCTGTGAATAAGACATCAAAGTCAGTGGCTATGCTAATGAATGTCTCACATGTGTGCCAAAATAAAACAAAATCTAATAATAAAAAAACTGTGTGTGATATGTTACTGTTTACAAAGCATTTTATTAAGTCAATTCCACCCCTACCTACCATGAAAGATAGTAATGAAAATATTTTAGGAAAATTATAATATATTATTGTCTTCTGTATTCAGGAGAGCCCTGTGATATATTTGCAATCATGCACAATTTATAGAAAAGTATACAAGTACTGAGAAGTTAATTTGCACAATTGTGGAGGCAAAAGTTTTTTTTAATCAGCTTTATTTTTCAATTACAGTTGACATACAATATTATGTTAGTTTCAGGTGCACACCCCAGTGATTAGACGTTATCTAACTTACTAAGTGATCATCTCCATAAATCTTGTACCCATCTGACACCATACAAAGTTATTAAAATGTTATTGACTGTATTCCCCATGCTGTACTTTATATCCCTGTGACTATTCTGTAACTTCCAATTTGTACTTCCTAATCCCCTAAACTTTTTCACCCTTCCCCCAAGCCCCCTACTCATCTGGCAACCATCAAAATGTTTTCTGTATCTATGAGTCCGTTTTGGTTCTACGTTATATATTTTGTGTTTTGGATTCAATTGTTGAAAAATTTTATTATTCATATCTTTTACCTTTTTTTCTTCTTCTTAAAGAAGACCCTTTAATATTTTATATAATACTGGTTTGGTGGTGATGAACTCTTTAGTTTTTTCTTGTTTGGAAATCTCTTTATCTGTTCTTCAATTCTAAATGATAGCTTTACTGGATATAGCAATCTTGGTTGTAGGTCCTTGCTTTTCATCATTTTGAATATTTCTTGCTAATCCCCTCTGGCCTGCAAAACTTCTGTTGAGAAATTAGCTGACAGTCTTATGGGAGCTCCCTGGTAGGTAACTAACAGCTTTTCTCTTGCTGCTTTTAAGATTCTCTCTTTGTCATTAAACTTTTGCATTTTAATTATGATGTGTCTTGGTAAGGGCCTTTCTGGGTTCATCTTGTTTGTGACTCTGCACTTCCTGGACTTGTGTGTCTATATCTTTCATCAGGTTAGGGAAGTTTTATGTCATTATTTCTTCAAAAAGTTTTTCAATTCCTTGCTCTCTCTCTTCTTCTTCTGACACCCCATTATGCAAATGTTGGTACACTTGAATTTGTCCCAGAGGCTCCTTACACTATCCTCATTTTTTTGGATTCTTATTTTTTTGTGCTGTTCTAATTGGGTGTTTTTTGCTTTCTTGTATTTCAAATCATTGCTTTGATTCTCAGCTTCATCTTCTCTATTGTTGATTGCCTGTAAATTATTCTTCATTTCAGTTACTGTATTCTTCATGTCTGACTGGTTCTTTTCTTATGGCTACCATGGGTTATTTTTTTTATGTTGAAGTTCTCACTAAGTTCCTTCATCATCGTAGCTATTGTTTTGAACTGTGTGTCTATTAGTTTGCTTGCCTCCATTTCACTTAGTTCTTTCACATTGGACCTGTTTTTACCTTTTTCCTCCTCATTTTTGCTGCTTCCCTGTGTTTGTTTCTGTATATTAGGTAGAGCTGCTATGTCTCCCTGGCTTGGTGGAGTTGACTAATGTAGTAGGTGTTCCATAAGGTCCAGAGGCACAGCCTCCCCATTCACCCAAACTCAATTGTGCCCCCCAACAATATGGGCTGTGCACACCTTCCAGTCATATTTGAACCTTGATTGATGTTGGCATGTCAATGGGAGGGATTTACCCCCCAGGATGATCAACCATAAGAAGGCACAAGCTGTCAATTCAACTGTGCAGGAGCCCACCTCACAGAGCAGGACTTACTTCTGCATGGCTCTGGTGCCCACTGAGTCTGCCCCTTAGTGTGTCGCTTATGAAGGTAGTTGGGTGGTGTTTCAACTTGGTCTGAAGCTGTCCACCAGGTGTGCTAACTCTGGGGCCTCTCAGGGAATGCTGGCTAAAGTCAGATGCTGCCTGCGTTCTGCCAAGGGACACCCGACATGAGCTACAAAGCAATCTGCAGATGGCTGCTACTTTTGCTGGGCTTGGAGGTGCCTAGGTGAGGCCAAGCTGCAAACCAAGACTGTTACTGCTAGTGCTGGGCCTCGGACCCCTAAGTGAGAGGAACAGGGCAGAAGGAGGCCAGTTGCTGCTTGTTTGAGAGATTTTAGAAAAGTCTGAAGCATGAACCAAGGCAGGCAATTCAAATGGAAAAGCTGCGGGGAACAACTTGGGTGAGCCCACAATCTGGGTGCAGGAAGGTCTCAGGGAGTTACCAAGGCAATGCTAGCAGCCTTAGCCACGTTGATGTCAAGGCAGACATGATGCCCTCCTGACACCTTTGTACAGTAAGGACTCAGAAAAAAAGCAATGGCCTCTGCCAGCACTTTTGTCTGGGAGAAAGCTGTCTCTCCAGCTCTCATTTGATGCCAGACACTTCATTTCCCCCAATATGTCCCTAGTGCCTTTCAAGCTGTTGCCCCAGTGCTAGATTTCAGAGCAAAGGAGACTGAGTAAGTCCACGTGGGGGCCCTTTAAGAGGAATTCCTGGGTCACCAGAAGCCATCTATTTTGCTCAGCCACAATCCCCACTGGTTTTTATAGCCAGAAGTAATGGGGACTTCTCTTCCCGTTACTGGAAACTTCCCATTACTGGGCTGGGTGACCTGGTATGGGACAGGGATCACTGGTTCCTCAAGGGGGGTGCCTATGAAGCTAAAATGTCCCTCCAGATTTTAAACCACCACATATGAATGTGTGACCATCCTTTTCTGTGTCTCCATCTCTTTTACCAGTCCTGATGTGGCTTCTTCTTTATACCATTATTTGTAGGACTTTCATTCAGCTAGATTCCAGGCAGTCCTGTATGATGGTTGTTCAGTTGTTTAGTTGTTATTTTGATGTGGTTATGGGATAATATGAGTACTGTGTTTACCTACGCCTCCATCTTGACCAGAAACCATCGAGAGGAAAAGGGTTTTAGAGAACATTCTCATTTCCTAGAAAGACTCCCTCCCATCTCTCATAAGCTCAACTACTCACAGAACATTATCAAACGTTCTATGTCAGATTTAGGAGTAGTCTGAAAAAAAAAAGTATGTGAATATAGATTGCTATATATTGAGAACATAAAATAGGTATGTATTTATATTTCCTCTCAACCTACTTTCTATTAACCTACTCTTCTAATAATCAATGTTCTTTCTTCTCTTCATAAAATGTGACATACTTTATGTAAAGTATGTTGAAAATCTACAACAATGGTTCTCAAGGAGTGATCTCTCAACCAGCAGCATCAGCATCACCTGGAAATTTCTGAGAAAAGCAAATTCTCGAAACTTTACCCTAGATCTACCGAATCCAAAACCGTGGGGATGGAACTCAGTAATCTGTGTTTTAACAAGTCCTCAAAGTTACTTGGATGCCAACATTCAAGAACTACTTACCCACTTATCTTACAACCCAATATCTAAGAATAGTTCTACTTGTACATTGTTTCTCCATTGTCTATAAAATATTACTTCACTTGAAAGAAACAAAAACTAGAAGTTATAGATCATGTAATATTTGCAAGAAAAACCATGTAGAATCTTTCAGTTAGTGGAAATGCCCTTATTGCTTGATTTAAAAAATTGCTAGCTAGAAATCTAAATATATATGGGCCCTGGCCAGGTGGATCAGGTGGTTAGAGTAATGTCCCTACACACCAAGTTTGTGGGTTTGATCCTCAATCAGGACACATACAAGAAACAACCAATGAATGCATAAATAAGTAGAACAATATATCAATATTTCTTTTTTTCTCTTCCTCTCTCTTTCTTTAAAATCAATTTTTATTTTTTTTAAAGAATAAAGAAACAAGAACAATCTCAAATCAACAACCTAATATTAAAACTAAAGAAACTAGATGCCTTGGCTGGGTAGCTAAATTTGTTAGAGCATCGTCCTAATATGCCAAGGTTATGGGTTTGATCCCCAGGCAGGACATATACAATAAGCAGCCAATGAATGTCTAAACAAGTGGAACAACAAATTGATATGCCTCTGTCTTCCTCTCTGTCTTTCTAAAATACTTTTTTAATTAAAAAATAAAGTATATATTTTTCATTGTTCATGTATTTCTACCTTAACAACTTATATGATTAATTGACCAGCTGTCAGGCTGGTCCCAGATGTCCCTGTATAATAATGTTGAAATAGATGATACATAAGTAAATGACAGATAAAATTAATATACATGAGTAAATAAGGATACAAGCACACGTCTTCAAGTCCTTTAAAGATGCACAGAGAGGGCATTAGCTACTTAAAATGTCTATATCTGAAGCATGTCTTTGGAAGTGAAGTAAAGGAGTATGATGCTGAGAACTAAGAAAGCACCGCCTGTCAATTCAGGGGTCTTGGAGCACAGAGAAGCTGGGAGAGCTGCCAGATAAGCTGTGTGGAGACAGATAGGGCCCCACCTAAGGAGAAGACCTTGACCTTTGGACCAATTTTTTGGCTATTAATATATGTCAAATCAGGGCTATACTTCATCAATGCCCAGGGAGGCAATGCTGTTGCTCCCTGTATGTCCTTTGGAAATTTTCAAGACAAATAGAAGGTATGAATACTACTTCCCCTTAGAGAAATCATATATCTCACATATTTATCTCCCTGTGTCTCCTTTGGTCCCTCTCCCTTTCCCTTTTTATCTCTGTCCCTATCTCTGTCTTTTTTCTCTCCTGATCTTTACCAGCCTTAGGAATCAAGGCTGCCTGCTGTGGAGGAAACTTGAGCTCTTGGACTGATGGATTGAAATCCTCTTCCACAGCAAATGAATATGCAGCCTAGTAATTCAGAATTCAGTGTGCTCTCTGTGACATTTACATTAAAATATAGTGAAGTCAACAGAACAAATGAAAAACAACAAAATCATTTCTTCAAGCAATTGCAGAGTATCTCTCTCCAACACTAAATTCAGGAAGAAGATTTATAGTAAGGGTTATGGAGGAGGGGAATAGGGCAGGAGGAGGAGTGAAAAGTAATATTACCAAATGGCTAGTAGTTAAAAGCTCTCTGCCTTTGGGCCTTTTTTCCCCCAATCTTAACCACATTTCCTTTAAAAGAACTGTGAGTGATTACACATTATTGCTTGAAAGATATCCTAATATTCTTTAGTAGTTGGCTTTAGAGCAATGCAAGAGAAAACCGTTTCTGTTAGTACTGAGGGATAGCTCAACACTATTTAACTGGGCTTTAGGGAACAAAGCCTTCTGATTACTCAGGTGTCAATCTCCCCACTCTAGTCTGGCTTCCTGTGTTGCTTTCACTACTTCCCTTGCACTATAAGAAGCAGAAAAATACTTTGAATATAAACTTGAGGCATGAAAATTATATCCCCTGGGATGTAACTTGGTTTATACCGGACAATTAGGCAATTTTCTTATTTCCAGACTCATTGCACATTTGAAGAGGGGTGGGAAGAGAGTATCTAGGTCAACTGGCTCATTTTGACTTAGCATTGCCTTGTGAGTGGATACAAAGTTGTATTTCTTGGCAGAAGATGACCCCCGCAAAAATGAACTAGTATGAGGGTTATGGCAAGGAAGAAGATATGAAAGGGTATAAGAAGAAATGTACATTACCCAAATAAATTTAATCTAAAAATATGTATTAAAAAAGAATAAAAATTAAAGTTTTATGAAGAAAGTCATATGATGCATTTGTATCATGAACTCTTCAAATTCAGCAGCCAAAATATTGAAGGCAGAGACTCAGATACTTGTACACCTGTGTTCATAGCCCCATTATTCCCAATAGGCAAAAGGTGGAAACAACCCAAATGTCCATCAACAGGTGAATGGATACACAGCATGCAATATGTACATACAATGGAATATAGCCTTAAAAAGAAATAAAATTCTGATGCTGCAAAAAGGATGTGCCTTGAAGATGTTATAGTTAAGCTAAGTGGAATAAGCCAGTCAAAGTCATAGAGACAGAACGTAAAACAGTGGTTGCCAGAGGCTGGGGCAGGAAGGAGTTGGGGGTTATTGTTTCATGGGTACAGACTTTCAGTGTGGGCGGAGGGAAGCTCTGGAAATGGGTGGCAGTTGTGGCTGCTCAACTTTGTGACTCTGCTTAGTGCCGCCGAATTATACAACCAAAAATAGTTAAAGCAGTAAATTTTATGTTATGTACATTTTACCCCACTAAAAAAAATCATTTTTAAAAAATCTTGATGTTTATGAAGCTCCTTGGAACGGGTCCCCAGTTCATTTCAAAGGTCAATGATGCTGTTGCTCTTAAGTGGAGAAAAACAAAATGGATAATGCAATAGGCATAAGCAGAATCCTTCAAAAATTTTGTGTTCGATCCCACTTTTACCAATCATTACGTAATAAAGAATGAAACTAAAAAATGCTGAAAACTGAACAAGCATTAAATGAATGTTATGGAACAAAGTTCTTCTATATCCACAATAGCGGCAGGGGTTGTCACAGGCAGATGTCCATGCCTGCTGAGATAGATATTGAAGTTATGGAAACTTATTTTTCAGGTAAATTTCACAGGAGGTGGCAGAGAAGAGCAAAGGGTAGACAAAAACAAAAGAGAGAGAGAGAGACAAAAAGCCCACCTGATGGCCAGTTAGGCAGGGGAATAAGAAAAGATAAATGAGAGTAGAGGTGGAGAGGTCTGAGATAGCAACTGCTGGAAAAGCTAAAAATAAAGAATTTAATCTGGGATGAAAGAAAATGTGTGTGAAACCTGACGGCGATCAGCGGTGTCTCATTCTCTGATGTTCTAACTTCCCTCTCAGTATCAATGAAGGGTATTATTGATGGTGACAGGGAGGAAAATGTGGGCCTGGGTGCCAATGAAAGGTATTTTGGCTGAGTATCTTTGATGTGCTCATCAGAGAGATGAGAACAGGAAGAGTAAAGAACAGGGACTGGCAAGAGCTGCGGCAGGAAGCAGCCCACACGGGGCAAAGGTTTGGGCAGGTTTCGAAGGGAAGAAAACGACCATTGCTGGCACTGATGCACAGCCAAACACAGCAGCATTTGGCAAGAGCGACCAGGTAGGAAAAGATAGAAGGAAAGATAGTTGAAAGATACGAATGAGTCTTATCTGGTAGCCAGAAGAACGTAGTCGTACAGATGAATGGAAAAGATGGGGAAAACAGAACATAGTGTTAACAAAAGAAAAAGTATCACAGTGGTGTTTATTAATTTAGCAGTACGTTAAACATAATGACTTAAATTTTTATAAATTCTGAAAGTGTAAACAGCAAAGGCAAGGAGATGAGTTAAAAAGAAACTTCCAAAATCTCATAAGGGAAAATCTCTCATTCCTCCAACCATACTCATCTAGACATTTGTTCTATTTAAAAAGTCTTTTTTCTCAAAGCTTTGGAGCATTTGATTGAAATCATCACTGATAACTTTAACCTCATTCGAAGCTCCTTGGTACCTGCCTTGTGTGAAAAAGCACCATGTATCTAGGAAATAACCAGGCACGTACAGGCCTGTGCTTCAGTGGCACTTACCATAATAAATATAGTGTGTTTGGTGCGCTTCATTCCGCCAAATAAATAATGTGTTCCACTGTTACATTGCACCGAGTAAATCAATGAAAACAAATGTCTTTCTGCAGAATAATTTGGTCTTAAACTCTTACCATGTATCAGGAAATAGATTTCTGGTGTTCTTGAGCATGGATTGTAAACAGCACCGTGCTGGTGGCCTCTGTTTATTGTTTTCTGTAACTTTAGATGGGGAGAGAATTGTGTACTAGAGTAAAATCCTTTTTGTAAAGAAAAAGGGATTTTTATCTTTCATTTAAATTAATAACATACCACATATATTTGTCAATCAAATTAAAATTACCGTCAGCCCATAATGCATTTTAGTTTAGCCAGTATCAGTCAGTCTTGATTTATTTGCTTAATACAAATCTAATTGAGTTTCAGCCTGTTCCTCTCCTTTCAACTGTTAACTGACCAAGTACATCTTTAATTTCCAAGACCTATGGTGTGGTAGCCGTTGAGAGGAAGACTGATTTGCATAAGGCCCCAGAAGGGTGCCAAAACTCTTCACGCTTTTAACAACAGCCTTTATTATTCTGTAAGTGGATGTGTTGAATTTTCATGCTTTTGTTTCCAGTTCAGCCCTGACAGAAAAGAATAAAGTAGATTTTGCCAGCACCCCTGCTGTGCCCTGGGGGAGAAATTCAATGTGCCTCATTTGTCTTAATTGGAGAACCGCCCTCAGCACCAGCTTTTTCTATGAATATATTAGCATAACAGACAGAAAATTCAAGCCCACTTTTGTAGAAGTAGTGTCCCCCCCACATGCACCTCCCATTTGTAGACTAATAAAAACTGCAAGAGAGAAGAAGCCCATGTTTCATCTCTGGGATTTCTCATAGTCGCTGCTGTAAAATTCTCTGTACAGGAGAGATGCATCAAGCCTATTTTATCTCTGCACTGTTATTAGAGCCAGTCGTGAAAAATGTGATAAATATCATCCACGACAGAAAGCTGAAAGCTTCTCTTTATTCTTCATAATGTGCTAATCCTATATACTTGTTCTTTGACGGGTTGTGCTGTTTTTTCAGAGGGGAGAGTTGATTTTACACAAAGACAAATGTGTAGTGACTAAGAATGTGAAGGAGAGCAGAGTTTAACACCCCCAAATATGTCACTTTGGCAGGAGGATTATTTTGAGCTGAAGGCAATCAAAACCCAACAGATTCGAGAAAAGCTTTGGCCTCCCCGTCAACTGCCTGCATTTACATCGGAAAGGGAGCCCGTACCAGGAGGAGCACTCTTCCCAGAGATACCTTTGGACCTAAGATGCTTATCTGCACAAAGGGCAGCCTTTGTTTCCCCAATAGCTCCTCTGCCTTCCTGTCAGTGGCTTCCTCCCCTTGGTGTCCTCACACCTCTACCCATTTCCTTAGCTCAGGAGGTTATATAAGCCTCAATTACCTGGCTGCCCTTGGTGGCTTCCTATCTTTATGGGGCTCCCAAATGTATGTAATTGAATTTGTTTTTCTCCTGTTAGTCTGTCTTATATCACTTTAGTTATTAGACCAGCCAAAGAACCTAGAAGGAAAGAAATTTTTTTCCCACCCCTACTAATGATTCCTAAATAAAAGAAAAAGAAAAATTCTTACCAAGACAAATTTATTACCAATAAAACAAACACAGTTACCTTGGTCAAAGCAAGATTTTAAACTCCACACTAATACATTGGAGAAATAATAAATTCATCTTCTCATTTTCATATTACAAAAAGGTTCTAAGTCTATATGAACAGCCTGTGCCATGTAAATCATTTCCCTAATCCAGGCCCTTCCAGTATCTGATTGAACTAATGAAATTTAAAGGTAGGTGTTTCAAAAGAAATATTTCACTTACACATTCCCAAGACTGTATTAATTCTTTCATCACATCTGTTTAACCTGTTTGTCATTGCCAGCATGTGAAAGAAATGGAAAACATGGGAAAGATATAATTTCCTAATAAAACATGGTATACACATTTTCTTGGAAATATGGCTGCCTTTCAGAAAAACAATGAATCCATATTTTGTCTTGACTTTTCTTCAGCAGGCCTAATTTACCACGTCAGTCACATGCTGCTCTCGTGAGAAGCCTTTCAGGGATTCCAAGTAAGGTATTAATATTATTTTTTGTTGTTAAGAAGTTGTTTTATTCTGAACGATTTGTATGTCTATTTAAAACTTAAATATCTTTGGGGTCTGGTTTTTGTGGGTAAATGGAAGGCAAAATCATTTCAGAATAGTAACTTTGAGCTGCAAAAGTAAGAAAAAAAGTCAACCAATTCTTGTTTCTGTGTAATGCTCAATTTCAAATGCTTGATATACTTCATGGGAAGCCTGAAGGCAAAACTGCGGGATTAATACACTCTTTCCTGCCCTTGCCCTCTTCCCTTCACTTTCCATTCACTCAATCCCAGTAAACATTCCAAGAGGCCATGGTGAGCGGGTAAGTGTTGGAAACTAGGAATAAAATGTTTGCTTTCTTCTGTCAGTGCATCTAATATAATCATTTGGCTTTATCTGTCCTGTGAGAGGATGTTAGCTTTTTGCTCTACTACTGGTTTCATTTACATTATAAAAATGACAAGCAGTTTACCAGTTTATCAGATAATTCCTATGGCTTTGTAAATAAACACTGCAGACACTCTGGGACTTTTTCCTTCCATCTTCCTCCTCCCCCTAACTCTCCTGGATATCTGCCTCTGTCTGCACTCTCACCTGATCCACTCGGCTCAGCCAGGCCTGCACGTCAGCGGACATGGTCCTGTGAACATCCTGCCCGTCCCATCCCATTTGTTTTTTTTTTTTTTTTCAATTACATTAGACTTTCAATATTATTTTTTTGTTAGTTTCAGCTGTACAGGATGGTGGTTAGACATTTATAGAATTTATGAAGCAATCCCCCAGTAAGTCTAGTACCCACCCACCTGGCACCATATGTAGTATAATATTATTGACTATGTTTCCTATGTTGCACTTTATATCCCAATGACTGTTTGGTATGTACCAATTTACACTTCTTAATCCCTTCACATTTTCACTCAGCCCCCACACATTCTTCTGTCTGGCAACCCTCACAGTTTGTTCTCTATATCTGTGAGTCTGTTTCTGTTTTGTTTGTTCATTTATTTTGTTCTTTAAATTTCATGTACAAGTGAAATCATATGGTATTTGTCTTTCTCTGTCTCACTTATTTCACTTAACATAATATCCTCTAGGTCCATCCATGTTGTCACAAATAGCAGGATTTCATTCTTTTTATCACCAAGTAATATTCCATTGTATGTATGTACCACTTCTTCACCCATCTATTGATGGGCAGTTGGGTTGCTACCGTACCTTGGTTATTGTCAATATTGCTGCAGTAAACATAGAAATGGATATATCTTTCTGAATCAGTGTTTCAGATTTCTTCAGAGAAATACCCAGAAGTTGAATTGCTAGGTCATAAGGTAGTTCTATTTTAATTTTCTGAGAAACCTCCACACTTTTCTATAGTGGATGTACCAGTGGATTGATGGTAATTATTCTGGTCAGTGTAAGGTGTTTTCTCATTGTGGTTTTAATTTGCATTTCTTGGATGATTAGTGACTTTGAGCTCCTTTTCATGTGTCTATTGACCATCTGTATGTCCTCTTTGAAGAAATGTCTATTCATGGCCTCTGCCCATTTTTTAATTGGATTGGGTTTTTGGTTTTGTTTAGTGTTAAGTTGTATGAGTTCTTCAGTAAAATGACAACAAACTCACAGCTATTAACAACTGAACCTAAAACAAAAACAAACTAAGCAAACAACTAGAACAGGAACAGAATCACAGAAATGGAGATCACATGGAGGGTTATCAGCAGGGGCATGAGAGGGGGAGACAGGTGGAAAAGGTACAGAGAATAAGTAGCATAGATGGTAGGTAGAAAATAGACGAGGGGTGGTTAAGAATAGTATAGGAAATGTAGAAGCCAAAGAACTTATATGTACAACCCATGGACAGAAACTAAAGGGCAGGAATGTGGGTGGGAGGGGGTGTGCAGGGTGGAGGGGAATGAAGGATAAAATGGGACAACTGTAATAGCATAATCAATAAAATATATTTAAAATTGTTTTTAAGGTGTATGAATTCTTATGAATTTCAGATATTAAGCCTTTATTGCTGTGCTGTTTTTTTTCTTTTAAAATAATAATAAGTCCTGGCTGGTGTAGCTCAGTGGATTGAGCACAGGCTGTGAACCAGGCATCGCAGGTTTGATTCCCAGTCAGGGCACATGCCTAGGTTGCAGGCTATGGCCCCCAGCAACCACACATTGATGTCTCTCTCTGTCTCTCTCTCTCTCCCTCTCTCCTTCACTCCCTTCCCTCTCTAAAAATAAATAAATAAAATCTTTTAAAAATAATAATAATAAATAATAATGATAATAATAATAATAATAAAATACTAATTTAGGAGTCCTATATTTCCTACTATTCCTAACAACTTTCCAAAATAATAAGGAAAGGGAATTGGAATTGAAGGGAGCGTTGAAGACTGAATTACAGCCTTTCCAAGAAGGAAAACTTTTCTAACTGAGAAAAACCACTTGCGTTTTAGGTTTTTTTAAGTCGGTCCAGTTTCTGAGAAAGAAAACATCCTTTGCAGACATATTAGGCAAAACAGTATTTTGAAATATGCTTATATGTTATAGTTCTTACACAGTACCCCCACCCCCCTTGTTGGTTTGGCCCACCTTCTAGGTTGAGAGGTGCAGGTGGGGTTAAACTTTCCAGGAAGATTAATCAGTTGTTACCCTGAGCAGACTTAAGGAGGACTGCTTGAGGTAATTCATTCATTATATTTTGTGCCTTCGCGCTCTATGAAAGTCCATTTTCCCCACAAAAGTTAAGCAGTTGTAGTCATGACTCTTGAAAGTGAGACATAGATATTTGGGGGGCATGTTAAAATTGGGGAACAGATGGATAGGAAATGAACTTTCCCCATGTCCACAAACTATAAATTTATCTTGTAGACCTGAAGTAAAAATAACCCTGATGGTGTTGAGAAGCATGTTGTTGAGGGCACTGTGGAGAGTCATGGGTAAGTGGGTGACGACGAGGGGACAGATGTTGATGGGGCGTGCCTCTCCCAAGAAATTCCTGGGATTCTTTTATGAGTCAATATCTTAAAGAGTGAAATTTCAAAGATATAAATACTAATATGGAAAAACCTACAATTGACTTTGGAAAGTACTCTTTTGATTATACAAATTTATTTAATTTACACAAGTTTTCTACATGGGCAAAGCACACCAAACAAGCAATACCAAATGAGGAGAAAACTGACCCACAAGGGTAGAACATTGAGTAGGACCAGGGTTTAAGGCAAAATATTCCTGAGTTTAAACATACAGTTCAAATAACAATGACCTAAAATTTCATGTGATAGTCATTTCTGTTATAGTTACAAAGAAAGATATGTAAGGACTAATTTAACATCAACGAATTAACAATAAGATGTGCCACTTCCTTTAGTAACAGGCATAATGAGGTAAGGAGAGGAAAGCACTTACATTTGTTTTGTACACAGAAATGCCTCACTTTAGGAATTTGTAACAAATTAACCAAATGGGAGTCCCCTGTTTATTTAGGGAACACCATGGCTCTTCTTTTTTTCCTTGTTTAAACTTCTTTTCAAGTTATTGACTGACTTCACTTTCTTGGTTGATAACCTCTATATCTGATTCTAAAGACTCGGCCAACAAACATGGGGAGAGTCATGTTATAGTAACTCCTGATTTATCTGTCAACTCTTTTTAGTGATTATATCTGTTCTCTGAAAAGACAAGAAATGTCAGATAATGAATGATAGTTGTTAAGTAATCATATCCTTCAGGTTTTAACCTAAAAAAGCAGAGACACTTGTGTGAGGGATGCATCTGTAAACACATCTTCCCTCTAGAAAACCATGTGGTTCCCTGAAAGAAAGTGGAGTAGAAGCAGTGCCTTTCTTTGGCCAGACCTGGTGTCTGGGCAAACCGAGGAGGGACCAAGATTCTGCTCTGCAGTGTTACTTAGTCAGATGAGGGAAAGCAAGGGATACAAGGACATGGGACTGTCACTGTGGCCAGCAGCAATCAAGAATGTTCTGAAAAATATAGAGACAGAATGGGGGAGGAGAGTAAGATATCATTTAAATAAATATACTTGATATTGAAGGGAAACAGAAGAAAAGGAATTGTCAGAAGGTACAACAGTTCCAGTGGTACTACAGTGCTAAAGAAGTTTGAGTGTCTGGAAAGGACATTGCAGGATGAATACCAAGCAGGAAAACACAAAAAGCAAGAGGAAAGAGGAGACCCTGTCTAGGATTCTTTGGGCTGTGACACTGCTGTCTTTATCATTCATGTGAATATATTACTCATCTCTATGTCAGATTCTGTCCTATGAGCTATGAAATATTAAAAGTTCAAGTGATAAAACTCCCACAGGAATTTGGCAAACCACTTGGCTGGATAAGATTTGGATATGATAGCTTGTAAAGTTAGGCAACCCTTCACCACCTATCTAGCTATGATTTGCATGGGTCTCAGCAGACTCAAGGAAAAGATTTTGAACTCTGTTTCCAGTCTGGATTCAGACGTATGTTGATGGAGTATAATTGAGGGCAATGGGGGTGAGATTGCAGAAGAAAGAGTATAATCCCTTAGGAGAAAAATAATAGTGAGAAAGTAGTTCTACATAGTGAACCAGATACAAAAACAGGTTCAAAGAAAGGGCACAATGTAGCCAAGTACAATGTTAAACTGGACTAGAATCCATGCTGATGTAACCTTCAGAGATCCCATGTATGTGCTGGGCAAAAAAGAGAAAGGAGAGCAAGAGGAAGAGAAGGAAGGAAGGAAGGGAGAGAGGGAGGGAGGGAGGGAAAAATAAAGAGAAGAAAAAAAAAACAAAAGGAAAAAAACGAAAAGTAAAATAAAGTGAAGAAAAAGAAAAAAAGCTGTATGTGATATTATGGAATAAGAAAATGATTTGAGGAAGATGTGCTGACCAAATAAAAGGCCACTAGATCCAAAAGTATGTAAAAATGTCGGGGAATTCAGGGTCAAGCACAGGAATAGAATTCCTGAGCTTTTGGAGGTTAAAAGCTAGTAAGCACCATGACTCAGGTGGCCTTAACACAGCAGTGGAAACACACTGGGCAGTGCCAGAAGCACCACCAGGGACAATCGGGCAGGAACAGAGCATAGAAACAGCAGGAGGTAGCTGGTGGTATAAAGAAAGGGAGAGTGTTGAGATTCAGTCAAGTTGGAGTTATTCATAAAAATATTAAATGGACCTTACCTAAGAATTGTGGGCTATTGGGAGTCTTTTATATGGACATAACAATATATTGTTGAAAAATAGTCTGTTAGGGTTTCCATAACAAAATACTACAGACTTGGTGGGTTAAACAACAGAAATTTATTTTCTCATAGTTATGAGAAATAACTATGTTTTCTCATAGTTATGGAATCCAGAAGTCCAAGATCCAAGTGCCATCAGAGAGGTCCGGTGAGGACTCCCTTCTTGGCTTGCAGATGGCAGTCTTCTTGCTGTCCTCACATGGCCTTTCCTCTGTTCACACAGAAGGGTGAGCTCTCGTGTCTCTTCATCGTCTTATAAGGACAGTAGTCCTATCGGATTAGGGCTGTCCCTTATGATCTCAGTTTAACTTGATTATCCCTTTAAATATCTATCTTCAAATACAGTCAAATAATGAGTTACTAGGGGTTAGGTTTCAATATATGAATTAAGGGGTGGGGACACAGCTCATAACACTAGAACAAAGATGAATTTTCCTAGTCAGTCTCACCCTTATGACCTCATTTAACCTTACATTACCTTCTTAAAAAGCCTATCTCTAAATATAGTCACACTGTGGGTGAGGGCTTCAGTATATGATTTATTGGGAAACAATTCAATCCATAACAAGGAGTCAGAATGGATCTTATGAATGAACCTAAGAAATGGAAAAACAAAGAGTTCTACCTTGCTCCTACCTGGGTGCTAAAGATAATCATCCATTTTCAAGGATTTGTGTATGACCTATAAATAACAAAGCCTTGTTGCATCAAGTAAAAAGTGAATTACCCTCTCTCAAAGTGCCTAAGAAACAGTCTTGATTAACCCTGTAGTCTAATGGGTATTGAATCAAAAGAAGTATTCATCACTTATACCTACACTGTTAAAAAGAACTGAGACAGTTTATGAATTCTGACCAATAAATTTTCTTTGGCTTTAAGAAGGTGCATTCTATTTCAGATTTGTGCAGTTGCTATCTATTGCATCTAATTTCTCAGAAGACACAGAAATGAAAATATGAATGTGATATTGGTGCATTGCAATGTGGGCTTAAAAAATTTACCATGACTTATTTAGTGTTTTATTTTTCAAGAGAAAAGAAAAACCGAAATGACACCAAAATTTAAGCACTCAATTGATTTTTCTCCAATAATAAGTCAAGAGGCATAGCAGATTTGACTCTAGTGTACGCCAATAACTGAGTTAGATGCCACCCAAAGTACTGCCCTGCTGCACATTAAATGAATATTCAATATCCTTGATTTGTTTTCTTTCAGTAAGTAGCTGGCTATCATATGTGGATAGTCTATCATTTAGATTGGGTTATAGGCTATATAAACCAATTCTGACTTAAACAAAACAGGAATGTTAGATTTTAAAAAGTCACAGAATTGAAGACAAGTTCCTGGGCTTTGAAAGAACAGGCTGCAAGCAGCAAAGTTTTAGAGTTCTAGGGAGCATGACCCAATAGCCACTCTCTTTAAAATGCTACTTGTGGGATAAATTATAGCCTCAGTATTCAAATTTCCACGAAAAGCAGTCAGGTCAGCAAAACTTGGGTCAGGCATCCATTTGATTAACAATTCTACTTAGACCACACATGACAAAGAAGTGGATAGTTTTTCAAGGAAAGTGTGGAGCACTATTAGAAAAAATGGGAATGGACCCTGGACAGGAAAAGGCAACAGATGTTCATTAGGAGCAAATGCCTGAAATATACCTGAATTTTGACTATGGAAAAGTGAGAACGTTAGTATTAGCATTGACAACAAAAGAATTTCACTCCACATTTCTTTCCCATAAATGACACCCAAGAAGAAAGGAGAACCTCATCTCTAAGTACATTGGGAAGGAAGGAGGAAGAAAGGGAAGTAAGGAGGGAGGGAGGGAGGGAGGGAGGGAGGAAGGAAAACAAATACTAGCAAAGAATGTCTGCTTAGCTGGCTGCATTTAAATACAGTAAAACCTTGGTTCTCATCATCTTGGTTCTTGAACAACTTGGTTCTCAACCAAGTTGTTCACAGAAAAAATGTCTTGCTTGGCTAACAAAACTTTGTGCCTTGATTCTCTACCCAACACCCCTTTTATGCTGATACCCATATGGTCAGTTACTAGTCTCTCAGGCAACAAACTAAGTTGATTCAGTTTTCAAACAAATCGCTTGTCAAACAGTTTTCTGGAATGAATTAAGTTCGAGAACTGAGGTTCCACTGTTTTAGGTCAGAATTTGTCTACTTTCAAGGATGTATGTGCCTTTTCCTGGCCTTGCACTGCTGCCACTCTGTCACCACTCTGAGCTTCAGACTGATCTTCACTAGTTTTTCATCTGTCTGCAGATCTCCTCGCCCACCCCAGCGTCTCAACA
Source organism: Phyllostomus discolor (assembly GCF_004126475.2). NCBI lineage: Eukaryota > Metazoa > Chordata > Mammalia > Chiroptera > Phyllostomidae > Phyllostomus > Phyllostomus discolor. The sequence continues at coordinate 85,617,819 of NC_040905.2, read as the reverse complement.
ATGGCAGAACTACAGCAATGTAGTTTGTGTTTCAGTGAAGCAGCAGTCTTTACCAATGTGGTAATGGCAGGCCCATCTAGGTATTCTCTAAATCTTGGTACCCAGGTGCTGTAACCTCAGCCATCACCACAAGACTCCGTGTTGGTCTGACTGTATAGCTCGCAGCAAGAGCTAATTCCTGTGATGCCATTAAGAAAAGTCTAGGCATACACTAAACAGCCTTGCAACTATGTTTGTTTGGGCATTTTGAAGGCCGGTCTGCTTTTGAAATGACTCTCTTCAAGGCCAAATGAGGAAAAGCCAAGAGCTCTGGGCAATACTTCAAAAGTCAACAGCTGCTCTGCACTCCCAGTCAATCCCAATTTGCCACTTGGCTGCTTACTGATGAGCTGCTTGCACGAATGTTTGATAGCCCCATAGTGTATTTCCTAGTTCACCCATTGGCTTGTCAAGCATTGGGCAGATAATTGGGTACCCCAGAAGTTTGGCTTCTCAGCAACGCAGTTTGTTATAAGGGAAAGAGTATTTGATTGGAAGTCAAGGGTCCAATTTCAGGTTTGAACTGTCCCTAATTACATGTATGATGGGCAAGTAACTTAAAGTATCTGGGCATTAGGGGGTTTTGTTGTTGTTTTGTTGCTGTTGTTGTTTTGTTGCTGTTGTTAACATTTTATTATGGGAATTACAAACATATGAAATCAGAAAGTATAATACAAAGAATCCCATGTACCCCATGTACCCCATGTATTGAATCCCATGTTTCAATATTTGTCAATTTTGATTTATCTACTGGATTATTATAAAGCAAATCTCAGTCTCATATTATTATGTCTATAAATATATCAGAGTATATCTCTAAAAGATTAGAACTATTTTTTAAAAAGTCACAATAAGCCCTGGCTGGCATAGCTCAGTGGATTGAGTACAGGCTGCAAACCAAAGCATCACAGGTTCGATTCCCAGTCAGGGCACATGCCTGGGTTGTAGGCCACGGCCCCCAGCAACCACACATTGATGTTCTCTCTCTCTCTCTCTCTCTCTCTCTCTCTCTCTCTCTCTCTCCTCCCTCTCTGAAAATAAATAAATAAATAAAAAATAAAGGTGTCAAGTATATATTTCAAAAAAGTCACAATAATATTAGATACTAAAAATAATGTTAATTTAATAATTTTTCAAGGATCCAGACAGGGTTCAAATGAGATGCATAAAAGTCAATTCTTGAAATGTTTCTTAAATCTGTCTTAAACTAGAGTCTCTCTCTCTCTCAGCTTGGTGATTTCAGGTATTAATTTTTAGTAAGATGCATTCTTAGGTGGTATTTTGTACTGCCATTATGAAGCATGTAATGTCTAGTTGTTTCTCCTTTTGAATTGTGAGTAGTTATTGGTAATCATTGTCTAGACCCATTATTTCAGAAGGGGTTACAAAATGGAGATATGATCATTCTAGCACGCCTCCTACATTTACTTAGCTGGAGTGCTTCTAAAAACAGTAACTTGCCCTTGCAAAGTGTTTGGTTACTCTGCAGCATAGATATACAGGAAAGGGAGAATAAGTGCTTCAATTTTCTCCTGTACTTACAAGTTTTTAAAAATAATTATTTTTGTAGCATCTTCCAAAGAAGAGCAATGAGATTTTGTTTTGTTTTTTAACATTAATATACATGTCTGGGTTTAAAGATTTTGATGTGTATTAATCCATCCCAGTTATTATTCTTATTTATGCCCAATTTGACTAGTGGGAACCTCTTCAATTAGTCTAGTAAGAAAAGAACACATAAAATTATCTATGTTCAGATCATTCAAGACTGCCTGAAATCTACCTGAATTGAAGTCCTACAACTAAGATACAAAGGAGCAGCAATGCTGAGACTGATGGGGGGGCAGAGACATGGAACCAGCTGGTCTCACACGCACATGGGCAGAAAAATCAGGAGGTATATCTCAGCTGCACAGTTCCCCCCTGAGGAGTGAAGGGTTCCATACCTATACCAAGCCCTCCTGCCGAGGGTTGTAGTGCTGGGAGGAGAAGTTCCCATAACTTCTGGCTGTAAAAACCAGCAGGGATCGTGGCTGAGTGATAGGGAGGGTTTCTGGAGTCCCAGGCAGTTCCTACTGAAGGGCCCGTGCATACTTAACTTGGACTCACTCCCTCTGAATTTCAGTGCTGGGGCAGCAGCTCAAAGGGAGCCAGGGGGATACAGAGAGGAACTGAATTATCTAGTATTAGAATGAGAGCTAGAGGGGCAGATGTGCTGGCAGAGGCTATTCCTCTTCTGAGCACTTATGCTACAGAGCTCTCAGGCAGGCACCATAACCAAATCTCCATCAACCCAGGCTAAGGCTGTTAGCTCTGCCCTGATGATTCCCTGAGACCCTGTACCACTAACTGTCCAGGCTATCCAAGCTGTTTCCAGAGGCTTTTCCATATGAATAGATTGCCTTGGCTCATGCTTCATACTTCTCTAAAATCTCTCAGACAAGCAGCATGTGTCCTCTGCGTGCCCTATACCTCTCAGGAAGTGGCCCAAGACAAAGGACTAGCAGTAGCTGGCCTTGTTTCACAGCTTGGCCTCTGTTGGGCACTTCCAGGTCCAGCACAAGTAGCAGCAATCTGCAGGCACTTTGTAGCTCATGCTTGGTGGCCTAGGAAGAACACAGGTGGTGCTGACCTTGGTTTACACCTCCTGAAAGGCCCTAGAACCAGTGGACCCAGTGGAGAGGTTCAAACCATGTCAAAGCACCACCCTGCCACCTCCACAAGTGACATCCTCACAGGGAAAACTCAATGGGCACCAGATCCCCACTGATATAAGTCCTTCTCTGTGGAAAGGGGCTCTGCACAGCTGATCCTCCATGGTGGTCCTTGGTCTGTGGGTCATTCCCTCCCATTGACATGCCAATAGCAACCAAAGCTCAACTACATCTGGAGGGTGTACATAGTCCATACAGGAGGATGCACCTGGAGTGCCCAGCTCAGGTGAATGGGGAAGCTATGCCACTGGACCTTACTGAATACCTACTACATTAGGGCACTCTACCAAGACAGGGAGACATAGCAGCTCTGCCTAACACATACAAACACAGGGAAGCAGCCAAGATGAGGAATCAAAAAATGTCCTCCCCTGACCAAGTGGTTCAGTTTGTTGGAGTGTCATCTCATATACCAAAGGGTTGTGGGTTTGATTCCAAGTCAAGACGTATACCTATGTTTCAAGTTCAACATCCAATTGGGGAGCAAACAGGAGACAACTGACTGATGTTTCTTTCTCACATCAGTGTTTCTCTCTCTCTCTTTCCCCCATCCATCCTTTCTCTCTAAAGTCAATAAACATATCCTTCGATGAGAATTAAAAATATAGGAAATGAAGTAAAAGAAAACAAAGAAACATGTCCCACATGAAAGAACAGAAAAAGACTCCAGAGAAGAATGGAACAAAAGGAAGACAAGTAATCTACCATATATATATAAGTCCAGTTAAAACACTGGACTTAGGGGAACAGTATGTGAACTTAGAACTTCAACAGCATTAAAAAAAAGACATAGCAGCCATAAAAAAGATTCAGTCATAAATGAAGAATGCACTAACAAAAACAAAGAGTAATGTACAGTAAATCAACAGTAGAGAAGATGAAGCTGAAAATTAAGTCAGTGATTTGAAATGTATGGAAACAAAAAACACCCAATCACAACAGCAAAAAAGAAATTAGAATCCAAAAAAATGAAGATAGTGTAAAGAGCCACTGGGACAGCTTCAAGCATACCAACATTCTTATCATGGGGGTGCTGGAAGGAGAAGAGAGAGAGCAAGGAATTGAAAACCTGTTTGAAAAATTAATGACAGAAAACTTCCCTAACCTGGTGAAGGAAATAGACACACAAGTCCAGAAAATGAAAAGTCCCAAACAAGATGAACACAGAGGACCACACCAAGACACATCATAATTAAAATGCAAAAGGTTAAATACAAAGAGAGAATTTTAAAAGCAGCAAGAGAAAAGCTGTTAGTTACCTACAAGGGAGTTCCCATAAGACCATCAGCTGACTTCTCAACAGAAGATTTGCAGGCCAGAAGGAATTAGAGTGAAATATTCAAAGTGATGAAAAGTAAGGACCTACAACCAAGATTACTCTACCCAGGAAAGCTATCATATAGAATTGAAGGACATATAAAGAACTTCCCAGACCAAAAAAACAAAAACAAGGTTGCCCTGGCTGGTGTGGCTCAGTGGATTGAGCACCAGCCTGTGAAGTGGAAGGTTGCTGGTTCTATTCCCAGTCCAGACACATGCCTGGGTTGTGGGCCAGGTCTCTATCTGGGGGTGTGCAAGAGGCAACTGATTGATGTATTTCTCACACATCAATGTTTCTCTCCCTCTCTTTCTCCCTTTCTTCTCTCTCTTAAAAAAAGGCAAAGCAGTTCATAATCTCCAATCTAATATTAAATGAAATGTTCAAGAAGAAAAAAATCAAAAATATAAACAATAAAATGGCAATGAATGCATATCTGTCAACAATTGCATCTAAAAAACTAAAAGAACAAGCAGAACAGAAACAGACTCATAGATACAGAGAAGATTTGTTTCAGTTGCTACATAGGACAGGGTTGGAAGATTGGTGAAAAAAGTAAACAGATTAAAAAGTACAAGCTGGTTGTTACAAAACAGTCATGGGGATGTAAAGTAAGCATAGGGAAAATAGTCAATAATATTCTAATAAATATTTATTGTGTCAGATGAGTATGAGATTTATTAGGATGATCACTTAGTAAGTTAGATAATGTCTAATCACTGGGGTATACATTGGAAACTAACAAAATATTGTATGTCAACCGTAATTAAAAAATAAAAAGATGATTTTTAAAAGTTTCAAAACAACTAGCCATGTAGGATAGATATTTAAAATAAAATACTACTTTTTCATAAAGTAAAAAAAATAATAATAAATAAAATAACTCTCTATGTTCACAGAAGACATGATAAGCTTTGTAGAAAATCCAAAAGCATTCATGGAACACTCTTGAAACAAATAAGCAAGTATAGCAAGGTTGTAGGCACCAGGTTAATATACAAAAGTCATTCACTTTCCACCCTATGCAGTGTGGCTCAGTTGGTTGGAGTATCACCCTGTGTACCTAAAAGTCACGGGCTCGAGTCCTGGTCAGGGCACCTACCTAGGTTGTAGGCACATGCAAAAGGCAATTGATAGATGCTTCTCTCTCACATTGATGTTTCTGTCTTTCTCTCTTTCTTATCAATAAATGTATTCTTGGGCAAAGATTTTTTTTAAATGCAGTCATTTTCTTATATACCAGTAATGAAAAAGTAAAAGTTGAAATTAGAAATACAATACCACTTACATATCAAAATGAAATACTTAGGTATAAACCTAATCTCCAAAATAAAATAAAATACCTAACTAAATATGTAGACAATCTTTATGAGGAAAAGTACAAAACTTGGATAAACAAAATCAAAGAAGAACTAAATAAATGGAGAGATATTCCATGTTCATGGATGGAAAAGACAATATTGTTGAGACATCAGCTCTTTCCAATTTGACCTGTAGATGCAGTGCAATCCCAAACAAACAAAATCCCAGCGAACTGGTTTATGGATATCAACAAACCGATTCTAAAGTTCTATGGAGAGATTAAAGGCCAGGATATGTAATACAAAACAGAAGGAAAGTGAGGTTGGATGACTGACACTCCATGACATCAAGACTGATTACAGTTTAAAATTTCTGCTCTGCAAAAGACAAGGCAAGCCACAGATTGGGAGAAAATATTTGCCAAGGATATATCATTGAAAGGACTTTTATCTGAAATATAAACAGAGCTTTTAAAATTCAACAGTAAGAAAATAAACAACCTTATTTTTAAGAAAATAGGCTGAAGAAGAAGAAGAGGGGGAGGCAGAGCAGAGAGGAAAAAGAAAACATTGTAAGTGGCAAGAAAGCAAAGCAAATGCACATGGCCCAGACACAGGTCCCTCAGACTTTCTGTAGTGCTTTTGATTTTTAATTTAAAAAAGCTAATAATACAAAAACTCATCAAGATGCCACATTGTGATGTTGACCCCATTTACATCTCAAGCCCGAATGGATAAAATGAAGTATAGATTTTATAATTTTGAGAGTACTCAAGGCATGTGGGAAAATGTACTTATGTATAACATCTTTATTCTTAGTGATTTTGGATAAATGATGTGTGACAGTAACTTCCTTTTTGGTTAAATTATAAGCTATTATGTATTACAACATGATTTAATATCTGTCATTTCAAACTGAGTCCAAGATAAATGACATAGTTCAAGTTAAGCATTTTATATTTGAAAAGAAGACAACAACCTTGGACAATCACTAAATCCCAGAGCAGAAAGACTGATGTATCACATATTCTAAATATCATTGAGTCAAAGGCAATGAAATTTGCTATATATTATGGTATTTGAGAATGTATGAGAGCTGTTTAAATGTACTCCATGGTTCAGTACCGTTAAGTCCTGATACAGCCAGTTGATACAGCCCGTCATCAACCTGCCAGAAAGCCTTCGGAGAGCCATTTGTCCCTGGATCCAAATCAAATATGTACCCTAACTGCTAAAAAATGTTTTGTTGGACTAAATGGCCGAGCTATCTTTGACAGGACTGCTGAATGAATTATGACAACAGTTGACCACTTTGGGCCCTGGGGGCAGTATTACCGAAAAGAGAGACAAAAATCTGTTCTAGAATTTCTAGTGACTGATCTTATGTAGGACAAATGCATGATTCTTTCTGTGATGAATCTTAGCTGAGGTCCAAGGTTCTTGGACTCTTTCACATTGGACCATAACAGGGTAGAGTTGCTGTTTGTCCTGTGTATACTTAAACCTGGTGCATAACATGTTTATGAATCACAGACAAGTTGAGGTTTCATGGAAAGAGGAGGAAAAAATAGAAACCTGACTTACCTGTGTTCGATATCAGCATTAGCACTTATTAGGCTCCTAGTTTTATAAAGCTGGAAAATAACGTCTATCTTTTGCAACTGTCATAAAGGGTAATGGTGAATATTAAGTGGCTGACATATTGTAGGCATTTATAAAAAGAGATGACTTTTATTATTATTATTATTATCTAACAACAATAGGCTCCTTCTAAAATTGTTAACAAAGTCTTATGAAGACAAACAGATGAAAAAAATCTCAAGGCAATAGGGGTCAACCAACCTGGAAATACAAAACCTGCCTGAAGGCATTCAAAAAACAAAAGCAGCAACGCAACGACAAATAATAGTAACAATGATAATTGACTCACTGTGTCAACCAGACCTGTCTGCCCATTGCTCTCCAAACATTCAAGTTCTTTCTACTATTGTATTTAGGAAATTATCAGAGATTATTTTGCCTTTGGGCAACTTTATATCCAAGACATGAAAAAGAGGCTTTTACCATTCTGCTTTTTTTAAGCAACTATGCTTCTAAATTCATTTTAAGCTTCCCCTCACTCCTTTGAGCAACACAGGAACTCTATACATCACAACCTGTGTGATGACTTCCTCTCCCTCTCCCACCGCCACCCCTAGTCCCCCAGCCCCGAAACTCCGCCAATTCAGAAAATGTGAACACATATATTTATGAGAAGCATGTTCAGTTTCTCTGTCTGACCACCTGAATTTCTGGAGCAAGCAACAGAAACGGTACAGAGAGGAAATACAGACAAGGTTTCATTTCCCCCAACATTGCTGCATTGCTGTGATTTTCTTCACGTCTGAGGCCCACGGAACTATGTAAATGGCCATAATTTTTCAAAGAAAAAGACTTAATTTTTAGTTTTATTGAATTTCGTTTTATTTTATTATTTCTCTACATTTTGTTTTAGGAAAGTTCTGGAAAATATAAAGATTTTACCCATGGGAGAAACCTACTTGAAACCACTACTTAGTTTTTAGTGTTTTTTCCAAAAAAAAAAAAAAAAAAAAAAGGTTTTTCTCCTGAAACTTTGGGAGTTTACTTTCTTGCAAAAGATGGGCTTTCTGAAAAATTTCCATTGGCGGGAGTCCAATGCCATAATGACTTCAAATTAAACCCTCATTGTTTCCCTTTCTCTTCCTTGGGGCCACAAGCAATTCTTTCCTCCGTGTGTTAGATTCAGTTTAACTCAGCAAGTTTCCAGAAGAGCCCACAAAGCTACAGAAGACAGAAATTGGAACTTTCAGCCTTGAAAGATGCTATTAGGACTTGTCCTTTTGTACGTTGAACACGACACTACCCTCTCCAGATCCCCAGTGTGGAGGGAGGTGGGGTTTCGGGTGCCTCCTGAAGATCATGGGGGCCAAAAGAGGCTGTTTCCCCAAGTTTTGCATGGCTGGTAAGGAATTTTACATACATGTATAAAATTATTGCCCAAAATTTTATCTAAAGATAAAATCCGATCAGATCAAATATTCTAATGAAATGATTCTGTGGGGTAAGGGGAGACAGTCTGGCTTCCTCACCCAGGTGTCTGGGTAACAAAGGGGAGCAGTGTTCCCGTAGCCTTGGAGGGGCCTGATAACCACTGTTCTCATAGCCTTGAGACTGGGTCCGATAAACTGTTCCCATAACATGAAGTGGGCTCGCACGCACAGAATCAAGTTATGTTATCTAATGTTCTGGCATCTTGCCGGCTTTGTTCCCCTTTAGCACTGAAACAGATAGGGAGTCACTGCTGGGGGCGATGATAAGAGACACATGCAAGGGGACAGGTGCTACGATGGGTGCCACACTGGGGAGCACAGGCCATGACATGTGCCACACAGAGACATGCAGAAGACATGCAGCTCACAGTGTGGGTGGCTCACCCACCCATGAATAAAGGTATGCCAGACATCCCAACAGCCCCATGAATATTATTCTGTCTGCGCAGATACCATGGACCTGCCCGGCCTTGAATGGTCGCAACACAGACTCAAAGTCAAGACTGCCATGCTGGTTCAATAAGCTGAAAACATTGCACTTTCACAGAATTTGTCTCACCCTCTAAATATATTTATAACACCACAGTTTTAAAATCTGGCATAAGTATACATGTCTATCAGCCACAATTATTTTAATTCTACTTAATTTTTTCAAACAATGTTTCTACAAAGCACTGAAGATTACTCAGGGAATCTCACACAAAGAACCTCCATAGTCAGAGGGAAACTAGGAAGCTTTTCTCACCATCTCTGCCCCGAGTGCTCCCCCACCCCAATTCAAACATGCAGGCTCTCAGGCAAAATGTATATATATAAAGGCAAAATACATATATAAAGAACAAAAGCTTAAATCTGACCAAAGTAGTCAACTTTATGGGACAAGAACATTTAAAAAGGCAGAATGTTGTGGGTGCCACAAATGAAAATCCAAGCTTGCTCCTCGGAATCGCTTGGCTAAAAACTGCCTTCTCTTCTCTTCTCTGGAAGAAATGCAGTCAGATGTGACTCCAACACGCTGTCAAGCATTTTGTTCAGGGGGCTCTCAGCCCTTCACTGTGTACTCCTTTAGACTTGCCTTTCTTGTCATCTTCGAAGCTCATTTACAGGTGGGTTCTCTGTTCCAGCCATGCAAAGATGATAAAATTGTTGTAATCTATTTAGAGGCCACACAATTTAACATAATTCTACTTTCATTTCTCCTCACCTTATACATAAAATCCATTAAGCTATTTTATAGAGGCTAAATACGAAAGGACAGTGGTACTTCAGTATTTCTTAACCTGTTATCAAGACCACAATATTTTAACAGGAATGAAGAACCAAATGCAAATTTCCATTCTCTTTGTATAACATTTATGCAATAAAGAATGAATTGAGTACATGATTTTTCATTTCTGGAGTACTAGGGCTAGTAATACATGAGCTGCAAGAAGCAAGCATTAATCTATCTAACTGCTAAGAAATGAAATGTCACTTAGAGGAACTTGTTCTTGCCAGCACACTCTTTCATGGAATTCTCCATCAAAAAAGCAGACAAAAAAGTAATTCCTTTTCCATCTGCATTATATCATGGCACAGCCACCCTGCTTCATGTGTTCTGATTTCGTGCCTGCATGTACTGTACGGAAGCTCCAGTTTTTCAAAGATATCTCATTTGATTTCACTTTTTATATAAATAGGTGGTTTTTGAAAAGAAAGAACAAAAGAAAAGGAGTGAAGGAAGTATTTCTTCAAAAGAAGATTAATTTTGTTTCTCAATAGCTGTTGTATTTCCGGGCTGGCATCTTGCTGTGGGTCCTGGGTTGTGTCGCAAGGGCAGTGGTGTGTGTGTGTACACACCTGGTCTCTTCATGCACATGTTTTGTATGTGTTATTTCTCGGGTGAATTGAGATCACCAGTTTTAGGTGACTTAGGATTATAAGTCATGTTAATAATAACAAAGCACTATACTATAACAGGTGGCTGAAAAGCCTGAGCATTCTTTGTTTAGTTTTTAAAGGCACTGCCATTTTTTTTTCAATATGTTCCTCTGCAAAATAATAGATAATACCATTTTTTTGTTCTGGTGGGAATGTATTTTTTAAAATACATTTATTTAAAAAATACTGAACTTAAAGAACAGGTTTACCTTCAATAAACTAATTTTAAAAGCATTTCCTTGAAACAATTTAGATTTCACACTGGCTGATGTGGCTCAGTGGATTGAGTACCAGTCTGCAGCCTGAAACATTGTGGGTTGGATTCCTAGTCAGGGGATGTGCCTGGGTTTCAGGCTGGGTCCCCATCTGGGCACACAGGAGAGGAACCGACAGATGTATCTCTCACACATTAATGTTTCTCTCCCTCTTTTTCTCCCCCCACCCCGTCCCCTCTCTTTAAAAATAAATAAATTTTTAAAAACTAAAATAAATTAGATTTCAAGGAAAAGAATACAGAAGCCCACCATACTATCATCTATGCTTTGTGAAGTATAAAAGCATCTATAAACATTTTACTGATTTTCCAAAAATGTATCTTCCAGTAATTAAACATATGGTTACATCTAAATAAAGTGACACCTCTTTTGCTGGACATCACTTACGTATTTACTGTTCCAAATAGCAGAATTTTCCCAGATAACCGAGGATTTTGCCTTTAACCTAGTAAGATTTTTCAAGTATTCCTTGAAAATTTTACCACATAGGTCTCTGTTTTCTCAAAAGAGCAGTATTAAGCAATTTAATATAATATTTTGAACATAATCTCTCCTTTGTAGATATGGGATAATGATAATACTTGATTCACAAGAGGGTTTTCAATATTTTAAAACCAGTTACATCACAGGTGGCAAACAAGGCCCTCAGACAGAATCCAACCCTCCACCATGTTTCTATCCGACGGCAGCATTGAGCCCCTTGCCCCTAGTTAAGGAGTAGGTACATTTATACAGCCCTAAAATTACATTCGTCCCTTTGAAGGCAACCGTGACACTGATGTGGCCCCCGGTGAAAATGAGTCTGACACCCCTGACTTAACATCATTGTTACAAACATCATGAACCCTGCCCTTCTAGCTGGAGGTCCTGTGAACCAGCTGAGGCGTGTAAAGTTGTCTAGCCTAAGAGTTCCTCATGCTGCCCAGGTGCCTCCTCTATGAAAATTAAGGAGGGCATGGTGAGGAGGAGCTCTGTTCTGTCCTTGCAACTGATCTCTCCCTGTTACATTTTGCTTGTAGTTAAACTTCTCATAGCAGCATGGTCCTCCTGGTGCCTCCTTTTTGTCTTTGGGTGTTGTGTGTACTGCTGTAACAACCTGGAAATCAAGAGCTGAGGCTATTAGCATCCCACATAGCAGGACCTGATGAAGTCTGAGCACCTGGGTGTGGATGAACAGCTTAATGGTTTAGAGGATGGTATTGTGGTGTTAGTGAGGCCTATGTGAATTGTGAGCCTTCCTTCCCTCTGCCTTCCTACTTCTTAAGTGAGCTCCAGTTGGTGGAAGTAGCCAGGTAAGCAACTTTTACATTAAAAATACCTTACTGTGCCTTTTTGGTTTAAGCAACATCATTTGTCTTCTATCAGCAGCCATACGTGGACTAGGAATCCACATGCTTATCTCTCATGTTTCACATCACTTCTCTTCCTGGACTGCCCATTCAGACGGTCGCTGCCCCTTCGACTGCATATTGCTCGAGGACGGACAATAAGAAATACGTAAGACCATTCTAAATAATATGAAGTTGATGGCATTATACTTCATTTGTTGATTGATTTTTTAAAAAGGAAGAGAGGAAGAGAGAAAAACATCAATTTTGTTGTTCCACTTATTTATGCATTCATTGGTTAATTCTAGTATATACCCTGACTGGAAATTGAACTCGCAACCTTGGGGTATCAGGATTGTACTCCAACCAACTGAGCTACCCAGCCAAGGCAGCATTATACTTTAAATAGAAGTGGTTTTCAAACCTGTTTTGACAGCAGAATCCCTTCCCCCAGTTCTTTGTTAATGGAAGTGAAGTGGAGCAATGTCCCACTTACTCAGCATCTTCTTCTCTCAAAAACTGGGCCCTTTGAGAGGAGCATCCTCGGAGCCTAGAGCCTTTATTAACTTTCTGCCCCCCAAAAATACTTGCTAATTTTTAAACGCAATTAATTATTTCTTGATCCTCCATAATAAATCTAAAAGAGCAGGATAATAATAAAGAAAAATATTTTAAATATATTTTACTGATTATGCCATTACAGTTGTCCCAATTTCCCCCCTTTGTCCCCCTCCACCTGTACTCCCCATTCCCTCTGGCATTCCCCACCCTTACTTCATGTCCATGGGTCATGCATGTAAGTTCTTTGGCTACTCCATTTCCTACTGTTCTTAACACCCCCCTGTCTATTCTGTACCTACGAATTTGTACTTGCTAATCCCTGCACCATTCCCCCCATTCTCTCCTTTGCCTCACCCAAATGACACCCCTCCAGATGATTTCCATATCTATGATTATGTTTCTGCTCTGCTCATTTGCTTAGTTTGTTTTTTAAGGGTAAACAATTGATAATTGTGAATTTATTGCCATTTTAATGTTCATAATTTTGATCTTCTTAAATAAGTACCTTTAGCATTTCATATAATAATAGCTTGGTGATGGTGAACTCCTTTAGCTTTACCTTGTCTGGGGAGCACTTTATTTGCCCTTCAATTTTAAATGATAGCTCTGCTAGATAGAGGAATCTAGGTTGTAGGTCCTTGCTTTTCATCACTTTGAATACTTCTTGCGAATCCCTTCTAGCCTGCAAAATTTCTTTTGAGAACTCAGTGGACAGTCTTATGGGAACTCCTTTGTAGGTAACTGTCTCCTTTTCTCTTGATGCTTTTAAGATTCTCTGTTTATCTTTAACCTTTGGCATTTTAATTATGATGTGTCTTACGATGTGTCAGCTTCCTGGATTTATATGTCTATTCACCAAATTAGGGAAGTTTTCTTTCATTATTTTTTCAAATAAGTTTTCATTTTCTTGGTCTTTCTTTCCCCCTTCTGGTACCCCTATTATTTGAATGTTGATGTGTTTAAAGTTTTGGTTTTTTTGGATTCATTTTTTTCTTGCTTTTCTGATTGAAAGTATTTTTCTTCCTTATATTCCAAATCATTGATCTGATTCTTGGTTTCATCCACTTCACTGTTGGTTCCCTGAAAATTTTTCTTTATTTCACTTAGTGTAACCTTCATTTCTACCTGGGTCTTTTTTATTTTGTTGAAGTACCCAGTGAGTTCCTTGAGCATCCTAATAACCAATGTTTTCAACTCTGCAACTGATAGATCGCCATTTTGTTTAGTTCTTATTCTGGAGTTTTGATCTGTTCCTTCATTTGGTCCATGTTTCTTCATCTCCTTATTTTGGCAGTTCCCTGTGTTTGTTTCTACGTGTTAGTAAAGCTACTTTGACTCCCTGTCTTAGTAGCATAAGCTACTATAGAAAAGGACACTGTTAAGTTGGATGTGGCAGAGCCTTAGGTAATCTCCAGGGTAGGGAAGCCCATGTGAACCAGGTTAATGGAGTCTCCAATGAGGTGTCACCACTCCATGGCTCTGGGGGTGGGGGCTCAGAAAGGGGACAATGCTGCTCCCTGGCCTCTGGAGTTTTGTCTGAGAGGAAGCTGTCCCTGGCACTTGCCCTGATGCCAGACACTTTATTTTCAGCCTGTGTGCCATTGGGTCCCTTCAAGCTGCTGCCCTGGTGCTGGAGCCCAGAGGGAGTGAGTCTGCATAAGTCCTACCTCTGTTGTGGGCCCTTTAAGAGGAGACACCTGAGACTCCACCTGCAGTTTCTTCCACTGCCCCAACCCCCACTGGTTTTTACAACCACAAGTTATGGGGACTTATCTTCCTGGCACTGCAACCCTGGGCTGGGTGGTCTGGTATGGGGCTGAAACCCCTCGCTCCCAAGGTATCCCTCCCAATTTTTATCCACCAACCATGGGTACAGGACTGCCTGTTCCACATCTCTGTGTTCCTGCCCCTTCTTCTTGTCTGGATGAATGTGACTTCTTTAATTCCTTGGTTGTTGGACTTCCATACAACTCAATTTTCTGATGATTCTGCGTGAGAGTTATTTTGTAGTTTACTTGTAATTTTTGCTGTGGTTGTACAAGGAGGTGAACCATGTTTACCTCCACCTCCATCTTGGCTGGAAGTCCCAAGAACAACATTTTAGTAGCTCTAACAGATGACTGTGAATACTGTCTTCCCTTATGAAGGGAAGCCAACCTTCTCTCACATTTCAGAATGTTAATATAGAGCTATTTTTTGTTGTTTTTTAATCTTGACAGATGTGTGTGTTCCTCGATGTTGAACTGTTCTACATGCTCTTCAACACCTTCCATCCATTAGAGAAGTCAAAATATTCAATTCAATCCTTGTCATCTTTGAGGTAAGATCAGCTGGGATCCTATTATGGGTCCAGTTTTGATAAACTATCATATCCTATTTTTAATATCTCAGCACTGACTGTTTGAAAGTAGTTTTCACCTTTTCTTTTTATACAATGGGGGGTACTAAGAATATTGGAATGAGAGTGAGGAAATGGAAGTTACTGTGACAATCAATGAAATAATGTTTGTGAAATGTCTTTGAAAAGCCAGTATATTATTCTTTGATGTATGAAGAAGTTTCCACTGAGGACCCATTCTGTGCCCAGCACTGTTGTAGGCACTGGGACTGGAGCAGCGAACAAAACGAAGCACAGGCACACCTCAGAGACGCAGTGGTTGGTTCCAGACCACCACAGGAAAGCACGTCCCATAACCTTTTTGCTGGTGGAGGGGTCTTGCCTTCAGTTTGTTAAAAAAATGCAACACCTCTGAAATGCAATAAAGGGACGCGCAATAAAACAAGGTATACTTGTATCTCTCCTCAGAGCTTACATTTTAACAGAGATGAATAAATCAGTAGATTTACTATTGTTGTTATTTTTATTATATCATTATCATTATTAAATAAAGCAACTCTGATTACTCGTTCCATGAATAACATTTGAATTGTGAACATAAAAAGTTTAAAGTTTGAAGGTGAAGACCTTGGTTTGTGTCCTGGTTCCTACTGCATAGTGCCTGGATGTATCCACAAGCAAATCCTTTCATTTTACCAAGGACATTTTCTCATTTATGAATATGGGACAATTATAATACTTAACTCACAGGAGTATTTTAAATATAATTAAAATAATGAGAGTATATTTTGTGCATTTTAGTGCTCCATAATAATTCACATATTTAGTCCTATGATTGTTAATATGCTGTCTTTTTACAGAGAAGCACCATGCACTACTGTCCTTGCTGCAGCTAATTTAAATACCTTTTTTTCCTAGACATATGTTTTTAAAAATTAAGAAAATTAGAAACAGAATTGTCCACTGTTCCAAATCACATAAATTGTGTTTATGTGACAACATTTAAGCTATATGCATAGCCAGAGTCAAGGACAACTATTCACGTAACAGTTCTCCATTGTTCTGATTACAAGCTTATACATGGGGATGATTCATGGTTTACTTGCTTTTCAAGTCACAATTTCAAGTGGCATCGTTTGTCTTCTACCAGCAATTCTACGTAGCCTGAGAATCCACGTGATCTCTTGTATTTCACATAATTTCTAGTCTTGCACAGCACCACTGAGACTATGACAACTCCAAAGTAAGTGATGCAAACAGCCTTCAAAGAATAAAAAACAAAAAGATCTTCCATTCACACCTATTTCATCCTCATAGTTATCTAAGCCCATGGTGAGTCTTGCTCAGTACTCGGTACAGAGTAGCTTCCTCTATAAATTCTGTCCACCGAACGCTGTAGCACAAAGATGTTTATATTTTACACATTAAAAACCAACCCAATTCCAGGAGAATCCACAGAAATATGTTTTTATTACTCACCAGTAAAAATAGAAGTAGAGAAATTAGAGGACATTTTAGCTAATAAAATCCTCAGAATTTGGTGATGGATCGGATATCCTGGGGAGGGACATACCAAAAAAATAGCTTCTGTCTTATGGCTTATGTGAGTGAATTATTTATTGAATTAAGGGATGTTGAAAGAGGAGCAGTTTTGTGGGGAATGGAATGAGACATCATAATTTCAATGTTACACAGGTTGAATCTGAGATGCTTTTGATATATATTTAGTGTTTACATAAAGGATCTGAAGCTCACTTGTGAGTTCATGTATACGAGATAGTTGAAATTATGTGTATAGATAAGATCTCTTAGTGAGTGTATAGTAAGACAAGGAAACAGATATAGGAGCAAACTATTCTATTGTATGGATATACCACAATTTATTTACTCATCCATCATTAATGGACATTGGGTTGTTTCCACCTCCTAGCTTTTATGAATAATGATGCTATAAATATTCATGTTTTCTTTGAAGATATGTTTTTATTTCTCTTGGGTATGTACCTAGGAGTGTAAATGCTAGACCATGTGATAATTCTGTGGTTAACTTACTGTTCAGGTTCCTCCAATGGGTTCTCATTTGTCTCTGAGTAAAGCCAAAATACTTGCAGTAATTATAAGCTCCCTCGTGATACGGTCCCATATGACCTCCTTGGTTCCACCTCTTATTATGACTCCTCCCTTTGCTCAGTCCCTGCTCATCTCTTTGTGGCTCCGTGAAGACACCAGTCACACTTCCTCTGCTTATCTGTTTTCATTTCCTAGAACAGACTTCCCAGTATATGGGTAAGGTTTTCTTCTTATCCCCTCATGTCTTTATTCCAGTGTCTCCTTCTCATTCAGGTGGTCAACACACCCTGGCTCCCTTTCCTGCTTTTTCAGTGTCTATTTGGTTTTTGTCCATCACACTGATAACTATGAAATGTACTGTGCAATTTGTTTTATATCTGTTTTCCCACTCTCCCCCCCACCCAGAAAGCTAGCTCTGTGGAGCAGAAGGTTTTGGATTTCACTCAATGCTGTATCCCTGGGCCTAGGCCACATAATAGGACTAAATTAACATTCAATGAATGAATGATTCCATGAGTGTGTGTGTGGAGCCTGGCAGCCATGTTAGAATAGGTGGAGGGGCGAGTGGGCATGAGGACGAGTCACTATGAGTAGATGACATTTGCAGTAAGTTTGAGAACAAGAGAGGGGTTGGATACACATAAATCTCTCTGTCTTCCCTCCTGTCACTATGGATAAAGGGTTCATGCTCCTAACAAAGGCCAAATCTCCACATGCACCCAGGGTCCTGTGGAGAGAAAAAGGTTTTCCTCTACCAACTTAGGTCCAAATAGTAAGGGGCCTGAAAAGTAACTGATAATAGAGTAACTAGAGAAAAGGCAAGATTTATTTTACCCAGGTACCTGGGAGTTGCTTAGTGATGAGTAACTCACTGAATAGCTAGAGCTAAAGGTTCAGGTCAGCATAACAGAGGCTGGGTTAGGGCTTCAAATGGGATGGTACGGAAGTTTCTGCTGGGCTCTTTGATGCTAATGGAAATGGGCAGTCTATCTCCTCCCTGGCTGGATAATTCCCCACTTTGCTGGAGGGCTAGTGTGGCCACTGAATTCTTCCTGCTGCTAAGGGTCATCTCCTTTCAAACAGGCAATTCCTTCAGAGGTAGGGTCAATGGCAACTGTATTTCCACTTCTGCTTGTTTAGATAGTGTGGGTTTTTTGCAGCTGCTGTCTGTTCAGGTGTTTTCAGTTTAAAATAATCTCCAGCCCACTTTGCAGGGCTGCTAATTTCTTCAGTCCCTTCCCTTTAACATGGTGCACACAGCAGGGCACCACTCACCCAGAAGATGTGTGATGTTCCCTTGGAGCAAGCAGAGCATGGCTAGCTCAGAGCCCTAAGGACCTCACCCCTGCACCTGTCTCCACTCAATCCTGCATCATCCTGTTACATACAAACATGCTAATTCTCCCCAGTTTTAAAGAAAATAACTCCTCCCTGACCAGTGTAGCTCAGTTTGTTGGTGTCATCTCCCAAAGCAAAAGGTTGCTGGTTCGATTCTCAGTCAGAGTGCATGGATGGGTCAGTGGTTGGGTCCCCAGATGGGGTGCCTCTGAAAGGTAGCCAATTGATGTTTCTCTCTTGCATCAATCTTTCTCTCCTTCTGTCTCCCTCTCTTCCCCTTTCTCTAAATATAAATAAATAAATTTTTTTAAAAAAATTTATAAAATAGCCCTGGCTGGTGTAGCTCAGTGGATTGAGTGTGGGCTGTGAACCAAAGTATTGCAGGTTCGATTCCCAGTCAGGGCACATGCCTGGGTTGCAGGCTATGGCCCCCAGCAACCACACATTGATGTTTCTCCCTCTCTCTCTCCCTCCCTCCCTTCCCTCTCTAAAAATAAATGAATAAAATCTTTTTAAAAATTAAAAAAATAAAATATATGTAAACAAATAAAATAAACCCTTACTTTTAATAAGAAATTTTAAGTGTGTACTGACTATCGGATGGTACCTAGGAATTACTGTGAATGCAGTCACAGGAGACCACACAAATGCAGTAAACACAGAGGCTCTCCATTCATCCCAATTATGAAACATCCCAGCTTCTCCTGCTGGCCAGGATCAAGCCCGCTCAGAGAGTAAGAGAAAAAGTGAGGGTTTAGACCAGGGGCAGCAAACTCATTTCCACTGGGGGCCACATCAGCTTCGAAGTTGCCTTCAAAGGGCCAAATGTAATTTTAGGACTGGGGCAAGGAACTCGGTGCTTGACCCGGAACACCGGGTAGAAACAAGGTGCCGGGCCAGAAAAAATAAGGTGGAGGGCCGGGTTCAGCCTGTGGGCCTTGTGTTTGCCACCTGTGGTTTAGACCAATGAAGGACCTGGAGGAAGTGAGACAAAGGCCCAGGGAAACTGCCTAAGACTCCCAGGAAGGCATCTCTGTGCGCCCAAGTGTGAAACCCAGCAAATCATGCTGTTTCAGGAATTTCACTCTTGTACTTAGATAAAACGTTTAAAACTGGCCTACCTCCACATAAATATATTAAGAGTATTTTGTCTCCAGAAAACTTTGACTTAATTTTGAACTCTCTAAGCAGTAGTTGTAGTTTTAATCTATTGTAGTAAATCATGGAATAGAAATGATCAGAGACTTGAAGAACTAGGTTAAATATTCAATCCTCAGTATTGACTATATGATCTACCAGAAGCAAATAGCTTTTGGAATAAAAGAGTAAGCATAAATATAATCAACTAATTTGTCAGATTCACCAAATACCATATTGATGTTCTAAAATCCAATCCCCAGAGCAGCCTCAGTTTGAGAACAAAAATGAGAACACCAGCTCTTAACTTCTATAACCTACTTAATATCGACAGGCTTAGACACTCGTAAACACAGCCATGAAATTGTCAATCCTGCACCTCTATTTGTCTTTCCTTGCACAAAGCTAATTTTCTATTAATTTTCTACTTAATTCAAAATTAGCAAATGTGTTTCCATAGCTAGATATCACCAAGGCAAAACGAAAAGATGATAAAAGATAAAGCTCTGTTATGATTGTTGCTATTATGTTACTGTTCTTCTCAGTGATGGATTACATTATAAGCCCCTAAATGTCAGTGCATTACTAATTCCTGGAAATGTGACTGTCTAGAAAGGCAAAGTAACAAAAAGTGTCAAGTTGGAGTTCACAGACAATGAGAAGCTGCTCCAACTCACTAATGCACCCTGGCCGAATTTTCTAAACTGCCAGATTGACCGAAATAAAAATATCTGCTGGGGCCAGTCCCTAGTATAGGCACACCTATACTAGGGACAATAAAGAGGGACACCAGGCATGGTCCCTCTTTATTGGAGACTATGGCCAAGGGGTGAGACAGATACAATTGTGTGATAAAAAATTTGGCTGCCCATTGTCCCTGGTTCCTGGGAGAGAGCCTCTAAATCCTTGGGATTTCCCTTGAGAAAGGAGTATCTTTGTTATTTATACCAATGAGGTGACTCCTGGTGACCCCCTACATAATTTCAGGATCGGAGCTGCCATGCTGGGAAGACCAACAGTGTGATTAGAGGGTTGAGGCTTTGAACTGTGAGTTATAAACCCACCTTTCTACCCTCTGAGAAAGGGAGCATGGGGGAAGACTCGAGACTGAGTTTAATCACACGGCCAAAGACTCAATCAATCAACCCTATGGAATGAAGAAGCCCCAGTAAAAACCCTGGACATCCAAAGCTCAAGTGAGCTCCCAGGTTTGTGATGCACAGCAGTGTGCCTGGAGGCTGGTGCAGCCTGAGGACAGTGAACATTTTTGTTTGGTGCCCTCTTGGACCTCACCTGTGTGTCTCTTCATTTGTCTAATCCCAATTTGTACCTGTAATAATAAATTATCATATATATACACACACACATATATATATAGATATATATACACACACACACATACATATACATACACATATGTATATATGCTTTGCAAATTTAGTGAGTCTTTGTAGTAAGTTATAGAACCTAAGGAGGTAGTGAGAACAGCCAGATTTGTAAGCAGTTGGTCAGAAGCGCCGGTAGCCTGGGATCCCTGCAGCTTGCAGCTGGTCTGAAGTAGTGAGGGAAGCCTTGTACAGGAAGGACTATGCCCTCAGCCTGGGCTCTTCTGACCTCACTCTGGATAATCGATGTCAGGCATATGTGGCAGATACAAAAAGATTTGAGCACCATTCAACAAGTGTGAGGAGGGAGGCACACGAGGAGGGAGGCACGCCCCGAGAGCGTGCAGTGGGCACGCAGAGAGAGGCTCATAGCGCAGTCCCTTCTCTAAGTACAAAGACAACTTTTAGCAGTTGTCACTGGAGATGACTCCAAGAATGTTTATTTTGTAAAATTTAAAAGTAAAAAGAAGAAAATAAAATCACCCAACCCAAGATAAATCAAAGTTTATATTTTTGGCAAATTTTCTTCTACACATTTTTATGGATTTTTACATATTTGAGGTAGTATCTGCAATTGTTTTTCTATTCATTTAATATAAGCATTATCTCTTGACATTAAAGACATCACATATTTTATCACACATTTTTATTTTAATGGCTGCATTGCACTCTACCATATAGATATAAAGTGGTTTACGTACAGCAGTCCCCGTTATTCACAGGGGGTGGGGAGGATACACTCCATGACCTCAGTAAGTACCTGAAATTGTACATAGGCCCAAACCCTATATATACTGTTTTTTTCCTATATATACATACCTATTAATAGCATTTAATTTATAAATTGGTCCAGTAATAGATAAACAACAATAAGTAGTAAAATAGAATAATTACAACAATTTTATACTGGAATAAAAGTTATGTGAATGTGCTCTCTCACTTTTTATGTTATACTCACCTTTTCATTTAAAGGAAGCACTTCTTGGCTTTCCTTGGCATATCCACATTGCCAGCATCATTACTCTTGAGCTTTGGGGCCGTTAGTAAGTAAAATAAGTCACTTGAGCACAAGCGCTGCGATACTGAGACAGTCGATCTGATCACCAAGATGCCCACTCAGTGACTGGTGGGCGGGTAGAGTATGCAGCATGGAGATTCTGGACAAAAGGATGATTCAGTCCTGGGTGGGACAGAGTGGGATGATGTGAGAGCTCATCATCACACTCAGAACAGTGTGCAACTTAAAATGTATGCATGGTTTATTGCTGGCATTTTCCATTTAGTATTTTTGGACCACAGTTGACTACGGTAGCTGACACCATAGAAAGCAAAAGTGTGGATAAGGAGTACTACTTTTCCTGACTTTGGACACTCAGGTTGCTTCTGGTTTTTGATATGACAAATAAGGCCAAGATGAATATCTTTATGTATAAATCTTTGTCCACACTTCTCATTATTGTCTTAGGATTACTTTTTTTTGAAGTCTGATATTTACTTGTAACACTCAGAAAATCCTCTCAATGACTGGACTCAGACTGGAGGTAGAAGCTCTCAGAGAGGACTGCCTTCATCTCTCGGCAGTCTATTCTGGTGTTTCTTTGCCCCCGCCCCCCACCAATTCCTTTAACCAGAAGTTTAGCATACTTTCTGACCACTTCCTTATTTTCCTTAGAACGCCTTTCTTCCGAGCAATATCCTGACGTTGTTGCAGGAAGTGTGGCGTAGCATAACCTTGAACCATAGGCACTCATCTCCCTCACCTTCTTTGCTCAAGGGCTTTCTCACAGCATACTGGTGGACATCATCCTCTTTGGAGGGACTGAAAAGTTTGTGAATTCTGCAAGTTCTTTTGGGTTGCAGGTGATGAGGGACAGTAGTATCAGTGAATTCAGAAATATCTTTCTCCCCTCTTTTTAAACCATCCTGTTTTAAACTGCAAACCACCTTTGCATCCTCAGTACTCCCCTTGCTCACCTTTTGCCTTTCCTTTATTCAATAGCAGTTTTCACTTTTTAACACGCTGTAGAAATGTTCATTGATACTGTTTCTTACTTGCATCTCCTCATCATAGCTCCAGGAGAATGTAAGTTCCACGAGTGCAGAAACTTTGTTCTGTTTACTGTTTTATCTCATTCTGAGAACAGTGTCTGGCAATAATAGGCTCACAGTAAACATTTGTTGAGTCAGTGAATGAATGAATCAATAAAAAATATTATAAGCTTATTATTTTTTTAGAGTTCAGAAGGTAATTCTCAGAAGATCTAAAAAACTAAAAAGGGTAGAAATTGCTTTTGGAAATGGGCCTGGACATGAAGAAGGTATTGTGGGAAAGGGGTGCTTTTCTTTTCTTTTTCTTCTAAGTATATTTTATTGACTATACTATTTCAGTTGTACCATTTTTCTTCTCCCTTTATCCTGCCCTGCCATGTACCCTCCTCCCACCAACATCCTCAACCTTAGTTCATGTCCATGGATTGTACATATAAGTTCTTTGGCTTCTCCATTTCCTATACTATTCTTAACCTTTCTTGTCAATTTTATACCTAAGAGTTACGCTTCTTATTCTCTGTACATTTCCCCCATTATCCCCCCTTCCCGTCCCCACAGATCACACTCCACATGATCTCCATTTCTGTGATTCTGTTCCTGTTCTAGTTGTTTGCTTAGTTTCTTTTTGTTTTTGTTTTTTAGGTTCAGTTATTGATAGTTGTGAGTTTGTTTTCATTTTATTATTCACAGTTTTTATCTTCTTCTTTTTCTTAAATAAGTCCCTTTAACCTCTCATATTATAAGGGCTTGGTAATGATGAATTCCTTTAACTTGACCTTATCTGGGAAGCACTTTATCTGCCCTTCCATTCTAAATGAAAGCTTTGCTGGATAGAGTAATCTTGGATGTAGGTCCTTGCCTTTCATGACTTTGAATACCTCTTTCCAGTCCCTTTTTGCCTGTAAGATTTCTTTTGAGAAATCAGCTGATAGCCTTCTGGGAACTCTTTTGTAGGTAACTATCTCCATTTTTCTTGCTGCTTTTAAGATTCTCTATTTATCTTTAATCTTGGGTAATGTAATTATGATGTGTCTTGGTGTGTTTCTTCTTGGATCCAATTTCTTTGGGATTCTCTGAGATTCCTGGACTTCTTGGGTGTCTATTTCCTTTGCCGTATTGGGAAAGTTTACCTTTATTATTTTTTCAAATGAGTTTTCAATGTCTTGCTCTTCCTTTTCTCCTTTGGCACTCCTATGATTCAGATGATGGAATGTTTAAAGTTGTCCCGGAGGTTCCTCAGCCTATCCTCAATTTTTTAAATTCTTATTTCTTCATTCTGTTCTAGCTGAATGTTTATTTCCTCCTTTTGTTTCAGATCATTGATCTGAGTCCTAGTTTCCTTCCCTTCACTGTTGGTTCCCTGTATATTTTCCTTCATTTTATTTTGTATAGCATTCATTTGTTCCTTCATTTTGTGTCCAAACTCAATCATTTCTGTGCGCATACTAATTACCAGTGTTTTGAACTCTGCATCTGAAAGGTTGGCTCACTCCTCATTGCTTAGTTCTTTTTCTGGAGTTTTGTTCTGTTCTTTCATTTGGGCCATATTTCTTTGTTTCAGCACACCTGATACATTGTAAGGGGCAGAATGTTAGGTATTTGCCAGGGTAGGGCAACACAGTTTGCTGTATGGTGGTGCTGTCTGTGGGAGAGGGGTCAGAGAGAGGACATTGCCATTCTCACCCCACTTTCAGCCACTTTCCCTGCTGCCCACAAGCAAATTGGGCCCTTCTGGTGCTAATGCCCAGGTGGGGGAGTTTGTGTACATTCTAGGAGCCTGTGGGTCACTCCAATGAACTCTCCTGTAAGGCTGGGTGTTTCTCATGCCCCTGCAACCCCCACAGATTTTTAGAGTCAGAGGTTTTGAGGCTTTAGTTTCCTGCTAGAACCCTGGGTTGCATGGTCTATGTTGCTCCCATTTTTCCTCTTGGCTTATATGCATGTGACTGTGGAACTGCCTGGTCCCCCAGCTGCCACCTCACCCACCTCCAGGTCCTCCAGCTGCCACCTTGCCATGTGTCCTCTCTGCTCTGGCTTCCTGTCTCCACCCTCCTACCAGTCTGGATGAATGTTTCTTCTTTAATTCCTTGGTCACCGGACTTCCACACAGTTCAATTTTCTGGCAGTTCTGGTTGGTTTTTGTTTTTAAATTTGTTGTTGTCCTTCTTTTGGTTGTTCAAGGAAGCAAAGCGTGGCTACTAGTGCCTCCATCCTGGCGACAGCCTCTTAGGCCATTTGATTGTTTTCACCTTGTGCAAGCGTTATTACGATAAAAGTTTAAAAACTTCTAAATAAGCCAGTATAGCTGGAAAATCATAGAATGATAAAAATGTGGGAAGGCCAGCCAACAACAATTTACTTTATAGCAAATTGCTCAAAATCTGTTTTGAGAGCAAACTATTTTGAATTTGCTCATGGTACATACAGATGGTGCAAAACAATAAGCTTCATTTTGTTGTTGAGTATAATTTTAAATAGAATATCTTTTATCATGCTTTAAAGTGACTTCAATCTACTTATATCATTAAGCTTTATATTAATTATTACATTAAGTTCCTTATGTTTCACAGTGGGTATAAAATGTACAGGGATATCATCATTCAAGGCTTATATAAAATGATTTCTTGATTCATAAATGTGGGTGGAGACATAAGAGAAATAATTTTCCATGCACAGATAACTGGCAAATGTGAACACTTGCTAATTGAGGAGGGAGATAGGGATGAAAGTAACAAAAATAATTTTGTCTAACGCTACTAGTGACATATACTCAAACAATTGCTTTCTCAGAGTCCTCGGGCTTGTTTCTCTCCAGTGTTTGCTGAGCTGTAGAGAAGGCTGAATCCAACCATGGCAAACTGCCATCTTTGTCAGAGCAAGAGCTGTTTACATTCAAGGCACATAATAAGTGCAATGTGAAGTAAAAACCAGTGTGAGTTCTATTATGGCTGATTAGTCCATTGTACACTGTTACAACTCACATCTTCCTTGTGCTAAAAATAGTGGGAAGTCACGGGACCTCAAGCAGCATGATCCATCAGGACTGTACTCTTTCACAAGATCACCAACAAAAGCTGCCTCTAAGTCCCCCGAAAAATAAAAGGGCCTCTTATTCACTTCAGTGTCCTCCAAAATACGTAGTTTATCTGAACTGTTAGGCAACCTTAACAGCAGAGAACACACAGCTTCTAAAAGTAGATCTGTCTTCTCCGTAGCTTCCTTTTCTTGATCTGATACTCAATATGAACATCATTGAATCAGTTGGCTGCTGTGAAACCTGCACCATTAACTGCTTCTTAATCATAGTAACAGCGGAATTAATGCACATATCCGTGCACTGGCCTCTAGTAGCCTAAATAAGTAAATGAAATGAAGCTCTTCGTTGGAAGCGACTGAAGCAGAAGGGAGTGCTATGAATAAACTCTGAGTCCCAGGTCATTTCATCATGAAGTCAATAGCTCTTCTGGTTGAAGGGGGGAAAACAAACTGTTTTCTATTCTATTGAAAGCCTGGAAGAATATGCGTGGCAGTAATCCTAACTCCAGCGGCAATCTATTAAGAACTCGGCATTACCGATTCTGAGACTCCACTGATAAGCACATTCTGCTCCCTCCCCCCACCGTTAATCCTCTTAAAGACTGTGCGAAGTAATGAAAGGGGGTGATGGAAGAGGCCCCCCTTTTTCACTACAGCCACATAAACTGCTTGTGTAAATGTTTCATTAACAAACTGCTGGACCAGCATTTAATATCCTTTGCCTCCCTCCCCCTGACCCCCTTAGTCCGGTGCTTCTGCATACAGCATGACTAAATGTGTGATTTACACATGTTTAAGAGAAACATTCCCACACTTGAAAGCTGTTCCGTGACAAAGGGAGGGGAAGGGCTGAGGGAGAGGTGTTGAGCCTATTGTAGACATTTTAATTTACAATTCTCTCTTTTTTATGGGCTTTAGAAGATGAATGACTTCCACCCACTTATCAGTTTGTTTCATTTCTCAGCATTCTTTCTGTGTGCTGGTCACTGTGTAAGTGCCCTTGGCCAGACCATGTGAGGCTGGTCCTGGTGGAGACAGTTAGATGCTCTAATAGTCTAAGAAAAGCAAGAAGAATGTGTGTTCACTATGCAAAGAACCCTCTTCTGAACAACAGAGAGGACAAAACAGATGACTTACCTTGACTTCATACTCGTATGTCAAAGGATGCCAGATATTTTGTGGAAACTGCATCCTGTGTTTCTTTCTTTGTAGTCATCTAATTACAGTCTGATAAATTGGGTTCTTCAGCTAATCTGGTAAATCCTAACAGGATGCCTGCATCATCAGATTTTTTTAATATGGCATTTTGCCATAAAAATAAACTTCCCTTTCAGACAAGCAAGTATCTTGTTTTGCTTTAGTAGTATCCTATGGCACCTACTAAATTAGTCAATATCCAGTAATAGGGTATATCGATGCAATTTGAAGATACAGAATCAATCATTCAAATGCATAGTTTAAGTTAAATCATGATACAATAAAACAGGCTATCACACCCAGAACAGTGCTACTGAGCCAAACCCTTAGAAAATATATATGCATTGTATTCCAAGAGACTCCAAACTTTGAAAAATTAATACATAAGGAAACCAAAAGAAACACAGCCCCTTTTTGTGTCTTTGCTGTGGGTGCCATTAATTTCATTTCAATTTACTGTGAGCGCCCAGCCACAGCTGGGGTCACTGGTTTGGGAAAGAACCGCATTTGGGTCAGTGTGTGTAGTTGCGTCTCTAGCCACAACCATGGTCTGGTTTCAAAGTGAATAGATTCGTTTAGATCAACAGTGCCTTGGGGGATAAATGCTTAAATGTATTCAACCTTAGAAGAGCTGAAAACATCAATACCTTCATAAAGCCACTTTGATTTGTATTGACTATGGTTGTGCTGCTAATTCATACACATCATTGTTTACTTCACCGAGCTTTTAACATGACTTTTGATTTATAGAAATTGTGATTCAGTTTCTACCAAGAAGTGGTAAGCTCAGGCCTCCCCCAGAGCCTTACTTTCCCTCTGATGTGACAAAATTGAAAGAGGAACTCTCTTGTCGAGGTAAACATAAATGGCTGCTTAACAGTTTATGTACGTATTTTAACTGTTCACAGTAACAGGTAATCATAGCCAAATAGATTGTCCAAATAAGGGCAATCCATTACCTAAGCACGTTATTAATGTGTTCCCAGGAAAATCATTGATTCATGCTGAGGCCAGGTCTCCCAGCTAGATGCATTTACCACTCAGAAAATCTGCACTAGGCACAGGGGACAACGCACCAGACAAGGCCGTGTTCTCTCGTTCGCTTAGTGCCACACCCCGGGAAGCTTTATTTACAGGAATCATTCAGGCACATTGCAAAGCTCCATAAATAACGCAATGTGTTCCCTGCACATAATGCAACCAGTATTTGGTAAGTGTTAGTTTTATTGGTGTGATGCTGCGTCAGTTGGAGACTCTAAAAATTCTTTCTAACAGTTCATTTATTTCTAAGCCACCAAAAATCAATGGCTTTAAACCAAGCTAAATGGGCTGAAGTGACCAGAACTGGATTTTTGTTTTGTTTGTTGGGTAGTTCCCAAACTTAAATAAGGATGGTAGTATTTTGGATTTTCTTGTGCTAGTCTTACCCAGAGGTGCAGTAGAATAAAGGTGTAGATTTTATCAAGAAAGATGCTTATTGCATGAGGTTGCATGAAAATAATACTTACACAGACACAGAATTCAAACGATTAAAGACAAAATGCTGATGGGAGAGCTGGTGATACATTTTCTCCTGGATAAAGATGAACCTGAACACAGCCTACCTACGGCTCAAGAAAAATTCACAGTTCTGACGGAGATAAACTTAGAAAGCCTCGAGACAGCCCAGGCGCGTCAGCACCTCACAGTTAATTAAAGAATTGAGTGAAGGCATCAAGGCCTGCTCCCTTCTGCCTGAATAATTCACCGCCTGTATCCATTATTAAAACCTGTTACTTCGCCACAATGATTCCCAGCTCGAGATGGATTGGTCTCAGAACTAAGAGATAAATTGTAACAAGGCCTACAGCTATATTAATAAATTGAAATGAACATTTATTTGCTCATCTAATTAGAACTGCAGTTTTTCCAAATAGTGTAGTAATGCATTACCTTGACAGGCAGCTCTACCCACCTTTTGTGAGATAAAATGAGCAGGAGGGCTTTGCCCCAGATTTGGGGCTTCTCTGCATAAAAAGTTCTTTAGTTGCTGCTGTTCTTTTAAGCCTTTCATTCCACCACTATGCTCTGCCGATCCTATCTCTCCAGGATTGATGGGAGCTTAGCTTTTGAGGTAGTTCGTCAGAGGACTGCAAAGAATTGTGCATATAGGACGTGCATTCTTCTTTTGTCCGGTCTCTCTTTTTAAAGTGTTGCAAGGGAAAAGAAATAAAAAGAATTTAAAGATTTTCCCCATCCTCTCCCCATCTCCATTTCAAAGCTCAGAGGCTCAAAGAAACCATGCTTGTAGTTTGATTCCTGACTCCATCACTAACTTGTGTATAGCCTCAGTTTCTTCCTCTGAAAAAGAAAAATAGTGGTATCCAGTTTTGCAGGGTCCATAGGAAGTTTAGAGAGAATGTCTGTAAAACATGAGACCCATACTAGGCGCCTAATCAATAAGTGTCATTATTATTCAGCAATTCTTGTTCTCTGTTTGCAAATCAGACTTAAAATCATTGTATCAAATTCACATGGAAGGGTCTTCATATAACATAGCTAACTCTCAATTTCTGAAGAATACAAATAAGTATTGTGGTATTATATTGACATAAATCTTTTTCATTATGAATGGTTTCCATAGCAAAAGTCCTGTTTCCCCCAACTAGATTATAAAATCTCAGAAAGGAAGTCATGAATTCTTCCTTTCCTGGTAAAGGGTCCAGGACATAGTAGATGCTCAGTAATTGTTTTGGGTGGGGTTTTTTTTTACCATAATAAGTATGGCTATTATGTAAGCTCCTAAAAATGAGCACTTCCCTGTGGAGACCCAGAACACTGTGAGGCATATCGAGGCTGGAGAAGTGGGGCCCTCTTCTTGATTTTATACAGCAGTGAAATTCAAATTCATGCTGCCTCAGGCTGTCACCACATGGTCCTGTAAGAGGACTATACTCTTTCTTCTTAAAATTAGCAGAAGTTGTACTCACCACATCCTCCTTTTTAAGACCAATCCATCTCAAGCATTTTTTACTTGATAAAATGAGAAAGTTTTTAAAAAATACATGTATGAGTTGCCAAAATGAGCATCAGGTCCCTTACTCTGTTCTTCACCTTGCAGATAAAGTAAGGCATTACTCATGGTCGGTTGGTTGGTGGGTGTGTGTGTGTGTTGGGGGTGGGGGGGAAGGTGTGTTTCCTGGTAGGCTCTGGTAAGACTGTACCATTGTAAGCAATAGTATCAACTTAGTTTTAGAGGAAAAGCACTTATCTTTTTTCTTCAATGTATTCCAAAATTGCTGACTAGGAGAAACTTAACTAGGTTCAGAAACTCTTTCTGAAAATAAACTTTACAAAAAAAGGAAATAATTTGTAGGGTATTAAATATATTACTAAGAGATTTTATGGCTCCAGTGAAATGGCTTTGCTTCCAGGGCAACATTATAAATTTTAAAAATTAGTATAAAGTTTTATATTATCTCAACAAATATTTTGTATCATCCTGAAGCAGGCTCTTAATCAATATAAAGCAAAGGGAAGTAGCATTTACTTTAGACAGGTCTTCAATAATTCCTTATGCTGTGTACTTCATGCACTGTTTAAAGACAATATACAGTGGAATAAAATTATTTTTATAGGTTTTAGTAACTTTTTTCTATTTAAAACTAATGTGAATTTAAGGCAAAAAAAAAGCCAACAAATATAGTTTCTAAAGTAAAAGGTAAGAAGAATCCTTCATTTCTTACACTAGGACAACAAGCCAATTATCTGGTTGTAAACATTATTGTTAGCTGCTTATGTATGCTTCCAGAAGTGTCCATGTGTGTGCTTATGTTTCCTGATTTGCTCAGGATTGCATAGATTTTGTTCATTTTTAGCATCAGTATACTATATTTTATTTAACTCTTCCCCCATTGATGAATATTTGTGTTGCTTGCAAATTTTGATATCATAAATAGTGCTTTTGGAACATCTTCGTAGCAACATATTTGTTCACATAATGTTTGAATCAATGATTCATACAATGTGAGATTTTTAAAACAGATATTCCCATTTTCTCCAAAATGATTTTTAAAAGATTTCCTTCACTATTGAATGGGGTGCTTCTGTAAATAAAGGAATACAATTAAATCTAGTCAAGTCACAGTAAGTTATTCCTTTTTAACAATTAGCTATGAATTATGTTCATTTAATGGCAGCTGTGCTGTTTGGCAAACACAGTACTCACTTACTGCTTAGCAAATCAGCAATGTGACTTACTGAAACAGAGCGAAATGTGCTGGAGTGGGTCTCAAATTAACCCATGCAATAGGGTCTCCAGGAAGAGAATTTCAGGTGCCAATCAGAACTAAACCTTGAGACATTTCCGCCTCCTAGATTTCTTCAAAAGATTTTATTTTAGGTTTGTTTTTCCTGACTGAAACTGCCAAAGAACATTCTAACACCACCCTTCGCTCTAATAGAAGAGCAGAACACAAATACAATCTATTGCCATCTTCTTAAAATTAGTTTCTTTTGAAAATGAAAAGCCATGAAGAGTTTATGAGTGGTGTGTGGAGCTTGTCAAGGCAGGAGAACAGAAGAGGAAAGCAAACGTACGGTCCTGGGCTTCTAACATGTCTCCTCCTTGGTGTGGAGGAGAAGCTGGATTTTCCCACCCTCCAGGGGAGCTAGTTTCAGTGCTTCCCACATTCTGTACTAATAGAACCAGGGGCTTTTAGCACAGGACAGCCCAGATGAAAGACTTGGTTGTAGGGGGTGGCCATATAACTGAATTCTAATAAATTATGTGCAGAAATAACATATGGAACATCTGGGTTATGCCTCTAACAGGAAGAGAGTGCCCTTTCCTTTCTCTTTTCCCTCCTGCCAGCCAACATAGTGCTGTGGTTGAGTCATCTTGGGTCACTTGGACAAAGGCAACACTCTGGAGATTCAGAAGCAGAAAAACAGAAAGCGTGGAGCCAGGTCCCTAATGGCTTGTCCTGCTAACACTCAGACTATCACAGGAGAGAAGACTGAGTTCCTGTCTCTATTTCACACTGTCTCTTGGGTCTCTGTTCGACCAGCCCAGCACATATCCTAATGAATAAAAGGCTCCAAATGTTGGACTTCTCAAACAACTTACTGTATTTGCCATGTAAAATATACACTTCCATGTGCCCAATTTTTGAGGGAAAGATAAGGATGCACATTATACATGGGTAGTACCTGAAATACCTTGTATCTGTTCTTGTGTTTTGTAATTATTTGTTACATGAAATGTCTTGTACCATATATGTTCAAAAATAAATGCTAAAATTTCTTGATAATACAAAAGCAAGTATCTTAATATAATTAATTAATTTAATTAATTAATTAAAAAATAAAAGTTTTTTTTCCTGAAAGCTAGGGTCAAAAACGTGGGTGTGCAGTATACATGGCAAAATACAATAGCTTGCAAGTCTTAGTCAAAAGCACCTCTCTTAAGCAGCACTGAGTTTCTTTCCATATCTATTTGTAGACTGCATGTCTCCTGAATTAGTTTGTCTCTCCCTAAGGGCTTTGCTGAAAGCAACTAGAAGTGTCTAGTACATGCCGACCTTCTGTATTACTTAGGAGTCAATAGGCTGCCTTCCTTGAGTCTGAAAAAAATGTTTTGCCCCAATCAGTACAGATCGACAAGCTTTATCCACCTGTGATATTGCCCTCACTATCCCA
Organism: Phyllostomus discolor; assembly: GCF_004126475.2. Taxonomy (NCBI): domain Eukaryota; kingdom Metazoa; phylum Chordata; class Mammalia; order Chiroptera; family Phyllostomidae; genus Phyllostomus; species Phyllostomus discolor. The sequence continues at coordinate 85,585,063 of NC_040905.2, read as the reverse complement.
CCTCTTCCATTAAGCAAATTAGGCATTTTAGGTTCTATTGCTTGAAGCATTCTCTCTTTCCCCATGGAATCACATTTAAATGTACAAATCAAAGACCTAAAAATAAGTGGCATAAACTTAAATGCAGAAAAGGAGGGAGGAGTGCCTCACGTAAAGAGAAGTTCAGAGGGCCATCATCACGTAGCATATGATTCTATTCACTTTTTCCTCATGGCTTACTGCACAATGGCTAGTTGGTTCCAGCTATAACAGGAGAACACACAAGAGCAAAGCATGTGCCTCTCTGCTGCTTCCATCCCATTTTAAGTAGCTTTAAGTAACTTCCTCCTATATATCATCGGCCAGATGTGTGTTATATAGCCATCTCTAACTGCAAAGAAGGCTGGGACTGTGGCCGTTTCATCTGGGCACAGAGCCACTTCCAACAAATCAGGATTTTTGGCTCTTAAGAAAGTCACAACAGAAGATGGTTTTAGTTTACACAGGTCATGATCCATTCGAAAATTTTTACATTTTGATGGTTTATTTCAATGGAAGATTTTGTAGTGTTCCAATCCAAAAAAGAACATATCCCCTTTGTGTTTCCCTAAATAGAGATCAAGCTATTAAAAATCACCTAAATGAAATACTTTCATCAAGTCTTGCATTTGGGCAGCTTTACTAAGAAATACAAAAAAAGAATATATTACCTAGATAGTATAACTTGTGATCATGTTTCAGAAATAACAGAGTAACATATGAAAGAGCCATTGATGTTCAACACTCTCTTTTCTAGGAGGCTTCTTTTTGGCCTGAAAGCAGGGGATTTTGTGTGCTTAAAGAAGCACGTCAGAACTGCTTTCTGAAGAAAGAGAGAGAGGGGGAGAGGGCAAGAAGAGGAGGAGGAGAAGGGAAAGGAAAACATCAGACTAACTGACTCAACTGAGTTAGGGAGGTGAGATAATTACACTCTTTTTCCCTGAAACCTTAGGAGTTTTAGTGAAAATTTAAATAAATCATGCTGTGTCTGCTCTTAGTGATGTTGTTCTATGGTCACTATCATTTTTCTCCCTCTAGGAATTCAATTTGTCCCTATTATGCCAAGGTCACGAATTGAGGAATCTTAGTGGCCATCAAGGCTCTGCCTTTGAAGCAAAGGGTCAATGCATTAGTACAAAAGGGAATTAATCCAGTGTGCTGGCTCACCAAAGGGTGGTTAATTCATTCAAAAGGGATGACCAGGGTTCTTATTCTAGATTCCCATCTGGACAGTCAGAAGCCTCCCTTCTCCCAAACATGAACTTCATTAATGAATATTCAAGGGAAAGTATTACTTCATTGTCAGCTCTAATTGCTAGTTTTACCTTATTAGTAGAAGTTTTTCTGTGGTTGAGCCTGACATACATTTGTTTGCACACTGTTATTAGTCAAGACTCAGTGAAGTCTTGTAATTAACACCTCCACATTATCTCATGCAGTGAAAGCAAAGACAAAACCAGATGACTCACTTTGTTTTAGCTTTGCTCTTGCTTTCTGAGATAGAAGCGCTTAAGAAGTGTAAGCTCATCAGAATGCCATATGGAGCCAACAGAAACCATAAAAGGCTTTTCAGGAAGCAGTGCATAGAAGTTCATTAAGTGAACAACAGTACAATCAACATACTGATTTAAAACTCTACCCGGCACTAATAAATTGCACAGGTACATCACCTGCATCACACTCGGCAACCATTCCAGGTCACTGATGAAGGATCCACGGTTCCCAAGAAGCAGGCGAGATAACAGATTCCCTGTAAACATAATGAAGTTAATGATTCACGTGACAATTAAATAGCTTTCAGGAAATCTTATCAGTTTACAGATAGAGCCGACCCAGGTAATGACTGTATTTTAATCATTCCTATCATTTAAAACTCAGTGTCTAAAAGCCGTCTCCCAGCAGCCTATCACTGACATTTCCGTGGAAAATGGGTGTGGAGGATGGGGAGACTGTCGACAGTTCATATTTCAGTTTTATATTTGGAAAGTGATCTTTTTCTAACTGCCTCCATTAAAAATTTTTCTAGCAAAAGAGATGTGAAAAACCAAGTTACCAAGATTTTTTTCTTGAATTTATGAACTAAGCCTAATTGTTTTATTTTTACTTTTTAAATGCAAAAATAAAACACCAAACCTTAACAGAGAGATACTATCAGCTGAAATTTTGCAAGTTAATTCTGGAAAATCTGTCACAGATTAGAAGGAAAATTGCTTATTTCCTGTTTACCAATACTTCTTTCCTATAATAATATAAACAAAATGAAAAGCAGCTACCATAGGAAGGAGGAATAATATATATGGACTAGCATAGCAACCTTTCAATTAGCAACTATTCCTAAAGTAATGAAAAGTCTGGCTATTAAATTAAAATTGTTATTTTACACAACTTTTCCTAGCTGAATTGTCAGACAGCAAATCTTATTTACAAATGGAAACAAGCTAAAACTTTAATGGACCCCTGTCTATATCAAATTTTCAATATTACAACAGTATATATCAGAAAGAAGTGATCACAAATGCCATGTTGGTGCTACCCAAATCAATCTATAGATTCAGTACAATCCCAGTGAAAATTCCAATGGCAGTTTTCACAGAAATACAAAAAAATCATAGCATTTATATGGAACTACAAAAGACCCTAAAATAGCTAAAGCAATCTTAAGAAAGAAGAACAAAGCTGAAAGCATCATATTTTCTGATTTAAAACTATATATTAGAAAGTTATAATAATCAAGACAATATGGTTTTGGCATAAAAAGAGACACAGAGATCAATGGAGCAGAATAGATGGCCCATGTACAAATCCACACATATATGGTTAATTAATTTAGGGTAAAAGAGCCAAGAAAATACAGTGGGGGAGGAGTCACTTCCAAAAATGATCTGGGGGGACTTATAGTCAAGATGGTGGCATAGGCAAATATGACAAAAATGACAAAATATAGAACAACCATTACTCAGAACCATCAGAAATCTAGTTGAATGGAAGTCTGACAACTACAAAATTAAAGAAACCACATCCATCCAGACTGGTAGCAGGGGTGCAGATGCGGAACAGGCTGATCCCACACCCATGTGTAGTGGATAAAAAAGTTCAGGACGGATAAGTCAGGTATGAGAAGTCCCAGCCCCACAACAGGCTCCCCAACCCAGGGTTTCAGTTCCAGGAAGATAAGTCCCCACAACTTCTGGCTACAAAAACCAGTGGGGATTGAGTCATTGGAAGAAACTGCTAGATCTCCAAGCATTTCCTCTGAAAGAACCTACACACGGACTCACATATGCAGAACTCACTCCCTCTGAGCTCCAGCACCCTGGTAGCAGCTTCAAAGGCACCGGTGTCATACAGGGAAGAACTGAGGTGTCTTACATCAAGAGCAGCAGAGGCTATTGTCCCTTTTCTAAACCCTCCCTCCACTGAGCCAAGAGTTAGCAAGCTGGTGCCAAATCTGAGACCCCCTCAACCTGGCTAACACTGTTTGACCTGCCTTGGAGATCCCCAGAGCCTTTGCTTCACCCATCTTAGGAACCCTCTAAAGCTGGGCCCACCCAAGCTGCTTTCCATATGAATGGCTGGTCTTGGCTCATGCTGCACAAATTCCTAAATCCTCTCACACAAGCAATAGTTGGCCTCAGTGTGTCCCAGGCATGGCAGTAGAAGCAGCCAGCCTGGATTCACAGCTTGGCTTAGCCTATGAGTCTCTAAGCCCAGCACAAGTAGCAGCCATCTCAGATTGCTTTATAGCTCAGTCAGGTGGCCCCCAGCAAAATAGAGGTGGGGGCTGACTTTGGCCTACACAACTCCAGACATACCAGGGCCAGCACAGCCAGTGGACAGCTACAGACCACATCAGAGCACCACCAACCTGACCTGGCACAGCTGCTCCTCCATGGAGGGTGGAAGTTGGTAGGAAGGGTCACAGTTAATCTTTGTAGCTGATAGGCCTGAGTAAATCCCTCCCATTGATCTGTCAACAACAACCAAGGCTTCACTACATGAAGAGGGTGTCCACAGCCCACACGAAGGGCACAACTTGAGTAACCCAGCTTGGTGATAGAGGAGTCTGTGCCACTGGACCCAACACCACATTAATCCACACTACCAAGACAAAGAGTCAAAGCAGCTCTACCTAATACATAGAAACAAACACAGGGAGGCTGCCAAAACAAGGAGACAAAGAAGCATGGCCCAAGTGAAAGAACAGATCAAAACTCCAGAATAAGAACTAAATGGAGATAAGCAATCTATCATTGTACAGTTCAAAACACTGGTTATAAGGATGCTCAAGAAACTTAGTGAGGACCTCAGCAGCATAAAAAGAATCCAGTCAGAAAGGAGGTATACACTATTTGAAGTGAGGAACAATTTGTAGGGAAACTACAGTAGAGTGGATGAAGCCAAGAATCAAATCAATGATTTGGAACATAGGAAGCAAAAAACAATCAATCAGAACAACAAGAAGAAAACAGAATCCGAGAAAATGAGGATAGTATAAGTAGCCTCTTGGACAACTTCAAGAGGTCCAACATTTACATCATATGGATACCAGAAGAAGAGAAAGAGCAAGAAATTAGAAATCTCTTTGAAAAAATAATGAAAGAAAACTTCCCTAATTTAGTGAAAGAAATAAACGTGCAAGTCCAGGAAGCAGAGACCCAAACAAGATGGATACAAAGAGGCATACTCCAAGACACATCATCTTTAAAATGCCCAAGGTTAAAGATAAAGAATCTTAAAAAGAGCAAGAGAAGAAAAAGTTAGTTACCTACAAGGGAGTTCCCATAAGACTGTCAGCTGATTTCTCAAAAGAAACTTTGCAGCCTAGAGGGGGTTGGCAAGAAATATTCAAAGTCATGAAAAGCAGAGACCTACAGCCAAGATTGGTCTACCCAGCAAAGCTATCATTTAGAATGGGCAGATAAAGAGCTTCCCAAACAAGAAAAAATTAAAGGACTTCATCATCACCAAACCATTATTATATGAAATGTTAAAGGGACTTATTTAAGAAAAAAGATGAAAACTATGAACAATAAAATGGCAAATATACAAATCTATCAACAATTGAATCTAAAAAACAAAATAAGCAAACAAGAAGAACTGAGGCAAGATATGGAAAATGTTTTGATAGTTACCAATGGTAGGAGGCATAAGGGAAAAGGTGAAGAGGTGAGAGGATTAATAAGTACAATAGGGCCCTGGCTGGTGTGGCTCAGTGGATTGAGTGCCAGCCTGTGAATCAAAGGGTTTCTGGTTCGATTCCCAGTCAGGACACATGCCTGGGTCGCAGGCCAGGTCCCCAGAAGGGAGCACATGAGAGGCAACCACACATTGTTGTTTCTCCCCCACTCTTTCTCCCTCTTTCCCCATCTCTCTAACCCCCTCCTCTAAAAATAAATAAAATATTTTAAAAAGAAAACAAGTACAAATAGTTACAGAATAGCCACAGGGATGTAAAGTACAGTATAGGAAATGGAGTAGCCGAAAAACTAATACGGATGACCTGTGGACATGCACAATGTTGTAGGGATTGCCTGAGGGAGTGGGGGATGCTGGGTGGAATGGGTAAAAGCAGGAAAAATCAGGACAACTATAATAGCATAATCAATAAAAATAATTAAAGAAAATAAAACCAGATGATTAAATTTCAAAAAAAATGATCTTGTGCAAACAACCACCACATGCAAAACAATGACACTAGACCACTGTCTTTCACCTATCTTAAACTGTTTTTGTATATTGTTAAATATACAAAATTTAAGTAAAAAATGGATTAAAGAGTTTAATGTAAGACCTGAAACCAGAAGAAACTTAGAAGAAAACATAGGTGGTAATTGTCTTGGCATCAGTCCTGGTGATGATTTTTTTGGATGTGACACCAAAAACAAAGGAAACAAAACTAAAATAAAGAGAGGGACTACATTTAATTAATATCTTCTGCACAAAAAGGGAAGCCATCCATGGAATGAAGAGGCAACTTACTGAAAGAGAAAATATTTGCAAATCAAATATCTGATCAGGAATTAATATTCAAAATATATAAATTACTTCATAACTTATTAGCAAAAACAAACAAACAACAAACCAATTTCTACAATGCACAGAGGGCCTGAATACACATTTTTCCAAAGCAGACATACAGGTGGCCAACAGGTATGCAAAAAGATGCTTAGCAGCACTAATCATCAATGAAATACAAATCAAACCCACTATGAGCTAATAACTTACACCTGCTTAAATGGTTATTATCAAGAAGATAAGAAATAGCGAGTGTCGGCAAGGATGTGAAGTGGTGAGGACGTGCACTGCTGGCTATGTGCATTGGTGCAGCCATGCTGGAAAACAGTACGGAGTTCCCCATAAAACCAAGGATAGAACTAGTGTATGATCCAGCCATTGTGCTGCTGGGTATTTATTTGAAGAAGATAAAAATACTCACTTTAAAATATATATGCATCCCCATGTTCACTGCAGCAGTAGTTATCATAGCTGAGACATGGAAACAGCTCAAGTTTCCATGGATGAATGGTTAATGAAACTGTGATCCACAGTGGAATATTATTCACCCATAAAAAATGAAATCTTGCCATTTGCAACAACATAGATGGACTGTGAAGGTATTATGCTAAATGAAATAAATCAGAGAGAGAAAGACAAATAGGTTATAATTTGCCTTATATGTGGAATTTTTTTTTAAAAAGTCTTTTAGATACAGAGAACAGATTAGTGGTTGCCATAGTGGGTGGTGTGGGGAGGTGAGCAAAGTGGGCAAATGAAGTCAAGAGATATGAACTTCCAGTTATAAAATAAATAAGTTAGTTATAGGGATATAATAATACCACATTGCATATTTGAAAGTCACTAAGAGAGTACATCTTAAAAGTCCTCATAAGAAAAAAATTTGCCCTGGCTGGCGTAGCTCAATGGATTGAGCTCAGGCTGCGAACCAAAGTGTCGCAGGTTCAATTCCCAGCCAGGGTATATGCCTGGGTTGCAGGCCATAAACCCCAGCAACCGCACATTGATGTTTCTCTCTCTCTCTCTCTCTCTCTTTCTATCTCCCTCCCTTTCCTCTCTAAAAATAAATAAACAAAATCTTAAAAAAAAAAAGAAAAAAATTTAACCATGTGTGTGGTTGGATGTCAACTAGACTGTGGCGATCCTTTCATAACACATGCAAATCTAGAGTCATTATACTGTACACCTAAAACTAATATGAGAACTGTACCTCAATTAGAAAAAAAGTACCCACTCTTGCCTGGCTCCTCTGGAAACTTCAGTGCTGGACTTCTAACTCATCATGACGTGCGGAAGAGGGCTTTTTGTACAGGCATACATCAAAGATATTGTGTGATTCATTCCAGGCCACTATAATAAAGCAAGTATCACAGTAGAGCAAGTCCCATGAAATTTTGGGTTTCCCAATGCATATAAAAGTTATCTTTACGCTATATCATCTATTAAGTATGTAATAGCATTATGTCTAAAAAATATATATTCCTTAATTTTAAAAATATTTCATTGTTAAGAAGTATTACTCATCATCTCAGCCTTCAGCAAGTTATAATCTCTTCATTGGTGGAGTGATTTGCCTCATTGTTGGCAGCTGCTGACTGGACAGGGTGGTGGCTGCTGAAGACTGAGGCGGCTGTGTCACTTTCTTACAGTAAGACTTTCATCGTTGCTGCACTGATGGGCTCTTCCCTTCATAAACAGTTTCTGTGTAGCATGATGTTGCCCTTTGATAGCATTTTACCCAGGGTAAAACCTCTTTCAAATTTGAAGTTAACCCTCCCAAACCCTGGCACTGCTCTAACAACTAAGTTTATGTAATATTCTAAATCCTTTGTTGTCATTTCAACAATCTTCCCAGCACCTTCATCAGAGTAGAATCCATTTCCAGAAACCACTTTCTTTGCTCATGGATAAGGAGCAACTCCTAATCCATTGAAGTTTTATCATGAGATTGTGGCAATTCAGTCAGAACTTCAGACTCCACTTCTAATGGTGATTCTGGTTCTCTTGCTATTTCCACCACATCTGTAGTTAATCTTCCGCTGAAGTGTTGAACCCCTCAAAATCATCCAAGAGGGTTGGAATCAACTTCTTCCAAGCTTACATTAATGTTGATATTCTGACCTCTGCCCATGAATCACAAATACTCCTAGTGGCATCTAGGATGGTGAATTCTTTCCAGAAGGTTTTCAATTTACTTTGCCCAGATCCATCAGAAGATTCACTATTTATGGCAGCTATAGCCTTATGGAATGTATTTCTTCAACAATAAGAATTGCATATTAAACTCCTTGATCCATGGGCTACAGAATGGATGTTGTGTTAGCAGCACAAACACATTAATCATTAATCTCATTGTACAACTTCATCACACCTTCGAGTAACCAAGTTCATTGTTAATGAGCAGTCATATTTTGAAAGGAATCCATTTCTAAGCAGTAGGTTTCAACAGTGGGATTAAAATATTCAGTAAAGCATGTTGTAAAGAGATGTACTGTCATCCAGAGTAGATTTAGCATAATTCTTAAGGGCCCTAGAATTTTCAGAATAGGTGAGCATTGGCTTCAACTTAAAGTCAGTCACCAGCTGCATGAGCCCCTAACAAGAAAGCCTACCTGTCCTTTGAAGCTTTAAAGACAGGCATTGTCTTCTCCTCTCTAGCTATGGAAGTCCTAGGTGGCATCTTCTTCCAATATAAGGCTGTGTCATCTACATTGAAAATCTGTTGTTTATTGTAGCCACCTTCATTAATTATCTTGGCTAGATCTTCTGGATAACTTACTACAACTTCTACATCGGCACCTGCTGTTTCACCTTCCACTTTTAATGTTATGGACTTGACCTCTTTCCTTAAACCTCATGAACCAATCTCTGCTGTCTTCAGACTTGTCTTCTGCAGCTTTCTCACCTCTCTCAGCCTTCCTAGAATTGAGGCGAACCTTGCTCTGGTTTAGGTTTTGGCTTAAGGGAAGCTGTTGCTGCTTTAATCTTTTCTTCAGACCAGTACAACTTTCTCCATATCAGCAATAAGGTTGTTTTACGTTTTTTGTTGTTGTTGTTTTTAATGTACTCACTATGTGTTCCAGTGAACGTATTTGTGTGCTTACTGGATTAGTACTGTCATAACCTTCAAGACCTTTCCTTTGCATTCACAGCTTAGCTAACTGGTGCTAGCGGCCTAGCTTTCAGCATGTTTCACTTTGTACATGTTTTTCTCGCTATGCTTAATAATTTCTAGGGTTTTTATTTCAAAGGAGACATGTGTGAGTCTTCCTTTCACTTGAACACTTACAGGCCATTGTAAGGGAATGCATTGGCCTAATTTCAATATTGTTGTGTCTCAAGGAGTTGGGAGGCCCAAGGAAAGGGAATGGCTAGCTGGTGGAACAGAACCCACCTTTATTAAGTGTACCATTTTATAGGGGCACAGTTTGTGGTATCCCAAAACAATTCCAACAGTAACAGCAAAAGTCACAGATCACCAAGGCAAATAGAATGATAATGAACAAGTTTGAAATACTGCTAGAATTATCAAAATGTGAGACAGAGACATAAAGTGAGCGAACGCTACTGGGAAAAGGGCACTGATGGACTGGCTCAAAGCAGGTTTGTCACAAACCTTCCATTTGTAAAGAACGCAACATCTACAAAACACAATGTAGCAAAGTATAATAAACAAAAGAAGGAATGCCTATACCATCCCCCTTATCATGCAAACCACAACTCTGTGCAATACTAGTTTATCATTTTGTACATGAATATGGGCTGATGTAAATGACTGAGTTATGAATGTTACCGAATTCGTGATTTGGGAAAACTCATTAAACGCGGCAACTTCATTGTTGAGATCCCAGTGGTGCCGTCTCATCTGCAATAGCTAACTAAGCCTCTGTTGAAACCAGGAGAGGTTTTGGCCCCTAGGGCTTTGGCTATCTTTCTGTATTTTACCTCTGCCTACAAATAACCAGCATTAAAACAATTTTATGTTCGTGCCACTGTGCATGTTTTGGCAGTCGATGCCTCCTTTGCCCTACTGGTGCAATGTTGACCCTGAGGTTTAAGTTTCTGCCTAACTCTTGCTCTAGAAGAACACAGTCTGAAAATAGAAACACAGACTGTTCTGTCACCATTGAATGAGAAGGCTAATAATAGCATGGCTTCATTGTTTGGCATCCACTCAAGGCTACCCCAGCCAAGGAGCAGCACATGCTGCAGTAACCAAATCATAAAATTTCTCCAGGGAACGGTACAGCATTTCAGAACACGTTTTATATTCTGGGATTGCTCAGGAAGGAAATAGTTCAGAAGTTCTTTTGACATAAGTGTGGTTTGTTTCCAATTTGAAGGTTGGGGGTTGGGCCAGAGAGGAGAACCAGGAGGCCAGTTGCAAAAGGGATGCAAAAATGTCCTGAAGGAGTTCCTGACAGGTGGTGAGAGGGCTGTGGCTCCTGAGCCGGAGGCGCGGCGTGCGGTTTGTCCCTGTCAGGTTCGCAGTGTGATCTCAGCATTGCCTTTCACACTCCTATTATGTTTATTTCTGTTGAACTTAAAGACTGACCTTTTCAAAACTGCAGTGCATTGTTGACCCACATGCATTTTTGAGACCTAATTTCCCTGAATGCCTTCCTTGTTCCTGCAGAAGAGAACTCTGTTTGAGAAAACAGGAGGAGGCTGAGAATAAAGAGAATTGGAATGGAAATCTTTCAGGCATTGAATTCTGCCTGCTATTAATAATTTAGAAGTGTTTTTAATGACCTGATATGGAAGGAAGATTTTTTGACACCAAAGGCATCTAAATATTAATTTCAGAGGAATTGGTTGTTACAAGCAGTTAACATCCATTTTGTTAGTTGACCTCCCGAGGAAGGTTAATGCACTAAAATCTGGTCATTAAGTATAGTAACAAATGTTTTTTCAGGGAGGTTATTACTATCATAAACTCTAATCCATGGTTCACAGGCAGCAGCCTCTAGTGCAGTGCTCTGACTAATGAAGAATTAACTATTTTTGAGCAGTTAATAAAGATTTTTTCCCCTCACCAATCAACATCCTCTACATGATCCTTATAATTACTAAAAGCATTAAGCTCCGGGTATGAGTGCCCACGTGTCAGGCCGGAATTCCACTCTGAGTAAATGACAAATGGCAAGCCTAATCCCATCTCACTTAATTTTTTTTTCTAACATGTTCACTGAAATAAGAAATAATGGAATTCCTAAGTATTAGAAAAAGACAGTCCAGTATGAAGCACTTGCTAAATGAGTATTGATGAGGCTTTAGCCATATTTTATTGTGATGGAAGGTTTCACACGCTGGTTTAGTTCTTGCTTGAATCAAGAGGCTATCTGGCTACAAACGGGGCTTTTTTTGTTCGATTGTGTGTTTTAGTTTGTTTTGCCTTTATTAAAGAACACAAAAATGCAGGAGGCAGAAACTTGTGTGAGAAGCACTAATACCTGCCTCAGGACAATAGAGGAAAAAGGTACAACCTAACCTTTCTAAGGAGCCTCCGGGCAGTGTTTTGCTTTTCAATGGAAAGGTCGTCCAGAATTAATTAAAGTCTCTCTCCTGCTGAGGACCAAGCATTTGGCTTTACTTTGATGGCTCAAAGAAACTTGTTCATACTGATTTCTTAGAGACCCAGATTTAAAGCTGCACCAGAAAGCAATGGGGCAGCAGTTTAAGAAGCAATCGTTTGGAATCAAGAGTCTGAACAGCAAAAACACAGAGGCCTTAGGTGCCTCTGAAGATGTATGCCGGAGTTGACAGCTTAAAATTTTAAAAATCTCATGCTTTTCCCTCAGACAACCGCCTCTCAGGCAAGCAGGGTCAGCCTTCACATTGACTTACACCCTCTCCCCTGTTTTTCATTTTTAACTTAAGCTACATCCTGTCATGAACTTATTCATAGACCCACGGGGCAGGCTTCCAGGTCCCCTCACCCACCCTCCCTGAACAGTGAGGCGGGAGAAAAACCATCCTTGGCCAAAATGAAAGGCCCATGGTCTTATAGAAAAGAAAAAGTATTTTGGAAAGGTTTGCATTTCACATGGAAGACTAGGGCTGGTTTATCTATGCCTGTTATGATTTGTATGAGTATTATTCTTTTGTTTGACACTTTGTTTGCTTAAAGATAACTGTATTAATTTTCTGCTTAACAGTAAAGGCAAATGACTTAGCCTTTCTGAGCCTCACTTTCCTCATCTGTAAATGATATAATACCTACTTTAGGGAATAGTTGTGAAAATGAGTGATAATGTATGCCTGGTATACAAAAGGGCTTAAGATATATACTTGCATAAATTTATCCAACACTATATCCATTGCTATTTGTATTGTATATCTTGTAAAAGTAACCAAACCCTACAACACTCCCACAAAAACCTTTAAGGTCCAAAATTGGAATCAACGAAGTAACAACACATTAGCCTGACTTCTGAGAACTGGGACTTAGTTACTGGGTCCAACTCATCTATCACGGCCGCATCACTGAACACAAAGCCTTCCCTGGCTTCCTCCACCAGCAATAAACCTTCCAGCCTCTGTGTTCTAATTTGCCTTGTACTTTTCTCAGCAGCCTTTGTACCGCGTCTTTGCTTAAGTTGGTTGTAGACAGATCTTGAATCCGTATTCCCAGAACTTCATGCAATACCTCATATGTGAGGACTAAAAGGGGTTCGTGAATTTCACTAACTCTTTTCTCTGGCAATTTTTCTACCTAACCTATGGAGGGAAAATGAACAAATGAAGGACTCTGGAGGTTATCTGTTCTCTCTTGATTCTTTTGTAGTGACTCCTCCCTCTCACTTCTTTTCATTTCTGAACTGAGCCTCTAAAAGTAGGTCCTAACCCCTCCCCACCATTTCCTCAGGGTTGATCAGCTGACAGTAAAAAAAATAGCCAGAAGGCAGTTGTCTGGCTGGCTGCATCGTTTCTAAGCTGGGCGTTTACAGATCAGGGTTTCCTGCACTTTGACAAGGATTCTGACGTGGATATAGTAAACGGGAAGCCGAAGATTGCCACCCTGTAAAGATGCATCAACATGTCTTTTGAAGTTTCCCCATATTCGTATTGCCATATCCCTCCTTGTTCATAAAAATCACAGAAAAGCAAGTTCACATTCCAGGATTACTAGTGATTTGCCATGTTAACCTTTGACATGCTCTTTAACCTCTTCTGGACTTTAGTTTTCTCAACAATAGTAAGAATTTAACCCTATTCTAATTAATTCATAGGCTTGCTAGGCAAATCACGTAAGGTACGGTATGTAAAAGACTTACTCAAGAGAAAAGTCCAATAGAAAAAATATTACTACTAATAGAACTAGATATTAAGAGGATTAGCTAAGCCAGTATAACTTACGTTTCCTTAATGATTAATGTGATCTGAATCAGTTTATTCATCATGAGAAAAATTGGACTTGATTTTTTAAAAGTACTATTATGAGCATGAGGGAGCCATAGAAAGAAAGTTTGTTTCATTATTGGAACAGATTAAGAATATTGTTATAGTCACCCTCCTAATGCCCAGTGCTCCTTATCCTCCCAATCAATATCCACAGGATTTGGAATAAAGAACACGTTCCAGATGTTATCACATGGTTTTCTGCTTTGATCAGTGGTGGAAACCAAGGCTATCAAGTCAATGCCCACTCCTTTGCCTCAGCGTGTGCGCTTGGTCATTGTTGAATGATGAGCAAATGGTTTCAATGACTCTTCACATACTCCTGAACATACGTAATTTCCATTCTCACCACCAGTTTCGGTCAAGGCAGTTCTGAAAGTGGAGTGAGTGAATTTAAGTACAGGGTTGACACGGCCCCGAGTACCGACTGGTACTTCCCTGCTCCAAAGGAAGAGGAACGTAAATGCTTGGAAACGCACAGTGGAGAGAATAATTGAAAATGGGTTCAGTGTCTTCATCCTCTGAGAATATGTGTGTGCATATGCATGTTTGTAGTTTCTCTTTCATAAAACGTGTATGGGTCTGTTTTGATTCTGAAGCTTTCCTCTGTTGTGGGCAGGTTTCACAGAGGGGTTCTGGCTTGTAAAGGTTAACCGTGCAGAAATCAAGGCTTTGTGCATTTTTGCAAAGGTCACACTCATCAGCAACTCCGGAAAGACTGCTGGGCAGGGCCATGGTAACCACCCCATGACTGAATCGTGGCTCTGGGTTTATTTCCTTAAGAACACTGCCACAGTCCCTGGTTGTGTCACCACGAGATAAAGAAGCTGCTCAGTCACTTGAAATTCAATTTGTACATTACTCAAATCCAGCCCACCTCTTTCCTTCATGGTGTTTGGCAGCTGCTTGCTGGCACTCTGCATTTCAAATGCCTGAGCTGCAGGAAGCTGTTTAATAAATGGGATAGGTTTTGATTAATGTAACAAGCTGAGAATAGACCATGATGTAATGCATATCTCAGCAGGAATCACAGATCAAATTGGATGGTTTCAAGGGATCATGCTGGAGCAGAGAGTTTTCTCCAAAGAAATGTATTTATATTTTTATAGTACCTTGAAGGGTCAAACTGTAGAATGTGTACATTTTGGACCTGGCAGCCTGCCCTGTGGGTCCATGAACACAGCAACTATAGCTGACCACACAGGAGGCTCCAGAGAAAAGTAGATACTTGACATTGACTGGGGTCTATGAAGGGTCACCTACACTTCACCAGAAGCCCTGGTATTATTTTTTAAAAAACAGAAGATGCTAACAGACATTATAAAATCCTGGCCATATTTGTAAGCTCAGTTAAGTAAGTAATGCATTTAGTTTCATCTCATGATCAAAAAGCCTCATGTAGCCCTTTGCATAACCTTCTCTTTTCTTGGTGGATAAAATAATTGGAGTTCATGTTGCTTGGTCCTGGAAAGAAAGATCAGTGAAAAAAAAAACACTACCCTTATATGCCAAGTTCCCCTTACATGTGCTGGGGAATAGTGTATTATACAAAGAAAATGTGGGGTCATCTTTCTTAAGTGAGTGATAAAGGTTAAAAACAGAATTCTCAAATGTCCTAAAAGGAACAGATAAAGGAAATAAGTTTATTACTCTTAATTACTGTTTACTGAACCCATACATTGTGAACTGATTAAAATCCTTTGGGTATTTATCCAAAGTAGGGTGTGTATGTGTGTGTGTGTGTGTGTGTGTGTGTGTGTGTGTGTGTGTGTTGGTGTGGTGTGGTATGGTCGGAGTAAGAGCTGGGGGCAATCATTCTCTCTTACTATAAATAGAACTAGACAGTGGGAAGAAAGTATATTTGTATTTTGCCCCACAGGTAAAGTGGACTTTCCCAGGATGAGAATTTGTGTACTTTATGAATGGTCTCACACTCTGGTTACTGTAAAGCAGTTGACTTGTTCGGAGTTAGACTGCCCGTGAGAGAGAGCCAAAATTAACACCCTTGGGCCTTCTGAATCATTTTTTCCTAGTGAACTTGCCTGTCTAATCAAATTGCTGTGAAATAGTACTCCTCTGGAAACACCCTCACAAGCACACCCAGAACTAATGTTTTACCAGCTATCTGAGCATTCTTTAGCCCAGTGAAGTGGACACATAAAATTAACCATCCCTCACATTAATGGTTTCTGTCACCAAGTAACAGGAGCTGAATGCAGTGAGCCACCAAGGAGCAGAGTCCTTGTGAGGCCCGTCCACCACTCGCTCTTCCTCTTGACTCAGTTCAGTCTGAACTTCATGTGGGTGCACTGGGCTTGGTTCTTCCTCCGCCTTTGTGTATTTCGTCCTTATCTCTCTAGCTTTAGTAGCCTTTACTCTTCCTTATATACTCTTTCATCCAGCACCCTTCACTTAAAAACAAAAGAGATAAAGTCTTATGTTTACTAAGATATTTATTTATTCAGAATTTAGAATGTCTTTAAACTGTGTTGGTAATTTTCTTAATTATTATGTTCCTGATGCTCTGGTTACAAAGTTTCATCTGTTTGAACCACCTGACCCAGCTCTATTTAGCCAGTGGGCCAGACTCCTTTCAATGCACGATCTTGTAGCACATGAAGTTTATCAGGAACATACGTATTGCATTACAGTGGAAATGCTTGTATATATAAGGCACCTGATGTGTAGGCATTCTGTAAGGCAGCCACAGCAAATGGTCTCATCTTAGCTTGGCTATACCCCTACCCACATTGGTACTCTCCACTCTCTCTAACCAGCAGGAAAGGCTATATTTCTACCCAGCTGATTATTTGGGGACTAATAAATTGAACTCATCTTTCTAGATACCAGGATCATGACTGCAGTAATCACCTGAGTCCAACCCACTCAAGGAAAGTCCCTTTAACATGCTTCTAAAGTTGTTCCTTTAAACATCTTTTAAAGGACAGCAAAACTGAGATGTTGAAAAAAATAAATTCATAATGTGAGATCAACTGAACATAGTTGACTCAACTTTTATCTCAATCCACACCATGTCGTTTTAGTGTTAATTTCAGTATTTCACTTGTGAGATGGTGAAACTCTAAGTAAACCGTTGTTCGAGGAGAAAATTACCTTGTTTGTGAGTTGTGCACTGATCCCTGAGCCCTGTTCTGACCCCACCCCGCACTGATCCCTGCGGGAACGCCAGCTGCCTTGCACCAGGGCTGGCGTGCTGATTGCAGAGAACTCTTCTTTCTTCAGTTTGAAGTTAATTTTTAAGAGTCAGAGGGTTCATTGACTCTATTAACAGACTCAGATGATCTGTTTCTATTTCAAAGGTACAGCAAAATGCGGTCTCCAATTTGGACAGTCTGAAATTTCCATCAGTGTGATTAAAATAGCGACAATAAAGCGACAATACACAAGAGGCCCACAACAGACACATTTGCATACATTTAGTGTTATTTAACTCAAATCGTCTGGTAATTTAGCTAGAGTTTTTTGAAATTTTCATGCATAAAATATAGACAGGTGCTCATTTTTTGCATACACAAAATACATTTGACTTGTTCATAACTCCGTGGTTGGTGCTAGCAAAAGAATTTGGAGCATTTAAATGGTCTGCCTGACCACTCGGGCCAGCATAACAATCCTGAGCCACAACTAATCATTGTCGCAATACTCATGCATTGTGGACTCAGTCAAAGAAATGTGCATTCAGACTGGATGGCCTTTGTGTGTGCTGGGTCTTTTCTTCTCCTTCCTTGGGGTCCTGCAGAGTTGACCCTAACCCCCTTTGAAGCCTGTGGTAACCCTAAGATCAGATCAGATGCACTGGAGTGGGTTGGCAGGGAAGAAGAGAGCTCATTAAGTGCTCACGTTCTCATACCATTTTCAGGGGATTATAATGATTGCTGAAAGAGCTCTAGCTCTCCACTCGCAGATTTAAAAGTCAACATTTTAACATATCAGCTTATTGTAGTAACTTGGCCAGTGTCCTGGAAAGGAACAAAAATGTTTTCCTGTGACATAAATAATTAATATTGTATAATTGAATTATAAAATTATAAGTATTCCCAAAAGTGTTTAATATATCACTTTCTCCTTTTGACATCTTCAATTTTTGTTCTTGAGTATATGGCTACATATTTTTATTCACCCTGTGCATGCTTCAACATAGCATGGTGCATAGTTTCTTTGTTTTTTATTCATTTAAACATGAATAAAACTTGAGATGTGGTAACAGAACACAGAACTTGGGATGTAAAAATGAGTAAGGTAGTTTTACATTATGGTAGAAGAGACAAAGAACATGTTGGGAAAAAGTGATAATTGCAGATTTTGCTCAGGACTATGAGCAAAGCAACGGGAGAGACAGAGCAAGAGTGAGCATTTACTTTACACAGAGCAGCCAAGCAAGGCTCTCTGAGTGGGTGCCGTCTGGGCAGAGCCTGAGAGAAGCCAGCTGTGAAGAGGTCCAGGCATGAAGAACAGCAAGTGCTGAGGTCCTGAGGAAAGCACACATTTAACTTGCTAATTATTAATTGTGTGCCCTCCCTGCCATATGATAAGCAAAGGTATCAGGTCATCTGAGAAGTACCCATTCTGTATTCAAAATTAAATAAATGATGATAAAATAATATCATCATTACTAATAGCTAACATCTATTGCTCTTAGTCTACTCCAGAAACTAAATGCTTTGCCCATATTACTTTATTTATTTCTCACAACAGCTTTGCAAAGTAGTGCAGAAAATGAGGTTCAAGGTGGACAGGTAAATTGCCCAGTACGGCACTGGCTGATCTGAAATTTGTAGTTAACTACTCCACAGTGAACCACCTGTCATGGACTGAATGGTGTTTCAACTAAAATTCAAATCCTGAAACCCTAACCCCCAGAACTTCAGAATGTAACCAACTGTGCTGGGAGAGGTAATCAAATTAAAATGAGACCATTAGAGTGGGCCCGGACCCAATGGGACTGGTGTTCTTGTAAAAAGAGGAAATTTGGACACAGAAATGCACAGAGGGGAGGAAGGTCATGTGGAGACACAATGAGGTGACCGTTGTCTACGAGCCAAGGAGAGTGGCTTCAGGAGAAACCAGTCCTGTCGACACCTTGATCTTGACTTCTAGCCTCCAGAGTAATGAGAATATAAATCTGTGGTACTTGGCCGTGGCACCCCTAGCGAACTAC
Source organism: Phyllostomus discolor (assembly GCF_004126475.2). Lineage (NCBI taxonomy): Eukaryota > Metazoa > Chordata > Mammalia > Chiroptera > Phyllostomidae > Phyllostomus > Phyllostomus discolor. Next base: position 85,566,450 of record NC_040905.2, on the reverse strand, counting down.
TACAGCATCTAATTAGGCTAACCAAAAAGAAATGAAGAACATTTGTTTTACGGCAATTTTATGAAAAGGAAAAAACACTTGGTTTGAGTCCTGGTCATTTAATTCAGTGCATTTAACTTTGCAATATGTAATTGTAAAAGGAAGTGTTGATAATGCTCTATCTCTTCCACATCTGTGATTAGAACATGGTGGAAATGATGCAAGAGGATGATTTAGACTTCGGTAGGTCAGGGAGTTGTGCTGCTACCATTCGTACTGTTCCCCTGAGCAGTCACCTCATGAAAATGTAACGGAGAACAAAAAACGACTCATAGTGTAAGAATCATCCTGCTATGTAAAGACCCCCAGTGTATTCAGATTTCCCACTTCAAGGGCTATGATGACTCTAAACCTGTGCCAT